>NC_133902.1:13074928-13394428 GCF_964199755.1 Larus michahellis
CTTGCGGGGAGTGTGAGGAGAGCGGAGCAGAGGGGGAGCATCCCCTCCCTGTCCCTGCTGGCCATGCTGCTGGGGATGCAGCCCAGGAGACGCTTGGCTTTCTGGACTGCAAACGCACATTGCCAGCTCGTGTCCCATTTGTCACCTGCCAGTGTCTCCTAGTCCTTCTCTGCAGGGTGCTCTTCATCCATCCATCCATCCATCCATCCATCCATCCATCCATCCATCCATCGTGCCCCTTCCCCAGTCTGTGTTGGTACTGGGGATTGCCCCAACTCAGGTGCAGGACCTTGCAAAGAAAGAGACTTGTAATGAAGTGTGGAGGTGTCCCTGTTGGAGGAGCTCCCCAGGTGGGGGTGGCAGCAAGCACCGTGCCTGTGGGGTGGTTGCCAGACATGGCTGGGCGGGCAGGGGCCCCCACAGTGCTCCCTGGGGCACTGACACGCTTGTGGTGAAGGTCTGGACGGGGTTCAAGGTTTTGGGCACCTCCCCGGTCCAAGCCCTGGTCCGGCACTGCTGGAAGCAGGGAGCATTGTCCTGTGGGCTGTCCCTGCGCTCTGCCACGTCTCCTCCATTCCCCCATTCAGAGGGGGATACTGGAGGATGTTATTGTCCCTTTCGATACAACTGACAGAGCCTGTGGCCAGCGTGTCACAGGGGAGCACCGTACCGGAGCCCAGCCCTTCCCTGCCTGCCCTTCTGCTGTTTTTGTGTTCGTCGGGCTTGGTAAAGTTGCTTCGTTAGCTGCTCCTGCGTGGCTGCCCTGGTTCGCTCCTGATCGCGCTGGTGGGATATCTCCTGCCCTCTCTGTAGGTGTGACCTGCTCCCAGTCCCCCTCCCTGGCAAAAGCCTGCCCAGCGCCGCCGTCTCTGTTCAGCACTGCGATTTTACGGGTCCTTCCTGGCTGTTGGCCTGAAGAACATGCTGCAATTAATGGTGGACAATCAGTGTAACCCATAGAGCCATTGATAGCTCTCTGCTCGGTAGCAGTGTAGAGTATGTCCATGGGGAGGGAAGGCAACCGGGCACAACGGGTGAATTGCTCCCAAAGGAGCTGAAGGTACCACCCTGGGGCCAAGGAGGGGGGCTGTGTCACAGGGGGAAGGACGGAGCCTGGTTTCTGTTACACACCTGCAGGGCTGAAACTCAGGCAGCCCGGTGACAGCAGCAGCACCTGCCAGGCCGGCAAGCCCTGCTGAGACCAGTGTACTTGTGGCCTTGAATTGGCCCGGGATGGGGTTTGCCAAGAGCATCCCTGCTCTCCATCCCTCCTCCACCACAGCTCACCAACTGGTTGCTGATGGCTGCCGGTCCTTTGGCACCACTCCCTGCCCCGCAGGAATGGGCAGCTTGACCAGGAGGGACAGCTGGGCTTTCCTGGGTGAGCTGGGCCAAGCTGGCAGCTTGACCCCCTTTAAAAAAAGAGGGGTCGCAGGGCCGGCACAGAGCTGGGCTGCAGGATGGCAGCCCCTCAAACTGCCTGGTGTACTCTTGGGACTGGAAGCTTCGCTCTGCTCCACTCCTGGGAGATGCTGCGGAGCCAGCAGATCCCTGCGGTAGGGCTGCAGGACCCGTGGCTGGGACCAGGGGCCTCATGGCTGACCCATGTTGTGTCACTTGCAGCTGGCAGGACCACCACCAGCGAGGAGCTGGAGGACATGCTAGAGAGTGGCAACCCAGCCATCTTCTCCTCTGGGGTAAGCATCGGCACAGGCTAAAGCTGAGTCAGCCCCCTCATCACAGGGGGCTGGTGGATGTGCTGCCACAGTGGCCCCAGTACAGGAGTGATGAGCAGGAGGTGGCACCTGGGTGCTTGGGTTGGGCCTGAGGATGGTGCCAGAGCAGGGGCTGCATCCTGGCTGGAGGGTGGGGTGGGGGTTTGCTGCAGACGGGGTGGCTGGAGGGGCTCCAGGGCTCCTGCTGTTCCCTCTCTTGGTGCCCCTAATCCCAGCATCTGAAGGGCTGAGCATGGTGCTCAGTGGCCCTGTCTTCTTGCAGATCATTATGGATTCAAACATCACCAAGCAGGCACTGAATGAGATTGAGACACGGCACAGCGAGATCATCAAGCTGGAGAACAGCATCCGAGAGCTGCACGACATGTTCATGGACATGGCCATGCTGGTGGAGAGCCAGGTAGGGAGACACGGTGGTCCAGCGGCCAGCTCACCTGGGGCGGGAGGTTGGAGTGCCATGGGGCTAGAGGGGGTCCCCTGCCTGGGGAAACACCGCATCTGGGACTGACACAGCTCCCACCGGGGCTGAGCTGGGCTTCCCGGGGCCAAAGCCACCTGCCCTGCGCCCCAGAGACAGGGACTGCTGCGTGCCCGGGGGGGAGGTTTGGTGATGGGCTCTGGAGGGCGGCGGGTGGCTGCCACCCAGGCGGAGATGTCTCCGCCTCCCCCAGAGCATCAGGCCCTGATGGGTGAGTTTGGGGTGCTGTCAGCCTCGGTGGTCCTGTCAGGCCACCCCTGGCTGTGCCGCCAGCCCGCGGTACCTGGCCCTTCAGCCGGGCATGCGCTCCCACATCTCTGCTCACCCCCCTTCTTGCCCACCATGCTGCCACGGCCCGAGGAGACATCAGTGGCAGGTAAAGCCCCACCGAGCCCCTGCCGGTGCTGCATGCTCCGCTCTGCATGGCTGCACCCTGCATGTCTGTGGCTCTTGCATGGCGCTAGGGCCTGCCTCTGGCAGGCAGGCAGGCAAGGGTGGCTGTGGCATTGGTGCCCTGTCCTGCCTGCTTTGGGGGACAGATGTGGGGGATTTGCCGTTCTCTGCCCTGCTTTAAGGGCTGGAGTGTTGCTCTGTGGGGTGGGAGACTCTGAGCTGCTGGTGCCAGGAGCAGAGCTGCCCGCTCTGCCCCAGGGATAGCACAAGTGGGAAGGAGAAGCAGCAGCTTTAGGCAAGGCAGGGAGCAGCATGGCGCCTGGTGGGGGGTCAGTGCTTGGCTTGGGCGGGGGTAACACCAGAGAACCCCTGGACTTGAAAGGCATGCTCTCCAGCACTAGCTGCTGGCCGCGGCCCCCGGGCTCTGCAGCCCCGATTCCCTCCATGCCATGCAGGAGGGCACTGGGCTTCAAGACACCCACCCTTTTGGTTGCATGAATGACATAGTCTGTCTCCAGCTGCTGCAGGACCTGTCTGCTTCCCTGTGCAGCCAAAGGTGGTGGGCAGGCTGGGGGAGCTCACCCCAGCCCATGTCCCCACGTCTGCAGAAGTCCACGTCCCCATCCCACGCCTGCAGCCCTGGGGGCAGAGCAGGGCAGGAGTACCTGCAGGGCCCTGTGGTCCGGCCTCGCCAGCTTCTCTCCAGGGCCCTCTGCTCCCGGCGGGCGCTTGTGCAGATCAGGGTGGTTGTCCCTGAATGCGTGTGGTTTTGTGAGCATCCCACATGGCACTGCTGGTGTGGTCCTTGCTCCCCTGCCATGCCTCTGGTCTCAGCAGCATGCAGCATGGTGTCAGTGTAGATCCTGTTGTAGCTTTGGTGTCACCTGAGATACCAGACAGGGTGGCCACCAGGCCAGGACCGGGCTGGGGAAGCCCCATGACCTCACCCTTGCTTGCCTTCCTGCTGGGATGCGCACAGAGGTCCCAGCCCTCCGGGACAGAGCCCGTGGCCCAGAGCCCCCACCCTAGGGCACCTCGGGCCACCCACAGCCTGCAGGCAACTGATGGTCCCTCTCTCTCCTGTGCAGGGCTGCCGGGCAGGGTGAGAGCCACATGGTGCTGGGGAGCAGCAGAGCAAGAAGGAGTTCACGTCTGCGCGCACGTGGGCGCGTGGGCTCTGTCCCCACTCTGCAGGGCGAGATGATCGACCGCATTGAGTACAACGTGGAGCACTCGGTGGACTATGTGGAGCGGGCTGTGTCTGACACCAAAAAAGCGGTGAAGTACCAGAGCAAAGCCAGACGGGTGAGTCACGACACTGGCTGGGGCCCATCTTTCCCTGCCTACACTGCTGACACCTACCTCCCTGCCTGGCAGGCCCCTGTCTGGCACCCCTGCCTGCCCCACTGCCTGCGCAGAGGAGCAGGCAGCATGGCGCAGCCTCACGGGTGCCTGGGCACTGCTTTACCCCACACCATTGGGTGCAGCGTGGGTCCCACTGGTGACACCAGCTGAGACAGAGCTCGCTGGCATAGGCTGCGTGAGCCCCACTGACGAGCTACGGGGCAGGGGTGCTACTTGGGGGGTGAGGGGGAAGGGACAGGGTGGATCCCATGTGAGAACCATGTCCCTTGCCAAAAATAAAAAAAAAGATGAGAAAAGGCACGGTCCAGCTCTGACCCTGAGCACAGTGCCAGCTGCCTGTCCCAGTCCCCCACACCTGGTCCTGCGTCAGCTTGGTGGCTTGGGGACCTGGGGGCCACCAGCTCAGCTCTGCCAGCCCAGGGCTGAAAGGGGAGCTGGGATGCCCATCCCTGCGGCAGGGCTGCCGGAACCCCTCCGGTTCCCACGGTGCTGCTCAGAGCCCACCATGGGCAAACAGGGACTGGACAGATCACAGCCCCCAGTTCTCAGGGCCGGCCTGCCCCAACACTCACGGTCCCCTCTCCCTTCTCTCCCTGCTGGTGCTGGGACACCTGAGCAGAAGAAGATCATGATCATAATCTGCTGCGTGATCCTGGGTATCGTCATTGCCTCCACCTTCGGCGGCATTTTCGGCTAGACTCACCCCGCGAGACTGTTTGTGTGCGATGGATGGAGCCGCGCATGCCGTGGGGCTGCAGCTGTGCCGGAGCGAACCACGCAGCTCCAGAGCCTCCCAGCAGCATTTCAGTTTCTAATGCATGGTTGTTTGTGACGCTGTGTGTGCGGTGCGTCTGTGTGGAGGGAGTGCTGGCCCCAGGGCACAGGCAGGGCGCAGGGGACAGTGATGGGCACAAGGGGGACCCTGGGGGGGAACCCGAGCTCTCATCACTGCTTCAGCCGGGGTGGCTGGCTGGGACCAGGTGGGGACAGAGGTGCCCTTGGGCGCTGCTGCTCCTCCTGTGCTAGGCAGTCTGTTAGTGACAGCCGAGGATGAGGGACTGATGAAGGGTGTGAGGGGTCCTTGGGAGCACAGTGCCCAGTCAGCCTCCCCCAGCTTCCCCGTCACCTCCAGCAAGAGCTCTCACATCTGTCAGCCACATCTGTGCTTGCAAATACCTTTCCTTGGGCTGCTTCTCTCACGGGGCCCTTCCCCAGGGGTGCACTCTGCCAGGCCCTGCCTCCCCCCGTCTCTGCCCATCCCATGGCCGTGCCATCTCCTGATGGCAGGGCTGCCCCTCCCTAGGCAAGCCCTCACCCCGGTGTGGGTGCCAGGGGCTGGATGTGCCACTGCTGGCGGTGGGTGCCTGATGGAGCAGGGTGGGATGAGAAGCTGCTGCTGGGGGCCATTACAGTTGCTTGGGGACCAGGACAGGCCATGTGGAGACCTGTGCTGCACCTTGGTGCTGGCCCAGCAGGGCAGGAGGGCACAGTTTTAAGGCCAGCGTGCTTCACTGGCCGCCAGACCTGCACTGAAGCCTCGTTGTTCTCTTCTCAGCCCTGGCACAAGGTGGCCCTGGCTCCTGCTGCCCCCAGGCCTGGGCTCTGGCCGTGGGGGTTTGGGACTGGCTCTGATGCCCGCAGCCACCGGCAGCGCTTGCCTGGGAGCAGGGCTGCTTCCAGCCTCACTTCTCCACATAGGTACCCGTGGCTGGGGATTGGAGGCAGTTGGGCTTTTTCCTGTCATGGTCCCAGGAGCAGCCCTTGTTGCATCCACCCCCCCGCCGCAGGCTAGGAGCAGCAGCCTTCCTCCTCCTCTGTCCTCCCAGCTCCTGAGCAGGGCAGCGCCTGACTGCCCCTTCCATCTCTTTGCCACCTCTTGGCATCCGCCTGCCCCTGCCATCTCCTCCTGGCACAGTGCCCTTCTTCTGCCTGCTCATCCCCTAGGCTGTCCAGTGAGGCACGTGCAAGCGGTGGGGTGCTGTGGGAGCACATGGGTGCCCCTGCACCCTCCGCTGTACCACTACACGGACACAGCCACTGTGAGGTGGCTTGAGCCTGCTGGCAGCTTGGAGGGTCCCTGTGCTGCCACTGTCCGTTTCCCTTGGGCTGGGGGCAGGGCTCTGCCCTCACATCCCTCCAGAGCGTTCAGGGCTCCAGCTGGCCCACGCATACACCAAAGCGCCACAAGGAGCCCAGAGCAGGGCAGGCGCCTGGGGCCAAGCTCACAGCCACACACTGGGACAGGGGCTGGACCTGAGCCTAGATGCTGGCAGCAGAAAAAAGCCACTTGATGGCAGCATGTCACCTCCCTGCTCCCACCAGGGGGAGGGCAGCGCTGCTCCTCCACCCTGGCTGAGCGCTGTAGCACAGGCCCTAGCCCCATGCGTGGTGCACCCATGGGTGCAGGGTGAAAGGCAGACGACTGTAGCCAAGACACGGCACTGCCTTCCCCAGGTGTGGCCCTGCCCAGCAGCAGCCCCGACACAGCTCTTTCCCCGCCACTCTTACTTGAGGTCCCACAATACAGGCCCTGGTTGCATTCAGACGCCGTCGGTAAGTGTGTCCAGCCCAGTCCCCTGCCCTGCCCAGCCCGAGCCCCCAGTGGTGGCAGCCATGGGAACATCCAAGACCAGAGCCCCCTTCTTTCACAGTCCTTCAACAACTTGACGTGAGCTACAGCACTGCAGCCTGCATGCGCAAAAGGGCTTGGGGCACCGAGACCCCTGCGAACAGGGGCAGGCCAGCTCTGGAGCACCCCCGTCCAGGGCAGGAGGCAGGCACAGGCAGGATCCTTGCTCTGTGGGCGATGTCCGGCTACAGGAAAGGGAGATGGAGCACCTGCTGCACCTGCCCCCGCGCAGCTCCCCGCCACCAGTGTCTGTGCTCTGCTCTGCTCAGCCAGCAAGAGCACTGTGCCCCCTCCTCCAGGAAGCAATAATGCTGCTGGCAAGGCTGCTCCTGGGCAGGCAGGCAAAAAAGCTCCTCAGGCTCTCACCCTGCAGCAATGCCCACTGCTTGCACAAGGTGACTTTTTTTTCCTTCTGAGCAGCAGCTTTTGTGGCACAAGCTCACATGACACCAGGGCTGTGGCCCACCACTGTCAAAGCACGAGGCCAAAAACAGCACTGGGGGGGATTCTGGCACTCAGTCCTTGCTTGTTGGTACCACCACTGTCAGCAGCCCCCCAGCAATAGGATCTGTACCGGGCCACAGCGGGTGATTCTGCCACTAGTACTTCACTGGGACCCTGCAGGCAGTGGTGCTGCCAGGCTCTGACCCCAGGGAGGCAGAGGAGCAGGCTGCCATTGCTGCCCCGCAGGCAGGCTCACGCTGTCCTCGCTGTGAGGGGAGGGTGTTTTGGTGCAATAATTACCCATGCGCTACGGGAAGCCCTGTTCAGTTCCTTTTTACCTACCTGTCGTTGCATGTACAGACCAAATCACCAACAGCGTGGTTGTGCTTTGGGAAGATGGTTCACTTTTTCTTTCCAGCCCCCAGCCGCTTGTCCTTTGGGTTATACCACCTCTGTTCCAAGTGCCACCTGCCCTCCCAGCACCAGGAGCGTGTCGATGCAGTATTCCACGAGCAGTGTGGGGCACGCACAGCTTGCACTCGAACTGGGGATTGTTTATTTTGTAATAAATGTACTTGAAGGCTTTCCGAGCCCCCCGTGGAGTTGTACTGTTGCTGTACTGTGAGCTAAGTGTCCTTGTTTTCTATGTGGATCTTGACCCTGGCTTGCTCTGTCTCACTGGGCTGGATGACACTGTATGTTGCCTCTTTTCTCCTTCACCCTTTCCCTCCCTGCTAGGCTCCCTTCTCCCAAAGCTTTGGGTGCAAAACAGCTTCCCATTTTGTGGAATTTTTATGTAGAATAAACATTTGTAACTGTAAAGCTCTGGCCGGCACCTCTCTGTTACAGGGGAAGGGAGGAGGTGATGGGGAGCAAGGGCTGGGGTGCGGAAAAACCCCAGCACCCTGGGAGCACTAAAGCATACAGGGTGGGCCTCATGCGAAGGGCCCACAGGATTCCACAGGAATCGCCACTTCTGCCAGGAGGAAGATTTGCCCTCATGGGACACACACCTTTATCCTGCCCGACTCCCTGTCTGCGGGCAGAACGGAAGCTGGCACGGAATGAGGCGCTGTATTCCCACCTCTACTCCCCTGCACTGAGAGCAGACACAGACCAGCAACACTTCCGACTCGTTAACTGTTTAGTGAGGAGGCGGGATATAATGTTCTGGCTCACCTGGAGCTCCAGATGGCTCACTGCACTCTCAGGAAGATAAGCAATGGCATTGCAGGCACCAAGTGGCCAGAGCACTCTCTGCCACTCTGCCTCCTCCAGGAAAACCAGGCTGAAAGCTTTGCAGTTGGCTGTTGGGCAGCACTTAAGCCAGTTTACACCTTCCAGAGCCACAATGACCTGTCCCAGCAAGTCCCAAGCCTGGTGTGCCCATCTGTGCCATCCACAGGAGGCTCGCTGGAGGGACCAACACGCCATCTTCCATGCCAGCAGTGTCCAGAGCAATTCAGAAGCGAGGGCGGCGCTTTCGACCCGTGTATTTTGTGTCTGCTCGCACTTCCCTGTGGAGAAAAGCAGAGAGCAACTAAGCATAATCCACAGGGTCATTCTGGGAGGGGAAGGGAAGCGTGTTTGTGGCAGGAGTTTGAACGGGTGACAGCAGGCCTGACCAGCACAGTCAGGCTCAGCTGAGGCAGGACCTGGCTGAACTTACTTGCCCTGTCGTCGTCTACGCTCCTTCTTCTCAAGGATCCAGTCCCGGCTTTTCTTCACAGACTTGCCCTTGGCGTTTCTGAACCGTGTCCTACAGAGAAAGCCGAGAGCATCTGCAGAGGAACTGAGGCGCAGTGGTAGTTTTCCGCCCTGGAAGACTGCCACCCAGAACTGGGCATGCCTTCTGCCTCGTAGAACTACTGAGTACCCCTCCCATCACCCCTGGTGAAAGAGGCTCAGCCAGCACTGAGGCAGGTGGCCAAACAGGCCAACTGCAAACACACTGGGGGAGGCTGCTTCCAGCCCCAGCTCTGAGCCAAGGGACACCCACCCTCCGTGGGCTGCAGGCCTGCGCTCCCCTGTGCCGTATCTGCCACACCAGCAGCACGCTGGGCTCTGGGATCTCGGGGGAATAGGGGCTTAAAGCAAAACCACCTTCCCTTTGTCTGTGCTACTCCAAACAAAGCAGACAAAGCCTCTGGGTTCCCAACAAGTTGCCAGTTCTGCTATTGCCCTCTAAGACCAGGTAACCCCTGGACTAAGTAAGCAGAGAAGAGCAGTGTAAGAGGCAGGAAAACATGGCAGCCACAATCTCCTGACAGCCACGACGACTTCCCTCTGGTTTTTGTTCTCTGTCTCTCCCAACGGCTGCAAGAGGGGCTCCTCCCTGCACCACTACCATGGGAGGAGACCTGGCCAGCAGGTCACAGCTAAAGCAGAGCTAAGCAAAGAATCTGACAGCAGAAGAAAGGGAACTGCAGGCTTCAGGCACAGCAGCCTGTCTCCCTGCCTAAAAAAAGCCATGCTTGGTATCACCAGCACTGTAAACATTCCCCCTCCCATCACCACTGGCCTACACTACAGCGCGGAGCTGGAGAGCCAAGTGCCAGACAGAAAGCGCACCTCAAACTGAACGCTCAGCTGCAGCTCTAGGGTAAGCATCAACAAGAGCCCCATGACGACAGGAAAGCCCTCCAAACCAAACTAACCCATTCCATTCCTTGTGTCTGGGGCCCTTTGATAAGATAAATCAAGTGCCCATGGGTGCTGCCGAAGGTCCTCCCAGTCCATTCCCTTCAGTCACTTCTCACATGGCAGCGCTGTGGTCCTCAGTCAGCAAAACCCAGCCCTTATACCCCCCACACTACTTGCTTGAGGAGAACTTGCAGCTTCACCCCCTACACAATACCTCTCATTGGTAAACTTGGCCTGGTGTATCTCTTCTCCATCAGCACACTCAGTACCAAGGCCCTGAAAAGCAAAATTGGGAAGTTTAGCTCTGCTCTGGAGCAGACAGAGCTAACAGTCATGCCATCTAAATTAAGGGGAACACAGGGCTCTGCAAGGGGAAGGACTGGAGCAGGGAAAAAGTGGTTTTCCAGGTTATGGCAAAGAAACCAGATCCTGGGGAGAGCAGGGGTTGGTGAGACTGACAGCAAAGTCACATCTGCACGCGCAGAGCTGCTTGGCTCCCACTCTCGCCCACAGGTCTTCCACATCACCCAGCAGCCAGGAAGGAAACTCTGCTGCCTTGCAGAGCTCCTCACCTTCGGTAACGTGCCAGATGCCCCAACAAAGAGACAAAGGAAGAACCTGAAAGAACAAAAATAAGGAGCATGAAGCTTGGATTCAGCATGTGATTCCCAGTCCCCAAGCAAGACTGAGATTGTTTATAACAGAGTCAGATCTAAGCTGAAATCTCTGTCCAGGACCGTATCACAGGAGACAGAATAGCTCAGGGAAAAAAAAAAAAAAAAAAAAAAAAAAAAAAAAATCACTGCTAAACCCAGGCCTCACCCCAAACACACACACAGAGGCACAGGACTCACTTCTTGGCTTTGGCGCTGTTGGGGTAATCTACCACCATTCCCCCGGTAAAGCCAGCTCTCATAGCTTGGGCCGTGATGAGCTCCAGCTGAAAAAAGAAGCACATGCAAAAGTTATTTTTAGCAGTCACCCACCAGCAATGCCCAAGAGACTTTTGGGCTTGACCACAGCTAACTGTGCATGCCAAAGATGGGTCATTCCTGCTCCTGTAAAAGTCTGCCCCAAGCTCCCAGTTCTGCAGTACCATCCGGACACCAGTCTGCTGCCTTTACTTGGTTCTCCCTGCTCCTCGGTCTTGCCTGGGTTAATTGGCACAGCAGATGCTCTAGGAGAGGGATACTGGGCTGAATTTTCCAGCCCTGGGGAGTTACAGTGCAGTGCTGATGACTACAGGCCAGTCTTCAAACCCAGTCATGCAGGGGAAAATCCAGGACAGCAAGTTCAGATTGTGTCCTGCCAATCTCTCTGATTTAAAGACTCAGCCCATGACAATGACAATCTGTGTAGCAACAGAAATTGCAGAGGGCATTCTCCTTGTAGGCTTTTTTGGGGCTCTTGAAGAGCTTGAAGATGACGGGAAGGACAGAGACACAGACCCGATGCGGAGAAACACAATGCATTCAGAGCACCAAACAGCACATGAGTTCTCTTCCACACTGACTTATGTCCTGTACCTGTTCTGAGTTCTCAGGATACAGCTGCAGGACGGCTCGGGATCCTCGGGCCTACAGGAAATAAAGTTGGTCACAAACCTGCCTCAGTGCAGGCAACCCAATTCCTAGCCCAGACACTAGTGCCCACCTCCCCAAAGCCTCCTGGAGAACTCTCCTGGGAGAGCTGCTCTGACTGCAGAGCCAGCTCCTCCACAGCACAGCAAGGCATGGGGGTAACTGCAGGGATCAGAGAAGCATGAGACACTATGCAGGCCGGCAAGGAGATAGGAAATGGGTGCTCCTACCAGTTCTCCATTTCAGAGCAGCATTTACTTAAAATACTTGCCCTAAAATATCTTGCTATAATGTGCCCGCAAGGATGTAAAAGTAGGCAGAGGCCGGACTGGGAGAGCATGACACTTACCAAGGCAGTATAAAGAGTTGAGAAGAATCGATAAAGGCGTTTTGGAGGGCTGTGTGATTTCTTATCAGCATTACAAAGCCACTGCACTGCAGAAATACTGAGAAAGAAAACAAGACCCCCGAGACACTGAGCCATCAACTGTTTCACAGAGCCTGTCACCTCCCTTTGAACTTACTTCCAGCAATAAGCATGTGCTAGGCTTCAGGGAAACAATTTCATTTTCTCTGTGTATCTTTACCTTCTGCTTTGCGAGTTACACGAACCCCTCTGGAGACTCATTAGGTCAAAACCCAACAAGGTGCAGTAGTTATTCAAGCACTAAAGAATCACCCAAGCATGCCCTTTAGGCCAGGTGTTCAAATAATTCAAGCACTTAGCTGTGACCCTGGCATGGCCATGCAGGTTTTGCCAATGAGCAATCCCAAACAGAGCACTTGGATTAGCAACAGACACACCCTGCTCTTTCCCAGCACCTTTCTGAGGTATCCTCTAAGCAGAAAAGGGTTTCTGTCCCCTTCACCTACCCTTTCATCCCAAAACTAACCATCAGACCTTTGATGCATGGACTGACCTTGCAGCTGAGCAATGGTACAGATATACTTTCTGTTTTCCTCCTTGGAGCAGGTCTTAACCCTCCTGATGATATCACCAATTTTATTTTATTTACTTCAACAAACTTCCCAGCTCACCAGCACAAAAGAAGACAAGCATCGCTTGGGAAACAGCTGTCGGAAGCTGCTTCTACCATCCAGAATCTCAGCAGCTTGTCCCAGAGAGGTGGAGTCAAGTTGCATGGAGCAAAGAGAGTGACTGTTAAGGACAGTCACGCTCATCTGTTATGCGCCATACGTGGACCATGTGTACTGTACAGACAATGCAGTTATGTCAAGTATCAAGAGAGCTCGCTTATATACACAAACTCACCTGATACAGCCATCAAACATGCCAGGCCTGAAGGGAATGCCATGACCCACATCTGCAAGGAGAAGGTCTCCTTCCACCTCCCGCTCTACGGCCACATCTGCACAGAACAGAGCACAGCTCAGCCAACCAGCTCACACCTCTGGAGACCACCTCTGAGGTGGGGTGAGGGTGGCAGGGGAGGAGGGCCTGCTCACCCAGCATGGCAGGGCTGATGTCCATGCCAATCCAGTAGTGACCCTCATCGGAGATGTAATCCCCACTCAGCCCAGAGCCACAGCTGAACGGAGGAAGTGGGGAAAGCACTGAAATCATGGGTCTGAGGGTAACCCCAGCCAGCTGCAACGCTACAGAAAGCCTGTCCCTCTTTTTATGCCCGCAACAGAGAGACAGACATGGGGCATGGATGCCCCTCGCCCCTGTGTGCCCGTCTGGCCCCAGCACCGCAGCCCGCTGAAGCCCCAGATGCCCTATGTGCCACCATGGAGGGCAGAGCCCCCACTCACCCCACGTCCAGGAGGAGGCACGGCCGGTCCTCGGGCAGTCCCAGCAGCTCCACAGCCCGCTCCGACATCTGCGACTGGATCTCCACCACCCGGGAGCTGCAGGGCACAGCCAGGGAATGGGCAACCCCGCGGCGCAACACCCCCGCCACTGTCTCACGGGAAGATTTCACCAACCCCCCACCCCAGCGGCCTGCTGCCACACGGCCGTGTCGTCCCCCTCAGGCCTGACGGCAGAACTCCACCCCCACCCCCCCCTCCACACACAAACCCTCCCCCCCCACAGCCCCCCTACCCCCCCATACCCCTCCCTATCCCCACACCCCCACACACACACATCCCACAGCCCCCCCCACCCCCCCGATACATACCCCCCCATCCCACACACAGCCCCCCCCCCACCAACCCCCCACCACCTCCTCCCCATACGCCGCCCTCCCCCGGCTTCTCACAGCAGAAGCCCTCCCCGCTCGCGCGGCTCGGCATCCCCAGACCGATCACTCAGCCATACTTCTGCGTGTATTTCCGCGCCTCGAACTCATTGTAGAACTGCAACGAGAGAAAGCGGGAGGCGGTAAGGCCCAGGACCCCCGGCCCGGCCTTCCCCCCCCTCCCGCCGGCCGGCTGCTCACCAGCTCGGGCGGCCCCCGGTGCTCGGGCCGGCGCCCGCTGCCCGCCATGCCTCCGCCTGACGTCACTGCCCCGCGCCGCGCTGAGGACCCCGTCGCGTCCAAGATGGCGGCGGGCGGGCGCTGAGGCGGCGCGGCTCGATGGAGCCGGCAGCGCTTGGCCGCCTGCGGCGCCTCCTGCCCGCCGACCCGCGGGCCACGCGTCTCGGTCGTGCCCTGCCGCCGTCCCGCGGCGGGCAGACGGGTGGCGGCGGAGCCCCGCGGCCCCGCCGCGACCTTTACGAGGTGCTGGGGGTCCCGGCCACGGCGACGGCGGCGCAGATCAAGACGGCGTACTACGAGCAGTCGTTCCGCTACCACCCTGACCGCAACGCCGGCAGCGCCGCCGCCGCCGCCCGTTTCACCGCCGTCAGCGAGGCCTACCGGGTGCTGGGCAGCGCCGCCCTGCGCCGCAAGTACGATCGCGGCCTCCTCAGCCCCGAGGACGTGCGCGCCGCACCCAAGCCCTCGGGCCGCCCGCCTGCCCCAGCCCCGCCGCCGCCCCGGGCCCCCGCCGCCGCCCGCCGTGGGCCCGTCCCGCCGCCCTTCGACTTCGACGCCTTCTACCGGGCGCACTACGGGGAGCAGCTGGAGCGGGAGCAGTTGTTGCGGGCGCGGCGGGAGCAGCTGCGCCTCCGCCGGGAGGAGGCCAAGGCCCAGGGACGTTTTCATCTCCTCTCCAACCTCTCAGTCGGGCTCATCTTCTTCCTGGGTTTCGCTCTTCTCTACGGCCTCAAGTGACAGCGGGCCTGGGCGGCCACTGGTCACCCACCCAGCTCCAGTGCTGTGGCGGGACGGAGTGTCACCAGCAGGCACAGCAGCTAGCTGGGGGGTGTCCCCTGCACCCACACAGTTGGCAGGCACCGTGTGCAGGGTCCGCTTCTCAGGCTGTGACATTTCCCCTCTGCCGGTGTGACTTTCAGACACAGTACGTGACCAGTAGGCCCACACACGGGCTCTGCTCCTCAGGCTGAGACATGTCCCTTCTGCCAGTGTGACCTTCAGAGATGGTGCACAACCAGCAGGCTCCGTGTGTGGGCTCTGCTCCATGGGCTGTGACCTGACCACTCTGCCGGCATGACCTTCAGACACGGAATGCAACTGGCAGGCACAGTATGTGGCTGTGACGTGACCTCTGCAAGCGTGACGTGCAGACAGCGTGTGACCACTGGATTCCACATGTGGGCTCTGCTCCGCAGGCTGTGATGTGCCCCTGCCACCAGTGTGACCATGGTGTAGGGGCTAAACAGGTTGCGATGTGCCCCCTCTGCGGATGTGACCTGCAGACACAGTGCCTGACAGGTAAATGCAGTTCATGGACTCTGCTTTGTGGACTGTGACACGTCCCCTCCATTGGCGCTGCTCTTTGACCTTGGTGGGAACCATATGCCAATTCTAAGCCACAGCAGAGATTAAACGGCTGTCAGTGGTGTTTGTGTGCTGTGTGTGTTTGTGGGGGGTGCTCTCGCAGGTGCTGAGTTATGGCTCTCTGTGGTTTTCTGTTAATCTGAGGCCTGCCACCTCTGTGCTGTCACACCTGTGGTTACTACATCTTTGTGGAATTTTAGGAGTGTTGGTCTCCAAACTGCATCGTTGCCACTGTCTGTCCCTGTTCAGGGTTTGCCTCACTGTGTGGCAAGTACGAAAGTCAGCAGCCTGGAAGAATGAAACCTGGGCCCATGGCGGCTTGTGTCCTGGTCAGCGTGCGACATCGCCTGGAGGTGCTGCCCAAAACACTTCTGTGTTCAGAGCAGTCTGTCCTGTCTGGGGCTTGCCAGGAACTTTGCGCAAGACCATCCCGCAGAGGCCTTTGTGGCTGGGAGTGGTACACTTTTGAGCACTGAGTGGCATTACTTGTGTTTTACATGTATCTAAGCATCATTTGCACATAAGAGTATTTGCCTATTTAAGTACCGAAAAGTACTGAAGTGTTTTAAGAACTAAAAATTGTGTGTCTCAGAACTTCTGTCTTTCCTTGGGTGAAGATTTCACCTGCGCTATGCTGGTACTACATGGAGTTAGTGAAGCTTCATGGTGTTGAAATCTGAGTGTTCCAAAAACTTCATCTGCATTACTTTGCACTGGATTTGCTGGGCCTGGCTGGCAGCAGTCTGCGCGGGAGCCAAGCCCTTGCCTCGCACTGCAGTGACCCTCGGTTATGTTTTCTCCCAATGCAAAAATGTTAAAAGCAAATGCTCCGTGTTTTCCAGTTCCGGAGTTCTGTGATACTGAACTGACCCCAAGGCAGTAGCATGGCAGGGAGTGTAATGCCTGCTGGTACGGGGTGTATGCTGTACAGGAGAGCTTTCTGCCTTTTCTGCAAAGCATTGTACCGCTTCCAGCTGCAGACTCCAGAGACTGCTGTGTCTTTGGAGCAAACTCAGCTCAGAGGCAGAGGGAGCTTTCCAGGATCCTCTCTGGCTATCAGTCCACCCCTCTGGGATTATAGTGCTGAAGTGTCAGCACGTGAAGAGCAGGAGTCGGGCGTTGAAGGGCATTAGTTACACAGCGAAAGTCTCTGGAGTTGTGGCTCTGTGTCACGTGCTGATGCATTTTCATGCTATAAATCAAGTCACTTGAAAGACCAGAGGCGGCTTCTCTGGCAGAGCTTGACAGGAAGCATTCTCTTCCAGGATGGAAAAGCTAGGGATATCCACAGGAAGCAGTGGGTACTAGGGAGCACCTCGCCAGTTCCTGGTATTGTGGTTTGCAGGTTTTTAAGGCAGCCCTGCCAAACACAAGGTGTCCTCTGGATTGATCTTCCTTAAATCTATGTAGTGCTGAGGTCTGGGGCTGTGGGCTGTTCCCGCAGGCAGGCTCTGTACCCAGCCCTGAGCCAGCTTGCTAGTAGAGAGAGGGTCTGGTGCGGTGCGGTGTGGAGCAGGAGGAACAGGCTAGCTGGTGTGCTGTCTGCATCACTCTACCCCTTAATACTGGGATAGGGAAGAGCTGCTCTGGTAAGCTGGCTGGGCTGACTGTCTTGCTCTGTGGCTGGTGCTTGTGTCTGAAATTGGGCACCAGACACCAAAACTGAGCTAATTCATGTGCCTTTCAATGACTGGTTTGGGCAGTTCATATTACTGGTTCTTCCTCTTCTTCCTGAGGTCTCCGTGATGTATCTTGAACATTAAAGATATCCAGCCATAAACTGGTGACAAAATGACACGTTTCTTTTGGTGGGCTTGGGTGGTAAATATTCCTTGTATTTGTTGGAAAATCGAGGGTAGGGGACAGGCTGGTGTTTCACAGTAGATTGAGGAAGAGGGTGGGAAGGGACGTCCTGCTTCCCCGAGGCCATGCTGGGAAGGTTGGGCATGCTGCCTGCAGTCAGTGGGGTGTGGGTAGGATAGCTTCCCTGGGCCACCGGGGACTTCACTTCTGCCTGCTGGAGACCCGTTCTGTGCTGCCTGACACACAGGGGTTGCTGTGCGCTTGGGACGTCCCCTCCAAGCTTACTGCGCTCTCTGCACTCACACGCTGTAGGCAGCATTTAGTTTTGCTGCTGAGTTTGGTCAGAGCAGGGGAAGGATACCATGCAGTGTGTTGCTCTTTGGCATGGTACAACGTATACTTCTCGCCAGCATCACCTTTGCTCCTGCTCTTCAGGCCTGAATGCTCCTCTGTTCCAGGAAGGATTTCAGGAGCTCGGGCACACAGTGGCTGGAGCTAGTCCAAATGCACAGATTGACTGCCAGCTCCCAGCACGCCAGGCTTTGTCTTCTTGTGTCAGTGCTGTCATCACATTCTTGACTTTCCCCAGTGGTTTCGCTGATGGAGAGGTGCCAGGAGAAACTGCATTTCTTGGGGCTTTCCTTTAGCCAGGTGAGCACAGTCCTCGTGGGGTGCCTCTAGCACAACTGCTCAGGGAAATACAGCAGGGCCTAACCCTGACAGCAGTGGTGTGATGGCCGGGGCTTGTGTACAGCTTGTGAGCTGTACAAGTCCACCAGGATCAGAAGGTCATAGTGGAAAAGGAGAGGAAATGGGGCATAAGTGGGGCTGATAGGATGTGTGAGGCTTGCTGCACAGGAACCTACTCTGTATTTAAACCCCATGTTCTACCTCTCCTGTGGCAGTGGCTGAGCGGTACCCTTATTGAGAGGTGACTCAGTGGGATGCTGAGCAATCGGAGGGGGTTACAAAACTGTCTTCAGAGAGGGAGAAGTGCTGGTCAGATCAGTGAGAGCTGTGGGGAGTTTGCTTTCCCTCATGCTTGGTGCAAGAAGGCATAGCCTTGTGCACTGCCCCAGCACCTTTGGCAGCTGGATCGGAGCCCTGTAGCAGAGGCCACTGCCTGTGGCTTTGGCTGTCTTCTCATCTCAGGGACAGCAAGGACGGATCCTTGGGGGTACTAAGCAACAGAGGGTTGTTTCTGTGAGAGACAGAGCCCATCTTCCTGCAGCTGGGGGCAAGGCAGCCATCGGTAGGGGCCACAGCATCATCTCTGGGTGAAGGGAACAACTTTCAATCCCAGGTCTACTGCGGGCTTTGCCTCCTTCTGAGGATGTATCCAGTTACTGCAAAACACATCTCTAATGTACTGCAGTCACAGCTGTTACACAGCCCGCTCCTGGCCTGTGCCCTTAATGGTGGTGAGGATCAGCCCTGAGAAGCCGAGGGCAGCTTCGGCTGGTGAGAAGATCACCGTGAGTTGTCAGCATCCTGAGGCCTTTGCTGGGAGAAGTGTGATGTTCACAGTGGGGGTCTCCTCCTCCTTGCTCTGAAGTCCCCTGGGGCCACTTTTACACATTCTCTAGCACATCCTACCCATCTCTTCATTGCTCTGCAGCTCCACATTATGTCTACCTTTATAGTAAGTGATGTATGCATGCTGGATGCTGGTTCTTTCCTCTCTTACCCTGCAAGGGTTAGTTGCTGGTGGGGCCTCAGCTATCACCCTGTGCTGCTCTACCCTCACCTTCACCCTATGGTTTATTCTGTGTAACTTCTTGTTGCTCATTCCCACCCTTGAATTACTAACAGCAGACATCGCACCATGCCACAGTAAAAGGGAAGCAAAACTATGAGTAGTTAATGGCCACTTGGTAATTAGATGCTGTTACAAACTAAGTAAATTAAACAAAAGCTGCAGGCAAGCTGAGGCAATCCCGGATGAAGCCCGACAGCCCCAGTCCTGAGGCCTTGCAAGCTCAGTGCAGACCCCGTTCCCCAGCCCTTTCTCATGGGCTGATGTCCCCATAACCGCAGGCTTGGGATGCTGAGCTGCTCACCTTGACTGCTGGGTGGTGCAGCCTGTGGGCGTGGGGGGTCTCAGTGCCTCATTAGGGCCTCTTCCCTCCATCTGGAGAAGCTGGGGAGCTCTGTGGGAAGGAAGGGGCTACCCCTGGCTCCTGGTCTTTGGGGGAGCCAGCTGGGCTGGGGGCATGAGGGGCAGAGAAAGGAGCTGCAGGCTGGGTGAGCAGGGTCCTGAGCAGCACTGGAGCGGTAGCCATCATTCCCCTCTCCTGCAAGAGGGGCTGGCCCGGCAGGGATGAGGATGAAGGGACACCAGCCCCCACCTGCCCTGGGATGTGTGGGCACAGCTCTGCACCCCAGTCCTGCTGGTGCTGAGTCCACGGTGGCTCTGCCTCCCCAGGGAAGGGTCATGTGGTTGTCAGCACCTGTGGATGGGGGGGGCAGCTCTCACTCCCTTCAACAGCAACCCCTGCAGCAACAACTCTGTTAATAGAGTTAACTGTTAATATTTCCTTGATTAACAGCCCTGCTGCCTGTGCAGTGCACAGCAGGGGCCCAGCTGGGGCACCCTGGCACCATCCCTCGCTGGCTGGCGGGGTTTTGTATCCCCCGCTGAGCTGGGGCTGTGGCTCAAAGGGTCTCCTGGAGGCTGCCTGTGCTGGGGACACCCCTTCCTCTCCCAGGTGTCCTGTCACTCCTGGGATGGGGGCTGCTGCTTACCCAAGCCTGGCTTCTGAAAATCCAGACCTGAGGGAGCCAGGGAGGCCATCGAGCTGGTCGGGCCAGCTCCCTGCCTGCCCCTCCTGGGTTTGGCTGCACACCAGCTGGCAGAGAGGCTGAGCTGGCCCCAGGCTGCTGCCTGGCCCGGTGCAGAAATGAATGCAGGTGCCCATGGGGTGGACACACTTCCTCTGAGGTGAACCGGGTTACATTGCCCCCCTCAATGTGGCCCTTTGGGGCAGGCGGCACTTGGTGCAGGGAGGGAGAGACACTGTGCATGCAGGTAAGGAGGGACACAGAGGGATCATCTTGTGCTGCTGCCAGCTCCTGCCTGTTACCAATGTCCCTGTCTGGTGCCCGATGTGGGACTTCGTCCTCAACCCAGGCCTGCCTGTGGAAGGGGCTGGAGCTGCCAGTATGGTGAGGCACACTCTGGGAGTGAAAAGGCACACCCCGCAACGTTCCCCAGAGGTGCAGGGTGCACTATTGCAGAACATACACTCCCCACTGGGGCCACTGCAACTGGAGAGGTTCTGGCCACCCACCAGGGTCCTGTTCGCCAACTGGACAGGACCAGCCCCAGGGCTGGAGGAATCTCCCTAGGGAAGGGGCTCGCCTTGCTTGGCAGCTTCCCAGTGGTTAAAGGATCTTGGCTGAAGCGGGGTGGTGGCCAGCCCAGCGGGACCATGGGGCTGCCACGGCCTGCCCCCTGCTACCTGAGCCAGGCAGGTGTCCGGGGGTGCTGTAGGGCTTCTATAGACAGAAAGACATTGCCATCATGCCATCACCTTGAGATCGTTTCCTCCTGAGCCAAGAGCTAAGGTGGCCTTCCTCTCCCAGGCGGGCATCCAGATCCACAGGGAGAAGCCTTGTGCTTACCCACCACCACCCCTTGTGTGTGTGTGCTCAGAGCCCTCGTAGCTTGGCACACACACATCACATGGGCCTACGTCTCCACGCTGCACCCACAACTCTGGTCATCTCGCACAGCATCCAGTACGGCCCTTGGGGTAGCTGGGGGAA
Source organism: Larus michahellis (assembly GCF_964199755.1). Lineage (NCBI taxonomy): Eukaryota > Metazoa > Chordata > Aves > Charadriiformes > Laridae > Larus > Larus michahellis. The sequence goes on from NC_133902.1 coordinate 13,095,577, forward strand.
CTGTACGGGGGATCGCAGGACACTGGGTAGGACGGGGCTGCCTGTGCATCCCAGCCCCCTCCAGACACAGCACAGATGATCCCACATGGACCAACTGGCTTCCGAAGTGCTCCTGCTTGCTCCCCATATTTCCCTGCTTAGGCTAGCCCCATGGGGCTGGTAGAGGAACCTAACCAAGCTCTTGTGCCGTCGTTGCCAGCCTACTACAGTCTTTCCTCCTGGAATATGGCAAGCCACAGAGCCTGACTGGCAATCAGGCATGTTCTGGCACCTTTCATTGGCAGGCTGAGCCCAGACTGAGCCTGATCAGACCCAGGAAAGTAGAATGTGCTCTGTGAAACCCTTTGGGGTTTCCAGTGACTACCATCTTCTTGCCTGCAGATAAAGCCATGGTGGCTGATTCCAAATTTATCCTAGTCCTAAACCTGTTTTAACTCATTGTACTGGATGAGTGGCCCCAGTCCCACAAGTGAGGGTTGGAGTTTGGGGTACCCTTAGTGTGGGGTACCCTCAGTGGCGTACCCTCAGTGGTGGAGGGGGTGATCAGACACTGCAAGCCAGTGGTCCATATTTTTGGGTGCTTTGTAGTCCGAGCCGGGGCCCCTTGCTGCTTTGGATGATTTCTAAGCAGTCTACCTAACAGTGCAACTGAGAAAGGAGAAAAAATGCCACCACCAGATGGGTCTGAAAGCATGACAGGAGTCTGAAACCAAATCAAAACCTAGAAATAGCACAAGAGACACCCCAGAGCAGGGAACAAGTACCTCAGGGTCTGCAGCTGGAGGAACTAGGGCCATATCCCCCAGCCTTGTCTCACCAGCCATTGTGTGAACTTAAGGAAAGCAAGAGAGGAGCACAGGATGAAACAGGGTGAGCTCAGGCCTCCTGCTGCCTTTTCCAGTGCTGGCTGAAGTTAGGGCTAGTGCGAGAGGGTGGATGGGGAATGGGTACTAAAAACACTGCAAGGCTGCACAGAGGCCGGTGAGACCTGCTGCTGCAGAGCCTTGAGTGAGCCTGGAGGGCTGTGGAGTACAACCCTTCATGGGGGCGAGGGCTTGGCTGCTGGCACGAGCTGTTTCTGGTTACCAGAAGTCTTCACTGTTGTGGGGCCAAACTGCTGGGAGATGGTCCCTGGCACCTGCCTGTGGGGAAACTCTCTCACTCTGGGCTCTCTGGCCCCCTTACGGGGGCTTCCATCTTCCCCAGGGTGTTGACAGGCTGAGACAAGTGTAGGTGCAATGCCTGGGGGCTCCCCAGGCTGGAGGACCCTCCTCGACTCACCTCCAAGCCTGGCAAGTGTTCCCCCAAACCACCTCCTCCCTGCCTGTCCCATCCTGTTCATAACCAGAGCCAAGGGGTAACACAGAGCATGGAAAAAAGCCTTTATTTTGAAAACAGCGTGGCACCCAGTGCTTCTGGGTCCTCTTCTCTGCTATCTCCCACCCAACTGAACCCACGGACATCCCGACAAAGCACCCACCCCCAACTCCTGTCACTGTCCCTCTTGCTGTGGATTCAGAGACCTCTTTCCCCAGCAGCTCCCCAAGCGCAGGACCCGCTGCCACAGCGGCCACCCCATCCCACCCCTGGCCAAGCACCTCTGCTCCCCTCTGAGCATGCACCCCTGTGCTGACCCAGTGGACACCACTGCCCCTCGGAGCTGAGCCTGCACCACGCACCCACCCACGCATGCTCCCGGGCCAGGGCATTCCTGCGCAGCCCCCCACAGAGGCACAGGGCCAGGAGTGGGGACATCCCTTGTCCCTGCCCTGCTACCAGTGCGGAGGCTCCTGCTTCTGGTGTCGCGGCCACTGCTGCCTGTGGAAGGGCTGAGGGCTGAGCAGGGGGATGTGTCCAATGAGGTGCAGGGGCGAGCCCGGGCTGGGCATTTTGGAGGAGGGAGATGCTGGCTGGTGTCCCAGGGCTGGGAGGTGGTGTCTGAGAGTTGCAGCCGGCATGGCAAAAGGCACAACGGCCTCCGAGGGGATGAGAAAGGCGGGCACAAAGCCGTAGGAGAGATTGAAAGCTTTGGGGACTACAACACTCCGCAATGGGGGAAGGTGGGCTTCTGCTCGGCTAGCTTGGGTGCCTGGGTGCCCCGTGGGGCCCACAAGGACCCTGCCCACCTGGCCCTTCTGCAGCAGCTCCTGCAGTTTCTCCAGCTGTGTCCGGCAGACATGGGAGCGTGTGCGGCTCTGGCAGAAGGATTCCAGAAAGGACTCAAGGGGCAGATCCTGGTCCAGGAACTGCTCTATCTGTGTCTGTGGGACAGGCAGTAGGACAGCATCAAGCCAAGAGAGCTGTGGGACCACGGAGGGAGCCCAGGTGGCTGAGTACCCCCCCGAGCCTCTTCTCCAGAGCCTGGCACGCCAGGAGGGCATGGAGAGGAGTCCAGGGCCCAGGTAAGGAAGGCTCGGCAGCACAGGGGTCTTGCCTGACTCACCTCCGACTCTGCCTCGGAGGCATCAAGCTTGGCTTGGAGATGGCCCAGGGCGCTCTGTGGACTCCACTTCTCCAGGTACGCATCTGTGTCAGGAGGGGATGGGGCTGCCAAAAAACCTCCCCCAAGATGCCCCCACTGCTGGGGCTGCAGTCTTTCCCATTCCCAACCATCATCTCCCCCCACCCTTGAACTGAAACCCCCAAACACATTGCTGGAGCCACCTGCACACTGAGGCCTGCATCCCACAACGGCATCAGTCCCAGCCAAGGGCTGGCTATGTGACAGGCAACATAACCCTCCAACTGCCCCTGATCATGGCTGGGCCATTTCCCTGGGGCAGATTCGAGGGTGTTGAGCCCACCCGGACTCTCATATTAATGCAAGTTGCTCTGGCCATACTGGGCTCTGCCTCATCCCATCGGCTGCGCCCCACTCACCCAGCCGCTGCTGCTTGTCCCAACATGCTTCTCGAATCTCCCGCAGCTCCTGGTACTTGATGGCTAGGGAAGCCTTCCCGTCCTCCAACCGCGGGCGCAAGGACAGGTTCACCCTGGCCAGGGTGCAGTTTGAAGCCAAACACATGTCCCGCTCCAGCTGCAGACTCTGAAACTGTGGGAATGGGAACCAAGCGGGGTGGGGTGCGTCAGCACTGGGATAAATAGTCAGAACCAGTCAGAGCAGGCAGCCTGCTGGGAGGGGGTCCATCTCCATCCACGGGTGAACTCTCTCCTCCAGCACTGTCCCCATCCCTCTGCTCTGCCTGGAAATGGGGTGCGTCCCAGCAGGGATGCAATGTCTGGACCTGGCTACCCATGGCACATGGCAGCTCACCCTGGAACGTGGTAAACCTCACGGCTGGCTACCCAGCCCCCTTTGCAAAGTAAAGGACTCATTAGCTAACAAGGATGTCAGGAGAGACACACACCAGCTCTCGCTGCACACGCATCTTCTGCCCCCGCAGAGCAGGAAGCAGAGCATGATGCCGAGCTGCGCTTTTAAAGGCCCAGGGGAAAGATGCTGAAATCAGGCTGAGAATGATTTCAAAATAACCGGGTCCTGTTCCTGCAGTGGAGCGCCAGGAACCGCTGGAGCTGGGGGGCATTCGGGGCTCAGCCTAGCTGCAGCGAACGACGCCAGGCCTGGAGGGCGATGCAAGGGGCCAGGGCCTCCCCGCCTCCCCCGGATCTCGGGGCGGTAAGAGCAGTGGGGGCAGCGGCTGTGGCCCTGCTCCGGGTTTTGGTGGCCGGAGGCTGCTTGGCAGGCGACGGCTGCTGAAACCCCGAGCAGCACCAGGAGCCCCCGGGCAGCCGCCAGCCGGGACGCCCAAGCTGAGATTTCCCCGCGGCCACCCCCCACCCAGCCGGGGGGTCCGGCTGCTCCCCCAGACCCCTGGGCTCGGCGGGCGGGGTGTCGGGTATCACGGGAAAACCAACGAGCGGCGCTGCCGGGGACTGGCGGGCGATGCCCGGCCCCGCAGCGCCCTTTGCCCGGGCTGCCGGCGGCTCCGTCCCGCGCACCGGCAAAGCCCCGCTGGGGGCGAGCGCTGCTCGGCTGCGCTCCGCCGGCCGCCCCCGGGCTCCCCCCCGGCCCGTACCTTCCTGCTGAGGCGGGCGGCGCGCTGCAGCCGGGGCTCGTCCTGCAGCAGGGCGCGGAGCTGCGCGGTGCTGAGCGCCCCGAAGCGGCGCGGGGAGCCGGGCGGCGCCGGGGGCCGGGACATGGGCACGGGCACGGGCACGGGCACGGGCACGGGCACGGACCGGGACCCACCGCCGCCGCAGGGAGCCGCGCGCCCCCGCCGCGCCTGCCCCCGCCGCGCACCACCCCGCGCCCGCCGCCCCCGCCGGGCTTAAAGGAGCCGCCGCTGAGCACAAGGAGCTCCAGTGCTGCACCGCGCCGCCGGCACTGCTCCCTGTACCGGGCATCCCGCACCGCGCCGTCCTGCGTGCGTCCCGCTTGTGGCTGCATTGGCCTCACCCTGTGCTTTACGGCGCCGCACTTGGGCATCCTGCGGACACCCTGGCACCGCCGCACCCATCGGCTCAGGAGAGCGGGCAGAGAGCAATGAGGCACCCCGTCACTGCCGGCTCCGGGCAGGTCCCCTTCGTCCCCTGGGAAAGGGAGAGGCGGGGACGCTGCCCGGCCTGTGATGGGGAACTGCTCGACGCAGGCTGTTGCGGTCACTAAATGTTTGCAGGGAGTAAGAAAGCTAAAAGAAAAATTCAAGGAGCACAAACCTGCCGGAGGACTATCAGCACTGCTTCAGGACACCTCTCTGCTGGAGGCTGGGAAACTCTCAGCACGTATCTGCTTAAGTAAAATCTTACTTAAGTAAAAGACGGGCTGGAGAAGCTGGGGAAAAGCAAACCAGGAGCTCATGGGAGGAGGGTGGATTGATTCCCGGGAAAGTTTTACCTTAGTAAAAAAACACGGCTGCAGGGAGAGCCATGCCGTGCCGCTGGAGCAGGGACTGCTCCGTCCTGGCTAGGACATTTCTGTGGAGCAATTCTAAATCTCTGGTGGGAGATGGCATCTAATATACACTGCTTGACTTAAAGTGTTACCTCAAACCAACACTGGCTGCTGGAGCCGAGTGAAGAGAAACTGCTAGGGAGCTGCTGGGAGCTGGAGGTCACTGCTGTGGGGTGAGCAAGAGCCCAGCAGGATTTAGGAAGCATTTGGATGGGAAGCTTGGAATAAGGAGCTGCGCGGAGCTGGTGCTGTTGAAGGAGAGATGACAACCTGTCTGTACACTGGGACGTGCTGTGGCAGAGGGACAAGACAGCAATGCAGAGACACTCATGTGCTGAGCCCGTCCTCCTGGGCCAGTGGGTGCTAGCCCTGTCGTACTGTAAGGATATTTTAGGATGTTCTCCTGCATCTCTTGGCCTGTGTCACTCCACTGCCTTTGGAGAGCCCTAGCGGAAGACTGCACTGCTGGGACAAGAATAATTTCTTCCTTAGTCTGTCAGTGCAAATACAACTTCAATTTGCCAGTTGCTTGGAAACACCAGAGGCCCGGGAGCAGCAGCAGTGTAACTTCACAGTCTGCCCAGTGCCACCTGATTCATTGAGCCTGCTGGCTTTGGAAGCGAAGGGTAGGGTGGAGGCACCTCCCTGACAGGCATCCCCCACCTGCTGCTACCACCTCGTACCCCTCTTCCAGCCAATGTCAAGTGCATCATGGAGCTGCCCCTTGCCCCCCCTCCCTGTGCTGCGGTGCCCGTTGCAAGGCGGGCATGGGCTGTACCCCGAGGTCCCGGCAGTCCTCTGTGCTCTGATTTGAGGGCGCTCAGTGCTGGAGGCTCTCAGGAGAGCAACTGCAGCCTGCTTCACCTGCAGTCTGCTTTCAGTAGAAGTAGCCCTGAGGTCTCTTTCTCCTCAGAAATCCGTGGGTGCAGGTGGCCCCCGTGCACTGCAGTGCTGAGGGCAGTTCTCTGTAGCAGCGTAAGGTAATTTCTGGCTTGGAGATTGCTCACTTCTTTCAGTATTTTCTAATTTCTCAAACCTTTCTGTATGGCTCCCAGTGGCCACTGGGCTCTGCAGCTGGCAGGCGAGGGCTGGGTTTTCCCTTAGCTGGTGTTCCTGGAAGTGGAACTCACCGATATTGCTGTGCTGCCCCAAGACAAAGCCAGAAATGGTTTGTGGAGGTGCAAGTGTTTCTCAAACAGTCTGTCCTGGCAGTGCCACAGTGTTGTGGGATGGAGGATTTGAAGGGGCCTAGTCCTGCAGCCTCACAGCATCAGCTCTGTCTGTACCTTTCCTGGCAAAGTTTCATCTCAATTGGTCTCAGAAACCTGGGTATGGTGAGCTCATTCCTGTAATGACCTTTTCTCTCATTGGAGTGTCTCCTAATTCAAGTGATTCCTAACGTCTAACCTACTTCTCTTTCGCTTCCATTTAAGTTTACTGCTTCTTAGTCACAGCAGACAGGTCTACTGATGACTTGCGCATCACATTTTTGCAGGATCAAAGCATGACTGTGCAGACCGACAGGTAGCGACAAATCCTTATAGATGCAGCCCCCCAGCAGGGGCGGGGCCTTGGCACCAGGACATTGCCACAGCTTTTGACCCTGGACTGTGAACATGGTGACGATGTGGGAAGAGTTCTCCCATGTGCCAGGTCCCTTCTGAACCCAGAACCTTTTGTGCAGATCCCAGGTCCTTCATAGAATCATAGAATCTTCATGGTTGGAAAGGACCTTTGAGATCATCGAGTCCAACCATACACACACACAAAAAACCAACCAAACCCCTACAATCTCGGCCACTAGAGCGTGCCCTGAAGTGCCAAATCTAGATGTTTCTTGAATCCCTCTAGGGATGGTGACTCAACCACCTCCCTGGGCAGGCTGTTCCGGTGCCTGACCACTCTTTCAGTAAAGTCATTCTTCCTAATATCTAATCTAAACCTCCCCTGCTGCAACTTCAGCCCATTTCCTCTGGTCCTGTCATTATTCACCTGGGAGAAGAGGCCAACACCCACCTCTCTCCAACCTCCTTTCAGGTAGTTGTAGAGGGCAATGAGGTCTCCCCTCAGCCTCCTCTTCCCCAAGCTAAACATGCCCAGCTCCCTCAGCCTCTCCTCATATGACCTGGTCTCCAGACCCCTCACCAGCCCGGTAGCTCTCCTCTGGACATGCTCCAGCACTTCAATGTCCCTCTTGTACAGAGGGGCCCGGAACTGAACACAGCACTCGAGGTGAGGCCTCACCAGTGCTGAGTACAGAGGCACGATCCCTTCCCTACTCCTGCTGGCCACGTTATTCCTGATACAAGCCAGAATGCTGTTGGCCTTCTTGGCCACCTGGGCACACTGCTGGCCCACGTTAAGCTGGCCATCCACCAGCACCCCCTGGTCCTTTTCTGCTGGGTAGCTTTCCAGCCACTCTTCCCCAAGCCTGTAGCGTTGCTTGGGGTTGTTGTGACCGAAATGCAGGACCTGGCACTTGGCCTTATTAAACCTCATACAGCTGGCCTTGGCCCATTGATCCAGCCTGTCCAGGTCCCTCTGTAGAGCCTTCGTCTCAATGTGACTAGCCCCAAGGCTCCAGTCCTAGCACCTGACATGGGATTTCTTGCCTCTCGGAGGGAGCACACCAGAGATGCTGAACAGATGTTCATTAATGGAGAATGAGCTCCAGGAAGCAAATTTATTGGGATGCTTTACCAGATGCAGCAGAGAGGCACAGAGTACATGGAAATGTGTGGCATGTAGCTTTTTTGCTTGCTATGAGTTTGGGAGGCAGCTAAGAATCTCCGATGAAAAGTCACTCAAGGGCTGAGTGTCTTCCTCCCGCAGTGAAGGTACATACGGAATCCACAAATTTCACAAGTGATTTTTTTTATTCTTGATTAGGAACATAATAACAGGGAATCATTGGCAAGCACAGGGGAGAAGAGCTAAGCAGAGGGGGAGCCTGCACACAGAGAGGGGAAATGGAAAGTGACATTTCATTAAAACCATACTACTCTTGGGCTCCCCCGTCTGCTCCAGAAAGGCTCAAGCTCTTTGGCCATGCAGAGCCTTTGCAGAGCGTCCAGTGTGGACAGGAGCGGGAAGAAGCACTAACAATACGTAGCTGGTTTTATGAGGATAAGGGAGGATTTGCAGTTCCCTTTGCACAGGCTGCCCCATGTCATGCCGCCCTTGAAATTCAGCCGTACAGAATAACACGCCGAGTACCACCACCCACCCTCATAGCTGTAGGCACAGTTCTTACTGTAAGTGTCCTGATCCCGATCCTTTGTAGAGAACTTCATGTTGTCGTGCATAGTCTTGGGATTGTCTGAGGTCATGGCATCCCCTGCCATCCCTGAGTAGGCTCCCAGCCTCAGCCGATAGCCGTGGGACTCATCTTCCACACTGAAGAGGTTGTAGTCCGCAAAATTGGTGTTGTCTGTGGAGTCCTGGATGACAAACCTGACCTGGTAGACCTTCTGCTTGGAGATCTGATGGATGTACTCGGTGCCCAGCCAGTACTCGCTGCGCACGCTCCCAAAGCCGTACTTGTAGGTGCTCCAGGACTCGGCCCAGGTGACCGGTGTGTCTTTCTGGTTCCTCTGGATGACCGTCCAGCCCCCGCCCGTCACATTCATTTCACAGTACACCACGAGGTGGTGGAGCCCTTTTGGCTGAATAATGTAGATACCGCTGCGGCTGCTAGCGGGGATCTCACTGCAGTCCTTGGGCCAACCTGGGGCAGGAAATGTTTATTAAATCCTACACAACGAGACAGTGAAAGCACCTGACATTTCCTTTGTGCCTATGTCTTATTGCACACACGTTCTTGGGCTGCATTCCTGCCATGTGCTCACGGGATTAAATCAAAGTATTGGAATGATCAGTGTAAGAGTTGGGCTTCATATCTTCCAAAGACAGGATTCAAACTGACAGGGACACACTACCAAAATGTTTTGGCCTGGTGAGACCGAGCCAGACATTGCCTTCACCCAGCACACAATGCACCCTAGCCTAGTTGAATTCAGTCTGTGGTGATTTGCCTGTAGCATGCAGGTGACATATTACCACACAAACAAATGCATATCAGGGTCATAAAGCCATTTGCTGTTACAGCATGGAGGCTTTAGAGCTTTATAATAATCTCAGAAACCCTGGAGAGAGTGTGATCAAGATATCCATCAGCCTTTGTCATCTCAATAGGGCAAATCCATTGGTTTTCTCTGGATTTACCTGAGTAGCTCTTTAGAGAATTCCTGACTTGTTTGAGTTGGTTATGGTCTTTCCGTGCTCTACAGTGTCAGCTCCTTATACAACACACAGCTGAATGCACCTACACACTTCTGGGAAGGGCCTTGCTCTGCTCCCGGTGCCTCTGCTACTGGTTATTCCTACCCAAGTAAAGCCGTGTGTCTTGTGGCCCTATGTGGTAATGTTGACTCAGTTCAGTAACACAGTTAGTCCCTGTCTTACCCAGTCTTCTCATCAACTGTATAGTGAAAATAGGAAAATAACCAGTCGCCACTTCCCAAAGGCCAACAATGAACCATCACGGTCCAGTTTTGGTATTTAGGTGGAAAATTCCCCATGCTAAAGATCCTCATCAACTACTGAGTCCAGGACACGGCTGGTAATAGATTCCCCCTGAGGTTATGAGCTGTGGCACCTCTGTAGCCTGTCAGAAAATCAACATTTTTCCTGGGAGGAACCAGTGAACACGTAGGACATGGGCTAAGGTGGCTGAGAGCTCTTCATGAGCCTCTGGGCTCCTGGCAATGGTGAAACCTTATGAGAAGATGTACTCCTTGAGAACAGACTTACCATGGCCTGCCGGTGGGTGGGGGGCAATGTCTCTGACCTGTCGAACATGTTCGCCACCATTATCTGAATTAACAAGAACAGAGTGTTGAGAGTAGACATGTCAAATGCTTGCTGCGAGAGCACGATTTTCAACAGATGATATTCCTGTTTTTCTGTTGTTGCTCCTAATCTAGAGAGACTTTACCATTTCAGGTATCAGCCAGTTGATAGTTTGAGGGAATTTACACGGTGTTAGAATGGGGCAGGTAGTTCCCTGGTGAGAAAGACCCTGAATGGTGGTGGCAACACTGGAAATATGATTGTTAAAGTGCAGTATAAGCAGTTTGGAAGGGACTCAGGAAGAAGAGGGATTAGAGGGGGAAGAAACATGAGAGCAGACACAGGAAAACTGGTGCAGGTATCGGGAGCTGGGAGAGGGGCTCTGTTCAGGTGTCTCAGAAGGGAATCTGAAGGTTGTTGCTGGACAAGAGGATGGTTTAGAGTGAATTAATGTAATTTTTTTGCAAGGCCATCTTGTGTGTATCCACTGATGGCTATAAAACAGAGGAAGGAATCACAAGCTTATGGAATCACAAAAAACATTCCTGTCCCCTCTCTGAAACAGACACCTAACCCTGCAGCTGTTGGTCTCCGACATCCTCAAATATCTGCTCCCTGCTTTCACTCTCAGCTGGTGCTTTCCTATCCTTGCCCTTATGAAGTGTATAACTTAAGCCTCTCGCACTGTGTAGAAGCCCATTCCTTTTCTTACTACACCCAGAGTACATTTTTCCTGCAGACAGACTATAATATTGCTGTCATTTCCTCCTCCATGGTTTTCTGATTTGGGGGCTAAACCATTCAGTCCTTCAACCTTCACGGACACAGACTGCCTGCAATATTTTTGAGCCCCTTTCCTTTTGAATTCCTCCAAACGTGTCTTGAAGCCCACCAGTGAATGTGCTGAATGGCCTGAGCCTGCGTGGAGTGGGAACACTCATGTAACACGGTCTGGAGGACTTTCCTACCATGGTATTTACTGTTACTACAGCCATATGAAGCTGTTCACTCGTGTTTTGTAAGCCACAGTCTTCCCCTGCTCCTTTCTGCCTTCACTTCCCATCCATTTGGAAGCACGCCTCCACAAGTCAAGGCTTTCAAATGTTAGCCTGCCTTCTCTGGTGTGCCTCCCTGCTTATTCAATTTGCATTCAGGCTGCTTATGTTTTCAGAGCACCCTACCAGTGGTCTGAGTAAGAGATGAGTGTGAAGCCCAGAGCACATCCCCTTTCTCAACTCAAACTTGCAGTTCTTGGTGAAGCCCGAGCTCTTGTCTTAGTCACAGGTGCTCCCTGTGTTGGCAATTTCCTGACACCTGACTTCTACAGCAAAGGCCAGCATCAAACACTTGAACCTTGTGCTTTTCTGCCAAGAACTCTTCTTCCTACCTTGGAAAAGAACCATCTCTTTCTATTATGTTCTACCCACAGCCCCCAGTTTTATTCCTGGAACATTTCTCAGAGGCGTCCTCATTGCTCCAATATACCCTAGTTTTTGTAAGTTGCTCTGTGCCATCATCTGGATGGCTGCTCTGCGCCAGTGACAATAGTTTAGATTCTTTGTAGTAACTTCACCTAGTTCCTCTTTGTATTCAGTTCTCTCTTGAAATCAGTTCTCTGCTGACCAGAGGTGGGTACTGTTCTCCATGTCCTCAAAACACACTGTGATTTTTTGCCTTAACAGCTTTAACACTGCTTCTCTTCTTCAAGGAAGAGTCCATGCCCCAAAACACCCTTGGCTCGGTCTTGCTGCCAATGAGGCCAAACCTGTCCCTTCCCCTGGGCTTTGGACTATTGGACTCACTTATGGGCAGAAGAACTTCATGCTAGAGAGGAGAAGAGACAGATAGTACGCAGAGGATGACTCTGAGAGGATTCTTGTTCCAGTAAGACAGCCTACGTTGCATTGGCATTTCCCCACACATAGAGCAGTATTTAGTCCTTCCTCCACATTCCAGGGGTGTGTTTGGGTAAGTGCGGAGGTCTGTGTGGGATCTGATTGAACATGACCTTGTTTGCCACTCCCTACTGTGGTGGTATACTTACTGAGCTGAGAGGACTCTGGGGGAACATTCAGAATTTCATCCAGTGTGCCATTGAGGAGATGCAAGTTTTTTATGTCAAAGGCAGGAAGAGATGCTGCCAGGGCCAGCAGGCAGGTGAAAAGCAGGAGACAAAGGCGCTGGGTAGCTGAAATGGGAAGAGATTGGAAAAAGAAGAAAGAGATCATAACTCTTCCATTAGAGAGCCATCACTCCCATTTGACTCCTTTACTTGCAGAGTAAAATAGGAAAACAAAATTCTTTAGGTGTGGAGCTCCCTCTTGGAGCCATAAGCCCCAATTCACTCACGTAGATGAGCTGTCATATACTCATTGGCAGGAGATATTAGCAGTGGCACCTACTGTTGGTGGTTTCTGAGACAGAAGAAATGTGAAAACCTGGTCGAAACCCAAAGTGACTGTTATCAGAAATCCTAGGAAAAATGAGGTCTTGGGGCTGGAGACAACAAGCTGGAGATAACAGAGTGAGCATGGAGGGAGGAATCTCCTCCCAGCTGCCATCGTGCTCCTGTGACACACTCACGTGGGGTAAGCTGGGACTACGCCTGCCTCCAGTCCAGGTTTGTGGGGAGAGCCCTGATGTCTGGGTTGTGAACAAGCCCCAAGCAGGGCTGCGTGTATCTCTCTGCTCTGCATGAAAGCAGCGGGACTGAGAGGGGCAGCACAAACTTTCAGGAATTACTGTCTGGCTGGTGCAAATTATGTCCTTTATATTGTTATATGGCTACTTCAAAATTTCCATATGTAGTCAGCTGCTCAGGTTTGTTCTCATTCAGATCAGCTACAGAAACCACCACACTTTTTGCAATGTTAAATCTAAATAAAATAATAGAAAGTTTATCATGATTCCTAGACAGTGGGGCATTGTGGGGACACCTGCCCACGGGGAAATCTGTTCCTGATATGAGACACATAGCTCATGGTTACCAATGTGAAGCTCATGATTACCAATGTGATCCCTCCACAAAGTTCGAAAAGGAGCAGAGCCAAACGTATTGTACTGCTGCAGGATACTTGGGTTTGGCACCATCCCCTGAGATGGCTGAGAAGGAAAACAATCCATGATGCCGACCTGGAATCGCTGTGTGCGATTGCAGCCACCCTAGAGACAAGCACACCTTTCTGGGAATGCTCAGAGCCAAACAATCATTTGCGCTGGTTACAGTTTTACACCAAAGGTCTTTTAAACACATTTCAGTACAGCTGATGTGCTTCTCAATTCCTACCTAACATTTAGTGTCTTGATACACTGGTGTTTAGAGGCATGCTTAAAGACATCTCTTCTTTAGGCCACCAGAGAAGCAATGCTCTATCCGCTGCTGACCTGTTTCCCCATGAACAGTCATGAAAGGTCTGGGTAGGAAGGAAATGCAGAGGAGGAGATCAGCCTCTCCTGGGCATTCTCCTGGGGGCAGCAGTGTGCTTTTGAGCATCTAACCTCCAGATCTTTATACCTGTTCAATATTGCTGCTTAAGCAAGAATATCTAAAAAATCCACTTTCTATTCTAGAGCATTTAATACTTTCCTTGGAGAACCGAAAATTACAAAGAATGTTTGGTAAATATGAGGCCTGTAAAATGGGTGATCTGATGCTCCAGGGCTATACTGACACAGCTTGAAAATAGCAGAACATGCAGAATCCTGTTCTAGTTCCCAGCCCAGGGCACAGTGAGTCCAGAAAATATAATGGACTTAGCGCTGGGATGGCAAGGGTGTGGGGAGAAGGGAGCCCTGCAGAAGACTAAGGGCCAGGATGCCCTGCGACTTGCAGCCACGCACAGCAGTGCCGTGCCCTCCCATCCCATCCCACACTCACCCATGCCGTCTCTGCAGGGACCCCGCGGAGTGGGAAGCCGAGCGGGTTTGGCCTGGCTGGAGGGGTCACCCTGACAGTTATAGGGCTCAGCAGGCAAGGGGGGGTGGAGGCACGAGACCCACACCACAGCACTTTTCCTCTGGTTGGCAACAGGCTAGTGGTTTATGGCTTATTTGCTCTTCATCATTAAGTGATATGTCCTCAGACAATGAAGGCTCTGTCTCACAAAGGTGAAGGGCTTTTTTGAGAGGCAAAGCAAATAATTTAGTGCCAACAAGTGAATGCCTTAAAACAACCGTGATTTACAGTGCCTGGCTGCCCCCCTGCCCTGGCAGGGTTTTCCCGGGGAACGGCATCCTCTGGGCACCTCTGCACATTTCAACTCAAAAGTAAATACCCAGATGACATTCCTTCTCCCAGATGGAAATCAAACATCATGCGTAAATGGCTCTCTCCAGAGCAGGCATTGGATCCAACAGCCAATGGGGACCCCATTAGACCCTTAGGGAAGAGGTACTCTAGTGTTCCTGTCAAATTGTGCACTGAACTTCAGAAAGTGCCACTCCAGGTGCCTCCTGACGTGCCTGGCCTGCCACTACCACGTTGCCTCTTGAGCAATAAACACTGTGGTCTCCCCTGGCTCTGCGGCCCTTGCAGCAGTCACAAGGGAGTTTTGGGAATTGTGATGTGACACTGATGTAAAATGGTCTCACTTCAAGCCCTTCTCTGCTACCAGGAGCACTTACGCCATGGCTTTCTTACAGAAAATGCTAGACCTTCCTTTTCCTAGGGATCGATACCCTCTGTAATCTGAGTTATGAGGAATCCTTTATGCCAGGATCCACCTTGTGCTGGATAGCATAAGATGCCCAGAGCCTGCGGAGGAGCAGGGAGTGCTTTTGTCACAAGCTGTTCGCTTGCAGCATTGCAGGGGAAGGGTTGTGGGGGCTGCTCTGCATGCCCTGCTGCACTGCTGCATCTGCTCAACAGTAAGCGCAAGCAAAGGCAGGCAGCAACCCTCAGCAGAGCCTCACCAACAGCTTCCAGTCCCCAGGTGGCTTTTCCAGGAGGCTGTGGCCAGTGTTTGGGTTAGGATGTGCAAAGCAGGCAGGGGAAAGGCCATAGAGGGGTTTCAGAGAAATCCCCTCTGTCCCGGGGCCCAGCTTCTGCTCAGTATATGTTTGACACTGAAAGAGCCACAGCTGTGGCACAGATCTGTTTATTGCTGCATCCTGGGCTGCACCTGGAAAAATGCTGTCAGGAGGATGAGGGAAGGGATTATTCACTTCCACGTGTGAGATGACAGCTGGAGTGCTGTGTCCTCTGTGGGGCTCCCCTGTTCACAACAGTGACTAAAACTCCAGAAGTTGTCCAGCAAAGATCACCAAGACAGTCGAGGCAGGAGCACATGATATATGTGGACAAGCTAAGAAAGATAGGCTTGTTCAGCCCGGAGAAGGGAAGGCTGAGGTGGGATCTTGTTGCTGCTGCCTGCAGCTAACTGGTGGGAGGGTGGAGAGCAGATAGAGTCAGGCTCCTCAGAGCACTGTGTCTCATTTTGGACCCCTCATTACAAGAAACATATTGACAGACTGGAGCCAGTCCAGCGAAGGCCACCAGACTGGTCAGGGGCCTGGACCTCAGGATACGTTGGGAGAATCTGAGAGAACTGTGTTGCTCCTCCTGGAAAAGAGCGGGCAACGGGGAGGTCTTATTGCTGACTACAACTACCTCATGGGAGGATACAGAGAACATGGAGCCAGACTGTTCAAGGAGGGTCATGGTGGTGGGATAAGAAGCAATGGATCTAAGTTGGAACGTGGAAATTCCAGTTAGAAATAGGGACTTTTTTTTAGATGAGGTTGGTCAAACACTGAAACAGGTGCCCAGAGGGAGGCTGCGGAATTTCTGTCCTTAGAGGTGTTCAAGACTTGACTGCATAAGGACCCGATTTTTTAGGTCTGCTTTGAGCAGGGTTGGACTAGATGGCCTCCAGAGGTCCCTCACAACCTAAATTATTCTATCACCCTGTGATTCTATGAATGTCCTTGGAGGCACACAGGGATAGGATGAGAGGCAGTGGACATAAAGGAAAGGAGAGCAATTAGAATTAGATAAAAAAATTTAGCCTGAAAGTGTTCCAAACTGAAAAAAAAAATAAAAAGAGAAGTTGTGAGACCTCCATTCCTTGACATATTTACAACTGACCCAGACATGACCCTAAGCAACCCATTCTAAGTTGTCCCTGCTTTGGCCTCAAGATCAGACATTTGGAAGTCTTCTTGGTCTCAGTTACCCTGTGTTTCCCCGGTTATCTGAAGACCCCCCCCCACTCCAGCCCTTACGCCTCTGTATTTCTGCAGGAACACAGTCATGGCACCAGGCCTTCTGCAAGATGCAGAGGTGGCTGCAGCAGAACATGCCTTAAGAAGCCATTCTGTGAGCCCAAAGAGCTACAGCAAACGCCTGAGGACCTATGGAGCATGAGAGACCTGTGCAGCCCCGCCACGCCAGGGTGATTTGCTCTTTCAGCATCAACTGCTACTATCATGGCTCTGAGTGCCCCAGTAGGCCTTAATGGCTGGTGACCAGTCCTACCTGAGACCTTCACCTGGGCCCATGAGGCCTGTTTCAGGTGGGCCCTGGGCCTTCAGTCCTAACCTTACCACTCTGTGTGAGTACTGGTCTCCAGTCCCCGCTCTGTCCTTGTTTTCTGGATGGATCTTGGACCTGTAGATAGATAGCTTATTTCCTGGATGGACTGCTCAAATCCATGTTGTAGCTTATCTCCAGCCCTGCCTTTTGCACTGTGTCCTTTTGTTCAGGATCTCGGATGCAACTGACTGCTCGCCTTGCCTGGAGCTGTTGCCAACACTCAGACCTGGCGGGACGGAGCCCCGCCAGCAAGGGCATTGCCTCCTCAGGCTTCACCCTTGGCTTGTGGTTTGCCTGCCCATGGGGAGCAGCCCACCTTTGCTGCTCCCAGAGAGCTGGCTCATGCCTTCGTTCCCTCCTGAGCCCTGGATGGTGGCCCCTGCTCTCCCTCTCTGGAGTGCAACCTCTGGTTTTTGTCCTCAGCTCTGCCTTCAACCTGTATCTGTTCAGAGGTCCTCTAGGACCTGTTTTCTTAGAACAAGGTCTTATGTCAGCATGATCTAGAAAACCTTTTTTTGACAGCTTTGAAGACACCGTCCCCTGGAGCATTTGAGCTAAAGTCAAACCCAGGGTCTCTGCTGGAGTGTAGATAAGCTCTCCTGTTGACACACCGTTTCTTTGAAGGAAATACCATTTACATCTATTTGGAGCAGCCCAGTGGAGCCTGCTGTACACAGGGGCAGGGGAGGACTTCCTCTGCATGACTTGTGGGGCCCATGTGCCTGCTGTATCTGTCAGCCCTGTTGCCAGCAGTGATCCCAGTGGTGGCTCAGCAACAGCAGCAGCCTGCCTGCAGCCCCAGAACAGGCACCCCAGCACACCCCAAGGGGTTGCATTGCTCAGTGCTGGCATTAGCTCTGGAGACAGTTCATGGAAGTCCCTAAGTCACCCACTTCCCCTGCCCCCACAGAAAGTGTACATGGCCTCTCTGCCTGGGGTCCTTCTTCCCAGGGCAGCGTGGGCCCTTCCTCCATGGACTTGTGAGTGCAGCTTGTATCGTTCTTCCAAATTGTAGAGGCTGCGGACAAGGGCTCCCAACCTCAAACCAATCAAGCACAAGTGAGATCTAAGGGTTCAGATGGAAGTTGATCCAGGGATCCCTTACCTTGGAGAGTTCTGGATGCTGCTGTCCATCCAGACCTGCAAGTTGCACTGCTTGATGTGGGCTCCTGCAGTATGAAAAGTTTGGTGGGAGCCTCAGCTTGACACTGGCTTGTTGTGAACACCAGGTTTAAAGCTGTGCCATGCAGAAGACATCTGGTGAGTCTCAAAAAACAAAGGAGAAGTAGAAGGGCCACATCTTTATCCTCTTAAAATTGGCTGGCCAAGGCGATGGAGCTGTCTGCACCTTCTGTCATGAAGAACAGCCCTCCCAAACAGTCTGTCCTGTGAGCATTTTGCTCCTGTAGAGGAAACAACCCCTAGTCAACATTGCTGGGGCTGAGAGTTGGGGGTGG
This sequence comes from Larus michahellis, assembly GCF_964199755.1. NCBI lineage: Eukaryota > Metazoa > Chordata > Aves > Charadriiformes > Laridae > Larus > Larus michahellis. The sequence continues at coordinate 13,113,329 of NC_133902.1, forward strand.
ATCTGCAGGGTGTCACCAGGCCAAAGACAAGGATTGGGAAGGAGAGTAGCAAAGAGACCCACAGGGCTATGGTTGTTACCTGGAGCCCTTGCCCAGGTTTGTTACCTGAAGCCCAAGCATGCAGATTGGGGTGCTGGGGGACACTGTATATACAGTGACTTCTGGCTGCTAGACACTGGTTCCAGCCCAATGACTGATCCTGAAACCTTCCAGCAGAGAGTTAGCAAGCAGGCATGTCTCTTGAGGACTTGTCCTCATCTTTCCAAGGTCACCTTGGGACTGGGCAAAATAGGAGACCTAATCTCTCTTCCTTTGCCAGTTTCTGTGTGTATGTCCTTAAAAAGCTAGGTCTCTCCACTTCAGTTTGATCATGGCTCTCCAGAATTTGCTCCAAGTGAGCAATTCATATGTAGTGTTTGTAGCTGGGAGAGTCAATAATTGAAATCCCTCATCATGGAGCCGATTATTTTATACTTCTCTGGCTGGAGAGGCATGCCTCCCTCCCCTCAGGGGCTTTAGTTGTGCTGTCATGGGATCTGAAAACTGCTCGAGTCACAGTCTGCAAGTGCCTCCTTGTGCCTCTACAAACAACAAGTGCGAACACAAGTGGGTGTGTGCAGTGCCTATAAAGTCACCGTGGAAAGTTTGGCATGGGAGGGTACACTACTGGACTCCTGCTCTCTGCTCAGCTGTGCTGTTGTGATGGGTGAGTTATCTTCCCAGTGGCACACTGCATTCATGTGTGGTGCTGGGCTCAGACAAGATCTGACCAGGGTGAGTATACAAAGGCCCAAGATAGTTAGCAGGGCAGCAGCCACGACCTTGCCTGGGTGAGGCATGCTTCCAGGCTCCCTGGTAGCAGAAGGGGTGCAATACAAAAGAACCAAACCACACACATGCTTGGTGCCAGCTTGTGCTTTCCCCAGGCTACCTCTGCCCTGTATTCCCATGTCCTATGAAGAGAGGCTAATGTGGAGACCTAGATTTAAACTTGGTCCTTTCCCTTACTGACCAATGCGTGTGGCATGTGGTTGCATAGGAGTCCTTCCCCAGGCATGATGGCATCTCCCCAGTAATTGAGTTAGTGCAGGGTGCAGAGTGTGCTGGTGGCCAGCACAGAGGGTTTGGGCTTGTGTCACTATGTGGGCCCAGGAGACTTCCTGCTGTCTGCTTGGGAGACGGTATCTGTCCAATACATCCTTTGTATCTGGTTTCCCACTAGCTGTCATCTGGCTGGAGTGGCTTATATAAAAGGCTTAAGCATGATCACTCCAAAAAGAACTGTTTCTTGGATACCTCCCTCCTGGCAGACTGCTCTCCCCAGATCTAGCTGTGTCTTTGTCCTCTCTTAGCTACCCTTGGGCTGCAGGTTCCGAGAACAGGTCTGCAGGTTTCTGTCTGGTGCCGGGAAGGGGCTGATCAGGAGGGTGACAAGGCCATTTCTCACCTTGCTTCACCCCTGCAGGGGCAGAGCGTGCACCGAAGCTGCAGTTCCCACCACCCCAGGAGCCCCCTGGTCCTGCTTGTGCCCTGTGGCTCTGCCTCCGCTGGTCCGAGCTCCCCGGGGGCCAACAGAAAGGGCAGAGGGGGCTGCCCAGGGATCCTAATGGTGGGCCCTTTCCTCCTCAGGGTTCCAGGCTGGGACAAGTTGGCTCCGTGGGGACCTTGTCCTCCTACCCACAGTGGTGGCGATGCTTCTCCTTTGCGCAAGTGCTGGCCCAGCAGCACCCACTGCCGGCTCCCGGAGTGGTGAGTATGGAGTGGGTGGGGGAACGGACTGGGCACTGAGGGGCACAGCAGGATAGTGTCTCCCTAGCTCAGCACTGACAGTCAGGTCTGCTAAGTGCTAGGAAAGCCAGCATGCACCCGGGCTGATGCGCAACATAAGGACTCTCACAAAAACCCCTGGGCTGTGGCTTGTAAGGTAAGCAGCCTGCCACCTGTCAAGCCATCCTCATCCCCTTGGTGGCACCATGCTGGGATTGCTCTCTGGTGCTTATGTCTTTTTACACTTCAGTTCTAGGAGAGATCCTCCCACCATTTTGGGTTTTTTTCAGCTGTTGTTGGATTAGGAGTATTCCCTTCCTCCCTGCAAGGGAAGTTGACACTCCCTGCAAGGCCCGTGTGCCTGAGAAAAGCAAAATTTCATGGGCTGAATTGGAATTACCCACGGCAAATTGTCCCTCATCAGACAAAAAACAAGAAAAAAAAATTAGTCAGCAAATGAGTTTAGCAAGTAAGTCATGACAGATCAGTCCTGCTAAGAGATAAACTGCTATAAGCTGGAGGAAGAAATGCCTATGAAATCAAGGTAGAACTTTAGGAAGAAATTCTTTGCTGTGAGGGTGGTGAGCCCCTGGCCCAGGTTGCCCAGAGAAGCTGTGGCTGCCCCATCCCTGGAGGGGTTCAAGGCCAGGTTGGATGGGACTTTGAGCAACCTGATCAAGTGTGAGGTGTCCCTGCGCAGGGCAGGGGGGTTGGAACAAGATGATCTTTAAGGTCCCTTCCAACACAAACCATTCTATGATTCTTTTGCAATACCATGACCCCCAGGGAAAACATAAATTTTCATTACACATCCTCATTCAGTGCAGCATTTTGGACAGTTCTGATCCTTGCAAGAGCTCAGCTTAATGTATCAAGGGCCTTGTGTGAGGGCCAGACATACTTGGAGGACATCACTGGCACCTGGAAGATTTTTTTCCCTCTTCTCTCAGCCAGATGCATTAGAAGGCTCCAAATGAAATAGGAAGTCATGAGAAATAGATCCTAGGGCTCTTACCAGGGCCACTGACTTAGAGACCTTTGGTTGCGCTGCGGAAAAGCTACTCTACACTGTGGAGTAGACCACAGAAAAAAACAGCCCTTTTTGTCCTGAGTCCTCACTCCCAGGACAAGGAGCTCCTTGTTGTCCTGACAGACTCATATGACCCTTCTCTCTCCCACCCCACCATCTGTTTGCCACTGCTGCTGTCACAGGATTCCCCGCAGACTGCAGCCATCTTCGCAAGAACAGCCCCAGCGGGGTGTACGTCATCCAGCCAGCAGGGTCACCCCCACGGGTGGTGTGGTGTGACATGGACACCGAAGGCAAGGGCTGGACTGTTGTCCAGAGAAACTCTCATGACACTGAGATCACATGGAAGCAATCCTGGACCACCTACAAGTATGGCTTTGGGAACGTGCGGGGCGATCACTGGCTGGGCACCGAGTACCTGCACCTGCTGACGCAGCAGGGCACCTACAAGGTCCGCTTCATCGTGTGGAATAAAGCCAACATCACCCATTACGCCGAGTACGACATCTTCAGGGTGGAGAGTGAGGCTAGTGGGTACCCACTGAGGCTGGGCCGGTTTTCTGGTGATGGGGATGACTACCTGACCAGCTATTACCCTAAGAAGGGGGGCATACACGACAACATGAAGTTCAGCACAACCGACAGGGACCAGGACCAGTACAGCGGGAACTGTGCCAACAGCTACGGGGGCTGGTGGTACGACAAGTGCCAGAACGTCCTGCTCAATGCCAAAAAAAAAATCCTTTGGCCAGGATTCTGCGATAATGGCGACTGTGCATCCTCCCTCATTCTGGTCAAACCCACAGACGTGTGCTGACCATGCTGCAGTGCCCAGCCCCCCCGGGAGCCTGCGGGAGTGCCCCATCCCCAGCTCAGTGCCCCCTTCCCACGCCTGCCAACAGCCCTGCGCCAGCCCCAGTGCACGTCCTGCGCTGCCTGCAGCTCCTGCACCACCACCAGCTGAAAGACAGCGGCTCCGGGGCTCAGGAGCAATCGCCCGGAGCCCTGGGCATGCGGGCAGCTTCACCCAGTGCCACGGTGCTGGCCAGCACTGGGACGCAGGCACTGGTTTGGGGTGGGTGCGCCCATCCTGTCCTGGGGAGGGGGAAACGGTGCAAGTTCCCTTCCCTGTGCAATTGGTCTATTCCTGCTTTGCTCAGGCCCTGCTCCCTCCCCGGGCCCCACATGCCCCACAGCTCTGCTACCCATGGTGGGAGAAATCAGCTGCAATAAACCCTGGAGCCAGACTTTGCTGCCTTGTGTCTACCTGCTGCCGTGACACTGCACGGAAGCGTGGGGGGATCACTCTGTCCAGACCTCAGGGTGGTGGACCTGGGGGAAAGAAGGTGTATTATGCAGGTCCTCTCCTGGGCAAGGAGACACAGCTGCCCAAGGGATGTCAGATATCCCTGGGACATGCAGAGCTCACCTCTCCCAGGGCTGGTGTGGTGGCTGCTACTTTGAAGATGATTTGCTCAGGCAGTGCTGGGCCAGGTCAACTGTGGAGCTGGTTCTGCTCCCAGGCTGAGCTGGTGCAGAGCTGATGCGGCATGCAGGGCATTTGTGCCGATTTAGCTTTTTTTTTTTCTCCTGAAATATTTCAATGTTCCACAGTGAAAGGCCTGACATGCATTCTCCCTGCTGCTGACGACCCCAGCATCAGCATGTAGCACAAGCTTTTCTCCCTTTGGTATGGTTGCTGTACACAGCTGAACACAGCTGTTGTACCTAATTCTGTCTGTGGTTTGGTCCTCAGGCCTCTGGACACAATGGTGTTTCCGGTCACTTGTTCCAGCCGCTGCGCACTGAACCGTGGCTGTAAGGCTATGATTAACTAACAGAGTCAGCAAAGCCCAGTATTTTGCAAAACCTTTGCCCATAGTTTGCCCCTGTCCATGGCTGTGTGGTTGCTCTACACTGGGAAAGGGAAGAAACCACCATGGATTGGCATGTGGAGAGGGTGGTGGGCTCCCTGAGGGCATGAGAGATGCGGGTAAGTCAGTCCGATCGTACTCTGACACAGAGAGGGAATGTGGCTATGGATCTCCTTTGTGGTGGAGAGAAGTTTGAACTTAGGGCTTGAAAGAAGTCACGGTTCCTCTCCTCTGTCTTTGGAAGAAAAGCTGAGCCCAAGGAAGGCTTATGGCTGTGAATCCTGAACAACTTGGCACTCTCAGGTCAAGATATGTAACTGAGGTCCCAGGGCACCCTGGGAGCTATGGCAGGGCCGTGTTCCTGAAGAGGCTGCACAGCCAGCCTTGGCTGCCCTGGAGCCATTGGTGGGCCTGCAGTCCTGATGCATGGTGAGATGAATGTAGGAGGGTGCTGCTAGTTGAGAAAGGCTTCCCAGTTTACGCTGACTTGAGAGTAGTATTTCTGGACTGAGAGATATGTCTGCTGCTTTAAAAAATCATTTGCACTCCAGCCTGGATGCAAATGGAGGGGAGACGCTTGACATAAAAGGACTGCAGGTTCCTGGTAAACAGCAATTTGCTCAGGAGTCAGCAATGCAGTGTTGAAGGTGACCTGCATCCTGGGCTGTATTAGCAAGAGTACAGCCAGCAGAACATCACTCCCTTCTGCTCAGCACTGGGAGACCACATCACGGGTACCATGTCCACTGTTGAGCTATCCAGTGCACAGAGATCACCATACTGGAGCAAGCCGATATGGACCCAAGCTAATCCAGGCTGCCTCATCTCTTAAACCTGCCCCAGATATCCCAACCATGCAATGCTGCGTGGCCTTGCAGTGCTGTTGCCCTTTCTTCCCTGTCCGTTCTTCCAGTCACCTCCCAAGGCCTGGGCCACCATTCACAAGGTTCACAAGGCAGGACGACGCTGGCCTGGCCAGCTGTCTCTGGTTAGCTCCAGGTCATGGCTGGTAGGGCTGAACCGAGCTCTTCCCTTCTGCCCTCAGTGCTTGCTCTTGGCCATGTGGTACTGCATTCCCTTTTTGAAAGATACCCACCTTGAAACCCAAGTTTCTTCTTTAAGTGAAAGCTTTGTCTTTAATTCCTCATTTGAGTCTTATGATAAATTTTCCCTTTGAAAGCCTTTTCTCACTGCACCAGGAGCCTCAGGTTTACTCCTGGCAAGAAGCTATCAGCAGTTATGAGAAGCTCCCAAAGAAAAGAAGGACATTTGCAAATGTTTGTGCAGATTCTGAAAGCAATTTTATTCTGCAGGGTGAACACAGATTACAGCAGGAATATGGTGCATACATGGCCTGCCTGGGCCCAGAGCAGCTTAGATCAGGTTACCTAGTGATGACTGATCTTTTTCTGCTGAAGTAATCTATCCCACAAAGCTTAAAGAGAATAAGACTTTGTTGGATCAGGAGGTTTTTAGGTTTCTGAGCATAATTTTCTCCCCATAAGGAACATGCTTGGAAACCACAGTTTATAAAGACTTGTTTGAATAATAAGCCCTAAAAACCCACCACAAGTTAAAGGCCAGAGACAAAGCAGGAAGCTTTGCTAATTTTCAAGAGAAGAGGAGAAGAAAACAGCTCTTGATGTACAGGAACAACCCTATTCACCCCTAGCCAGCAAAACGGGTCCCTGCAGGGCACTGGTCTGACCATGTGCCCAGTTCAGACAGGAGCTGGAAAGAGTACTAGTGGTACGGAGCTGGTTTGATGAGGATGGCAGAAGCTTTGCAGTTCCCGTTGCACAGGCTGCCCCACGTTATGCCCCCCTTCACGTTCAGCTGTACAGAATAACATGCTGAGTACCACCACCCGCCCCCAGACCGGGAGGCACAGTTCCCTCTGTAAGTGTCCTGATCCTGATCTTTTGTGGAGAACTTCATGCTGTTGTGCACATTCCTGGGATTGTCTGAGTCCATGGCATCCTCTGCTGTCCCAGAGTACGTTCCCAGTGTCAGCCGGTAGCCATGGGACTCATCTTCCAGGCTGAAGAGGCTGTAGTCTGCAAACTTCATGGTGTTTGAGGCATCCCAGATGACAAACCTGACCTGGTAGACCTTCTGCCTGGAGATCTGATGGATGTACTCAGTGCCCAGCCAGTACTCGCTGCGCACGTTCCCAAAGCCGTACTTGTAGGTGTTCCAGGACTCAGCCCAGGTGATCTCTGTGCCCTGATGGTTCCTCTGGATGACCGTCCAGCCCCCACCCGCCACATTCATTTCGCAGTACACCATGATGGGGTGCAGGCCAGTGGGCTGGATGACGTAGACGTCACTGGGGCTGCCAGTGGGAATCTCGCTGCAGTCCCTGGGCCAACCTGGGGCAGGAGAGAGGGTGATTTAAAAAAAGCTTGTGCAACAGGACAAGACCATGTTTCACCCTGTGGCAGGATAGAGGGACATCTGGCCAGAGTACCTGGGGGATAATCAGCTGTCCCAGCCCAGAGAGGTCAATGTGCTTGGCTGGAGGCGAGAGTGAGCTGGCCTCAGCCCTCTGTTCCTCTTCCACATGGGACACCTAACAGGAGGCAGCCCCAGTGAAAGGCCCCAGACCCACTGGGCTATACTGGTATCAGGCTAGGAGATTGATATGGACACTAGTGGGCTCCTTTGGATCTCCTGAAAAAGGGGTTGTGTCACTAAAACAGGGTCATGTTGGGGAGGAAGGTGAAGAGGACCTTGCCTCTGCCTATGACTGAGGGAACAGGAATAAAATGACACCTTCAAGCACACAGACACCCTTACCAGTCTGGACAGTGCACACACAGACACAGACACACACACACAGAGCACTGCAGCCTGCACTGAGTACACATCCTCACATCCACCATCCTCCATCCTGGAGCAGGGCCAGGGCCAGGGACGGCATAGGGCCCTACCCCACCCGGAGCTGGCTGCACATGAGCACAAAACACTGGATGCCCCCTGAGCTGACGGGTGTGGTGTCCCCATGCTCGCTTGCTGCAGGACCTCCCACTGCAGTTAAGGTCATCCTATCAGATGGGCAGAGCTCCTCTCCCTAGCTGGACAAAGCCTGGCGTTGATGCCACCTCTCCCCAGCCCACTTGCCTGTATACACTATGGAGGCGTGATTCGGATCTGAGACATCATAACACACCCTCTCCCAAGCGTCATTTTACAAAGCCTCCACTGGCCCAGAGCATGGGCTGAGGCTGTTCACCAGCCAGGACTGACCCAGACCAAGGAACTGAAAGGGGCTGGTGAGAGCAATGCCCACCGGATGCTACATACTGGTTTTCTTCAGAGCACTCGCCGAAGTGTTGGAGGGAGATTTCTTGAAGATATTTAGGGTTTGTATATGCCTGAAGTGGCCTGGGGCAGCCAAGACCAGCACGCAAGCAAGGAGTAGAAGGCACTGGGCTGCTAGAAAGGGAAAAGATGGAGAAAAGATGAGATGTGACCCTCCACCCAGAGAGGCGGGAAATACGATGGCTCCAGCACTGCACAGTGTAACACGACCATGTGAGATGCATGCTGGGCACCATCAGACTGGTCTGTGCAAGCTGGAAAGCTTGCCAACTCTTTTGCCCAAGGTGTAGACAACCTTTCCTTTTCCCCTTGACTATCTCCTGAAAAGTCATGCATGAGAGAGTTTTGGGTGGAACAAAGCACCCAACAAATAACTGAGCCAAGTTTCATTCCTGGCCCCTGAAGCAGGGGACTGGCTGGGGTGATCCAGAAAGCAGGGCACAACCTGCCGGTGTTCAAAGGGGTGGCCGGTGAGCCTGCCCTCAGAGGGTACGGGTGCCACTGCTCCCCATCGGCATGCAAGGACCAGTGCACGGAGCCTCTTCCTGTTGCTGGGCTGCCCTACCTGTGCTCGTCCCACCATGATCGAGGAGCACCCCACTTCCCAGCCCAGTACTCACTCATGGCGTCCAGGCGGGAATGCCCTCTGGAGTGCAAAGCTGTGGAGAGACGGGTCTCACAGAGGCATTTGTAGTGCCCTCTGCAGTGGGTGGGGTGAGTGGGTCCTGCCCCACTCCCGACTTCCTTTCTCCTGGAGGAGGGAATCAGGCTGGGTTTCCTTTGTGCCCTTAAAAAACACAAGCTGAGATGAAGGTGCCTGTGGTTCTAGGTGCGTAGCTTCCCAAGCAGCAAAGAAAATAACGCCCGTGCCAGCAAGAGTCCTTGGAATGGTCTCTTCTGTGAGTGCTCAGCTCTTTGGATGGAATTTCCCCTGGGAACAGCATATTTGGGAGCTTTGGAGAGTGCAGCTCAGTAAATAAACACTTGAATGCCAGTCACCAACCACTATGGTGAGCAAACGCTGGGGACGTCCCCACCTCCCACCATTTCAGCAGGGTGCTGCCAGGTCAATTGGTTCTTGTTTAATGTGCTTTTGATAAGCCCAGCCTAGCTCTCGGTGGGGAAGTCAGAGCAGCCCCGAGACTCCCAGAAAGACTGACTGTTAAGGGACAGTATTTGGAGCGGTTGGTGTTTTCCAGACTGCATGACAGCAGGCAGAGGGTTGTGGCAGAGGTGATCTCTGTCTGGGGGAAGCGGGAGAGGTCTCTATTCCCCAGTGGGCCACGGTCCTGATCTGCAAGGAGGCAGCTGAATGGGCCTGCTGAAAGACACTGCCTAAAAGGTTTCTGTAGTTTGGGAGACTGGTCATGCAGGATGGCTACAGAGGAAAGCAAGTGTCTGCCCAGGAATGAAGCGAAACTGGGCAGATGGAGGGCAGCAATGGGGATCTGAGCATGTACAGAGGGGGAATGGCAAGGTCTGAACGTGCACAGAGGGGAAAGGAGAAAGCTTGACCCTGTGTGCATGGAGAGGGAATGGTGGGGATCTGAGTGTGCGTGGAGGGAAAATGGAGGGGAACTGAAAGCGCGCAAAGGGACTGGAAGGGATCTGATGGTGGAAGCCATAGGAACTGACCACCCAGAGAAGGGACGGGTGGGATCTGAGTGTTCATGGAGGGTAACAGTCGGAATCTGAGGGCACTTGTCATGGAAAAGAGGGATGTGAGTGTGCACAAAGGGGAGAAGTCAGCACTAAAGCAGACACTGAGAGGAACAGAGGAGATCTGCATATTCAAGGAGGGGAACAGAAGAGATCTGTTTGCATACAGAGGGAAATGGGGGACCCCGGAGCATACAAGCTGGGGACTGGAGGGCATCGGTTTGTGCAAGGAGGACAGCGGAGGGGTTCCAAGAGAGCACAATGAGGGGAACAGAGAGGGTACGAAAGCAGCTTGATAGGAATGGAGAGCATCTGAGAGCGCTTGGAAGTGAACAGAATGAGTCTGAGGGGACCCAGAAGCACCCAGAAGGGAACAGGGGGAATTTGAAAACAGGTAGACGGGGCAAGGTTTGGATGTAAGGCACTCAGAAAGGATAGCAAGGACTGGGGGGTGCCCAAAGGGGAGTGGAGGAGATCTGAGCATGCATGGATGGGAACTGCAGGGTTCCAAGGCACAGGTAGGGGAGAAGAGAGGATGTACAAGCACTCAAAAGGGAATGGGGGGTAACTGAGGGTCCACAGGGGGGAACAGAGGGAGCCTGAGCATGCATAGAGAAGAATGGAAGGGACCAGAGTGGCATGTCGGGGAATAAAGACTGCATGGAGGGGATCTGCATGCACACAGAATCGAATAAATGTTTTTGATGTGCCTTCTAATGCTCACCAAGGTCTTTTCTTTGCTCTCCGGTGCAACCCAGAGGCTTACATTTGGTCCTCTCATGCCCTAAGAATCACTTCATTTACCTTTTGGTGCACCCAAAAGAAGGTGCACCTTCGGATGCCTCCAATTTCCCTCCTGTACACCTCAGACTGCTCCATTTTCCTGCTGGTGCTGCCTAGAGCCCCCCCATTTTCTTTGCGGTGCATCCCAGTGTCCTACATCTGCTTTCCCTTTCATGCCAGAGCCCTCCCTATGCCCTCAGGTGCTCCTCAAGCCCTCCACTGCCTTCTCATGCACCCTGTTTCCCTTTGCAAATCCTGTCACCCCAGAGACCATTGCAGGGTCCTGGGCAGCAGGCACTTCTTTGTGCAGGACGCTCAGTAGAAAGTCAGGATAAGACTTCGGTCTGGAGATAGTGACAGTCCATTGCTTGCTGAGGCCACAGACCCAGCATGTCTGCAGAGACAGGGAAGTCTGAAGTCAAGCCTGGAGGTCGGGTCAGTGGGTCCCATCAGGGGCAGAACTGAAGGAATAAGACTGGGCGCAGATGTAGCTGCTGCACAGCTGCCAGGTAGCCAGTGGTAAAGGCGCAGCTTAAAAGCAGCTTTCCAGGGGAAGGAGGAGCAGGTCCTTACTTCTAGCTTTTTTCACAACAGCCCTTTTCAGTGAAGTAGTTGACTTTGGAGATGGCTAGCTAAACTCCTTAACTCAGTGAACTGCGCTCTGAGAAGGGGGAAGGGACTCAAGCGTGCTGGCATCGGCCAGCCCTCACAATCAGGGAATCTCTGGAACCACCCATGCAGAGCCCTGTGATAGGGGAAGCAACACCTGATGGCTCCTCAGGCTAGCTCCTGCTTTGCGATCTGGGTCTTCTCTTCCCACAGGGAAGCACAGGGATCCCAAGTGCCAGTTAAAGACAGGTTTGTACTTTGATAACTAGGGCCAAAGGATAGAGTCTCTGAGTGCTCAAGTGCCACAGTTATTCCAAGGTCTCTGGACTTATGGCCCCAGCATGCGTTCTCCCATCTGTAACAGTGACAGTGTTTGGGGTGAGTTAGGTAAGGGTCTGCGTGCTTTGGGCAAATTCAGAGGCCACAAACCTATGGGAGGCCCTTGATTCAACCAGTGGATTATTTTGGAGGGTGTTCCCATCCAGGAGGGTGAGGATAGGGGGTAGTGTGAAGTGGCACCTTAAGAAGCATGGCCTGACTGGGTCCTCTTTGCTGCCATTGAAGTAGGATGTTTTCTGGCACTGGGGAAACAAGGGGTTTGCTGAGGCAGGTAGCAATGTGACAGCCTCTCTTGCCGTCTCATTGGGATGAGATGGCAAGATGAGAAAGGACCTCTTGGTCACCTGGTCCAACCACCTCCTCAAGAAAGGTCAGGTACAGCAGTCCACCCAGGAGAGTGTCCGGTTGGGTTTTGAATATCCCCAGGGATGGAGGCTCCCTCCCTGGCCAACCTGTGCCAGTGTTTGAACACTCCCACAGCGAAAAAGTGTTTTCTTGTGTTCAGATGGAACTGCCTGTATGTCAGTTTGTGCTCACTGGCTCTTGTCTTGGCACTGGGCACCACTGGAAAGAGTCTGTCTCCTACTTCTTCATTCTGTCCCTTCAGGTATTTATATACATTGATAAGATCCCTCTCTGAGCATTCTCTTCTCCAGGCTGAACAGTCCCAGCTCTCTGAGCCTTTCCTCAAAGGAGAGATGCTCTAGTCCCTTAATCATCTTTGAGGCCCTTTGATGGACTTCGTCTAGCATGTCCATGTATCTTTTGCATTGGCGAGCCCAGAACTGGAGTTCAGGTATGGCCTCACCAGTGCTGAATAAAGGGAAAGGATCACCTCCCTTGACCTGCTGGCAACACTGCTCCTAATGCAGCCCAGGATGCTGTTGGCATTCTTTATCATGACTGTACATTGCTGGTTGATGCTCAATTTCTTGCCTGCCAGGATCTCCATGTCCTTTTTTGCAGACCTACCTTGCAGATAGGTGACCCCAGGATTGACTCCTGGAGAACACCACTGGTCACTGATGTCCAACTGGACTTTGTGCCACTGATCAGCATTCTCTGGGCCTGTCCATTTGGCTAGTTTTCAGTACACCTCCCTGTTCACTTATCTAACCCATATTTTCCCAGTTGGTCTGTTAGGCTGTTTTGGGAGACAGTGTCAAAAGCTTAATAAAATTGAAGTAAACAATATCCACTGCTCTTCCCTCCTCCATCATGCTAGTCCCTCATTGTAGAAGGCTACCGGGTTACTTAAATATGATTTCCCCTTTGTAAATCCATGCTGACTACTTCAGATCACTTTCTTGTCTTTCATGTGCCTGGAAATGGTTTCCAGGACTAGCTGTTTCGTCATCTTCCCAGGGATCAAGGTGACACTAAACAGCCTGTGGTTCCCTGGGTCTTTCTTCTTGCTGCTGAAGATAGGAGTGACATTTACTTTCCTCCAGTCTTCAGGTACTTCTCCCAGTTGCCAGGATCAATCAAAGAATACTGAGAGTGGCCTTGCAATGACATTTGCCAGCTTCCTCAGCACTTGCGGGTGCATTCCATCAGGGCCCATGGAGTTCTGTATGTCCAGTTTGCTTAAGCAAACTGGATCCTCTTTCCCTGATCCCCTAACCTGATCCTCTTTCACCAAGAGTACGTCTTACTTGCTTCAGACTTTCCGCTGATCTCTTGTGCCTGGGATTCCCAAAGGATGGTCTTCCCAGTAAATATACCAGTGAAGAAGTCATTGAGTACCTTGGCCTTTCCCATGTCCTGTGTCACCAGAGCCTCTGAACAGGGATTCAGCAGCAGACCCACGTTTTCCCTAGTATACCTTTTGTTTATGTAGTTGTAGAAATCTTTCTTGCTGCCCTTCACACCTCTTGCCAGATCTAACTCCAGGCCAGCCTTGGCTTTCCCAGCCCCATCCCTGAATGATTGGACAGTATCTCTTTATTCCATCAGCCATCATACTCCACTTCCCTCTCTTGAACACTTCCTTTGTAAGTCTGAGTTTACTCAGGAACTCCTTGCTTATCCACACAAGCCTGCTACTTCTGCTTGATTTCTTGCTTGTTTGCAGGAAATATATTAGAAAAAAACCTGATGTAAACATATATAATAAAACCATGTCCCCTGTCTCCATCTACTTTTTTGCTTTTGGGGTGATCAGTGTGGGCTGGTGGCCCCCACTTCCATGGGTTCCTCTGCTTGGGGTGCAAGGTAGGTGGTGCAGAGCCATGGAACACCACCTCTGAGGAGTCTTGTACGTTCTCTGATGCACTGCCAGCCTTCTCTCAAAAAGTGATAGCCAGGCCCGACAACTGCCTCAGTCTCTGGGGAGGGTCCAGTGTGGCTGTCTCATCACTGAGACCCTCAGTCAGCCCCAACCCGCAGTGGGCCATAAGGGCTCATTCCCCCGAGTCAGTCCCTTTGGACAGCCTCAGGAACTGGATTTTGTGCTTGGCTGCTGATGGCTTCCATGATAGAGCTCCGTCAAGGCTGTCTGGACTGCTGCTGTACAGCTAAGCCCCCCCAAAATGGTTCCAGAGCATGCAATAAGGAGTCAAGGTCCTGGAGGTCAGGGTCACTGAACTCCATGTAGCAGGTGACCATGTAGCAAGCCCTCCACTGTGGGACTGCAGCAAACCAGCTCCCTTCCTGCCCTCGCCGGCTCTATGTTGCGCTGAGCCCCTCCAGCCCTTGTCGTGGCCTGTGGCCGAGACAAGAAAAAAGTCCTAGAGGTCTGAGAGAACGGGAGAGCTCACGCCTGGTGGCAGCATCTTTTTGCCACTCTCCTTTGCCAGTTGTGTATGCTCCTGTCATCAGCATTCAGGGTGGGAAGAGCTTCATCCCCTTCCCTTTGCTTCACACAGCTGTACACCTGAGGACAACCTGTGACCGAAAGTAGTGTGGTTTCCACCACCCCCACCGCCTTACCCAGCCCACTTGTCAGCAGCAGAAGAATCATAGAATCATAGAATCTTCATGGTTGGAAAGGACCTTTGAGATCATCGAGTCCAACCACAGGAATAGGCAGGGACCACAAAACCACAGTGTGTTCCTAATGGATTCCTCTGATGAGACATGTGAGCTGCAGCCTCCAGGATGAGCACACGGTGGCTCTGTTGTGTTACCAGATGACTGCAAGAGGAGGTCCTTGCTGGGATCAGGATTGGCCTCTGTGTGATGGAAGAGCACAGGCTTGGGCTTCAGCCCAGAGATTGCAGCTCAGGCTCCTCAATCATAACCAGCACTGACAGCTTTTAGGGAAACAGAGGAGAATAACTTGGCATCCATAGCGGCCATGACATACAAAGGTATGTATCTTTGATACATAGGTATCCAGAGAAAGCTTTCCTACAGGTAGCAGTCTGAACTTCCCTCAGTGCTAGCTGTTGAAATGAAGGGTTAGGAGGGTCAGAACTATATTTTGGACTTCTTACACACTGCCCAGTACCCAGTTTTTCTGTATGAAGCCCAAGACCCCCATATCTCTATCTCCAGCATAATCCAGACTTTTTGAACTCTGTGGTTCTCTTTTCAGATTGCTCTCATCTGCACATGCCACCCCTAATGCAAGAAAAGCAATTGGAGAAATTTTGGTCTTCGGCGATGGATCCACGTGTCAAGCTCTCCTAAGGTGAATCCAGGCATCTGGAATTCCCTGGGGAACCCTGTTGTCCAGGTCTGTGGGATGTCCAGGGGTCATTGAGGTCTAGGAGCCTTCGGCATTGCCAGATGGCCCTGGGAGGCAGAAGGAGAAATGGGGAAAGAGGAGGAGGGGGGAGGGGACCCTATATCCCCGCCTGGGGAGGGAGCAGGGGGGGAAGGGGAGGGGGGATCATGGGGCATCTGAGGGGTCCTGTGAGCAACTGATGGGTCTAAGGGTGAAAGTATGGGACCATGGGGGCAACTGGGAGCAACTGACTGTAACTGGGGCCCTCAGACGGACACTAGGGGTTCTGGGGAAAATGGGGGAAAGTGACAGGATCCCAGGGGCAATTAGGGAACCTGGAGGAAGCAAGGTAGCCTGGAGTGGTCCTAGGTGCAAGGGAGGGGTCCCGGAATGGGCCAGAGGACAATGGGCCAGGGGGAAATAGGAGGCCCTGTGAGTTTAGGAGTCCTAGCAGTCTATGGCCCAAGGAAATCCCAAGGGACTCAAGGCCCAGGGGTGGGGGCGTGTTGAGAGTCCCATGCTGGTCTGCGGGGAGCCCGAGATGCATGGGGATTTTGAGGGTAAGGTTTACCATGTCAGGAGGACTCACATCAGCAGCAGCACGAGCGCCATCGAGCCAAGTGCCAGCCCCAGCCCCAGCGACACCATGTGGTGCAGGGGGGTCGTGCCATGGGGCCAGAGCAGCACAGCTTTGAACTGAGCCTGGAGTCCCTGATCTGCTTTCACGTTTCCCTCTGATACTGTGGAGACATAGGCACCTCAGGTCATGGGGCATTGCCCCCACCAGGGACCAGGTGCCCCTACAGCACCTGCTCCAGCCACAGACCTCACCACCCCCCAGGGATCCAGGTGTCTCGGGGTCCCTGCACCATCCCAGATGCCCCACTGCCCTCAGAGGAGCCAGGCATCAGGACCTGCTCCAATCCACCTGTCCATGATGGACCCTCTTCACACCGTCATGCACCCCCCTCCCATGGACCCAAGGGTCTGAGGTCCTCCTCCACCCCACATTGCCCACTGCCCCGAGGGTGCTCAGGTGTCTCGGCGCACCATTGAGGTAGAAGTACTTGCGGACCAAGGGCTCAGAAAGGACCCCCAGGTGACAGGCGATGGTTCCTGGAGTGGGGTGCTGGAGGGTCAGACTGAGAGGTCCCTCTGCACTCCCCTGCAGCTCCTCAAACAGCGCCAGATCCTGTGTGCGCAGCTGGGGCATGGGGGAACACATCAGCGCAGCATGGTCCACCAGGTACACGAAACAACACACGTCGTGCAAAGACACCCATGTCCTGCACATGCTTGTCATGTCCCCTTTATGCTTCTTGTACCCTTGGCTCATGCGTGTGCATGCACCTGATGTCCCAGAGGTGCTCCTTATGCCCTCTGTGTGTGCGCACACAGGGACGCACAAGCAGAGCATATGCAAAAGTCACTCCCTTCGCACACGTGTGCACACAAGTGCACATAATCTGCAAACACATGAGTGACCTGCCTCCTGCTCGTGTGCACCCTTCATGTAGCTGAACACATGCTTGCATCCTGTGCATACTTACACACACAGTACTCATAGCACACATACCTGCTGTATAAGCAATACCTGTATCTATTGACAGTCCTCTCCCCAAGTGCACAACTATATTCATGCAGGCCTTGCTACCCATGCCCAGCCCTCTCATGAATGTCTACGTACACCCTTACACAGGCATGTGCAACTCACATCCTTGGCAAACATCCAGGTAATGGGCAGGTTCGGGGGGGTGGCAAAGGGCACATCGCAGTGCAGCGTGATGGCTTCCTCCGCGTGGGCCCACGTATCCTGCACTGGGAGCATTGACAGGCACATCGGTTCACATCTGCTCATGCACTTACAGGAATGATTGTGCTCCTGTGCGGCTGCACGTGTTCATGTGCTCGCAGTGGGGATGGGTAAGCATGTACCTTGGCACACGCTTGTGCGCTAATGGTGGGCCCAGCAGGCGTGCCCACATGTGAGAAACGAGGGTTGCCCCCAGAGCCCTGGAGGCACCCAGCTCCGGGGTGGCGCTTAGCCCAGCTTGGATGCCTGGGTCTACCATGGCCCCATACCTGGGCAGTCCAGGGGAAACTGGCAGTCCACAAGGCGGCAGGTAGCACACTGGAAGACACGGGCAGCTGGCTGGTACCCTGGGAGGAAGAGACTTGGTGGTCCCAGGGGGATGGGAGATGTACTAGGGGACAGGGGGCTGGCAAGACAGAGTGATGGGCACTCACCACAGGGCGGGACACAGGCTGGAGCTGGTGGGGAGGAAGCAGCATTAGACTGGGGATCATTGGGGATCCACATGCCTGTGATGAGCTGTCAGGGCTCAGCCCTTGTCCAGCCCAGAGGGGGTCCCTGAGGGTGTCTCCAGGATGGGGGTGTCCAGGGTGGGGGTTCCTGGGGTGTAGACGTCCAGGGTTGGGGTCCCTGTAACAGTCCCTTGAGTGGGGGTCCCAGGGGTACCCCAGGAGTCCTGGGTGGGTGTCCCTACTGGCCCCATACCTTCCTCCAGCTGGCTCAGCTTCACCCAGATTATGTTCACGGCTTCCTGCAGAGACACTTCAAAGGACTCTGGGGTGTCCCAGATGTCCAGGTGAGACAATGTGCTCTCCCCTCAATCCCCACGAGAGCTCCCCAGGCCCTACAGATCCCCTGTACAACTCACTTCGACCCCATATATCCATCGTGGAGTCCCATATATACCCAAATACCCCTTCAAAAACTCCCAGAAGCCGTATACCTTGAAGGCCATGTACCCCCAGGATTCTTGAAATATCCCCTTACAGACATCCATATATTCTATACCTCACTACACCTCCTATTCAAGGCCTCCACGCCCATCCCCCAGGACCCATGTCCTGGCCCCCCTCACATGTCCCACATCCTCTGCTCACTCATGTCCCTCTGCTTCTCCAGAAAATGCAGGGCATCCATGATGATTTCCCGAAGTGCCTCGTGCTGCTCTGACCCTAGGACCAGTACGGGGTTGAGGTTGGAGGTTCAGGACAGGAGGGTCTGGTACAGGCTGGGGGTTTCTGAGGGTTCCTGGAGTCCTGATCAGGGTTTAGGGATACTGAGAAGGGTTAGGTATCCCTGGGGATAGGGAGTCCCCAGTGTGTCCCTGGTTAGGGTCAGGTGATTATCAGGGTCCCAGCCAAGGTTGGGGTTCCTAGAGGCCCCTGGGGTCCAGGTCAGGACTGGGAAGAACTTGGCATGGTTCGGTATCCTTAGGGTGCCTGTCTGGGGTGGTTCCTGGGGTCCTCATTTAGGAAAGGGGTCCCTAACTGCTCAGGATCCTGGCCAGTGTCAGTGTGAGGGCCTTGGTTGAAGTGGGGAACCCCAGAGGGTCCTGTTCAGGCCAGGGGTCCCCGTTGGGATGAAGGTCCCTGGTGGGATGGAGGTGCCAGTTAGGACCTTACACCTTGGGCAGGGTTCCTGTTGGGTTGGGTGTCCCTGCGGTCCCATGACGCACCCACAACGACAGAGGTGAGTGGCACAGCAGCCTGGACGAGGGCCTCAAGGCAGTGTTGATGTCGGGGGTCCTTGGCAGGGGACCCAGTAATGTCATGGCAGAGCCATGCCCACTGAATGGGGGGTCCAAAGCAGAGCAGGCAGGGGTGCGCCCCAGGGAGCCATGACACCAGGGCCACCACTGCCACAAGCCAGGTCCCCCTGCCTGGATGCTTTGGTTTCCAGGGAGCCAGGGGGCCAGCACCAGCTTCAGAGGAATCCACCGCCACCCCTTGGCCCCAGAGCATAGCACCCAGATGCCTGGGTCCCCAGGGAACAGCCAGGGTTCCTAGGCGGAGCCCCGGTCCCTAGGTCTCCAGGTAACAGCAGGGTTCCGAGGAGGAGCCTGGGTGCCTGAATCCCCAGGGGACAGTGGGGTTCCTAGGCAGGTCCCAGGTGCCTGGGTCCCCTCTTGAGAGGAGTGGCGATACCCAGACACATGGGTCCCCTCAGGTGCGTGGGCTGGAGAAGGGGCTCCCAGTACCTCATTTTGGTCTCCCCAAATCCTCTACCTTCAGTCCTTGCCAGTCACATTATTTAGTGTCCCCAAATCCCCTATATTTAGATGTCTAATTCCTCACCTTCACCCCTTATAATCCTGTCTTGTCAGCATCCCCAGTAGCTTGTAGTTCCCAAATCCCCTTCTTTGAAACCTATGCAAGGCTTCTCCTTTTCATTCCACGAACACCTCCATACTCGCCCGCCAAGGGGAGCTGCTCTGGGATGGCCCAGCCCGCAGCAGAGTGTCAGGTTTTGGTGCACAGAGGTGTTTCCTGAGGCAGGGAAATGCCAGGGCAGCAGAGCAACCACAGCCACCCCCACACCTATGAAAAAGAGCCTGGGGAGCACAAGCGACCAGGAGCGTGGCAAAAGAGCAGGCAAATGTGGGGCATTAGGGCGTGATCACTCTGCCAGTTCGAGAGGTGAGGTCAGCCAGTGGTTGTCACCCTCTCAGAAGGAGCTCAGCTGTGGTCTCCACCCGACGGAATGCCAGGACCTCTGTACTCGCCAGAGTGGAAGTGGCAACCCAGACAGAATTCCCACAAAAAATGTGCAGCCATCCAGGTCTTGGGCCGCAGGGAGTGCCAGAGCCTTTTGCTGATGACAGCTGGCAGCCGTGAGAACAATGGTATGAGGTGTGACCAGGGGGATGATCTGCTCAGCCTGGTGGCAGAGCTATGGGAGGAAGTAGAAAGGTGAAGGAGCATCGTGAGAGAGACTGGTGGAACTGTTCTCTGCACTCCCTGAGACAGAAACAGGAACAGACACCAAAATAAAACCAAGATCAAGGGGATCCTCTATCCTCTCCCTGCCAGGCTGAAGGCAGTAGCTTAAAGGAAAGGAATGAATGGAGGCAAGTCCACACTTGGGGTGGCAGATGAACCCCCTCCTTGCCCACCCTGCTCTCCCAGGTGCCTCTGTACAACAGGTACGAGGCTTTGGATGTGGAAGGCCAGTCAATGGATGATGTGGATGATGGTCCATCTACACCAGAGATGTTGCAAGGTCAGAAAGGCTCACTCCTCTATCAGGACCACCTCCATGAGGAAGAAAAGACAGGTTTCAGTTGTAGGTGATTCCCCTCTGAGGGGAACAGAGGGTCCAATATGTTGGACAGACCCTTCTCTTAGGGAAGTCTGCCGCCTCCCTGGGGCCTGGGTTAAGGACATCACTAGGAAACTTTCTAGCCTGGTACAGCCCTCGGACTATCACGCATTACTGCTCTTCCATGTGGGTAGTAATGAAGCTGCAATGCGTAGTCCCAGGACAACCAAAAGAGGCTTCAGGGCCTTGGGATGGTAAGGGAATCTGGAGCACAGTTTTTTTTTTTCCTCTCTCCTTCCAGTTGTGAGCAGCAACACTGGAAGAAACAGACAGACCCAGTCTATTAATACATAGCTCTGTGGCTGGTGTCACTGCCATAATTTTGGGTTTTTCGATAATAGGATGGCCTGCATGGCACCAGGCCTGCTGGTGCCAGATGGGATTCACCTTTCTCAAAGCGGAAGAGGGTCTTTGCTCAGAAGCTAGTGGGACTCATTGACAGAGCTTTAGACTAGGCTTGAAGGGGGAGGGGGATGATATCAGGCTTCCCTTGCGGGATGTCATGCCAAGGTTAGAGGGATGGGGTGCAAGTGAGGGCACTCAGCTTGTTGCTCTGAGACATGCTGGGTATACTGCAGCACACTTGAGGTCCTACGGAGATGAGCGAGGGGCTCCTGAGGTAATAGGAGCCAACAGGGAAACATCATTCATAGAATCATAGAATCATAGAATCTTCATGGTTGGAAAGGACCTTTGAGATCATCGAGTCCAACCATACACACACACAAAAAACCAACCAAACCCCTACAATCTCGGCCACTAGAGCGTGCCCTGAAGTGCCAAATCTAGATGTTCCTTGAATCCCTCTAGGGATGGTGACTCAACCACCTCCCTGGGCAGGCTGTTCCAGTGCCTGACCACTCTTTCAATAAAGTCATTCTTCCTAATATCTAATCTAAACCTCCCCTGCTGCAACTTCAGCCCATTTCCTCTGGTCCTGTCATTATTCACCTGGGAGAAGAGGCCAACACCCACCTCTCTCCAACCTCTTTTCAGGTACTTGTAGAGGGCAATGAGGTCTCCCCTCAGCCTCCTCTTCCCCAAGCTAAACATGCCCAGCTCCCTCAGCCTCTCCTCATATGACCTGGTCTCCAGACCCCTCACCAGCCCGGTAGCTCTCCTCTGGACACACTCCAGCACTTCAATGTCCCTCTTGTACAGAGGGGCCCGGAACTGGACACAGTACTCGAGGTGAGGCCTCACCAGTGCTGAGTACAGAGGCACGATCCCTTCCCTACTCCTGCTGGCCACGTTATTCCTGATACAAGCCAGAATGCTGTTGGCCTTCTTGGCCACCTGGGCACACTGCTGGCCCACGTTAAGCTGGCCGTCCACCAGCACCCCCAGGTCCTTTTCTGCTGGGCCGACACCTGCTGGGCTGTCACCTTCTTAGGTGACATGGCCGACACCCCAGCTGAAGTGCCTCTACACCAATGCACACAGCATGGGCACAAACAGGAGGAGCTGGAAGCTGCCGTGCTACTAGAAAGCTACAACCTAGTTGCCATTACTGAAACTTGGTGGGACAAATCCCATGATTGGAGTGCAGCTATTGATGGCTACAGGCTGTTCAGAAGGGACAGGCAAACAAGGAGGGGTGGAGGGTTGCCCTCTATGTCACAAAATGGATAGGCTGTGAAGACCTGTCTCTAAAGAATAGCTATGAGCAGGTTGAAAGCTTATGGATAAGAATTAGAGACAGAGGCAACAAAGAGAACCTTGTGGTTTGTGTCTACTGGTGTCTACTACAGGCCACCCCAACAAAGGGAGTTTACTGATGAAGCCTTCTTACTCCAGCTACAGGAGTCATCACACTCGCAGGCCCTTATCCTTCTGGGGGACTTCAACCACCCCAACGTCTCCAGTGCAGATAAATCTGCACTGGGGAAGGGAATCTCGGCAAAAAGGACGGGCAAGGGGCTCGGTTTTGGGGCTTCTCAAAGCCAGGAAAAGCAGCCAGCCCGGGCCTTGTGGAATTTGGATCATGAGGTGAAGTGTCCGTGCTCAAAGAGCAATTAAGACTGGCTTTGCTATCTCTTGTGCAACCCAGGGGAGTGAAGGTTTGTCTGGCTATCACAGGGTACATAAATAATGGGGGAGTCTTGGGGAGCCAGGACAGCCCTGCTTTTCGTCAGCAGAGACAGTAAATCAAGATAACAGAGACTTCGTGTAGCTCTTTGTTTACTTGAGAGGCTGCCATGCCCGGTGATGGACCTTTGCCTCATTACCTGTGAAACGCATATTCAAGTTGACACCCCTGTATATGCTAATGAAGATTTTAGAGATCATGCTGAACATATATGACTATAGCACTCGTCTCTCCACCCAAATCATACTACACGTCACCCAGGGAAGGAAACCTCGTAATTATGGGGATAAAAGAATGGAGAAAACGACTGTTAAATTGGGAGAGAAGAAACCTGATACTCGACGGACCAGTCGACGGGCTGTGTTCTCTTCCTCCGCCCCAGGCAGGGACGCCTTTCTGGGTAAGCACTGCGCCTTTCACCCTCTGGGGAATGTTACCCCAGGTTGTTGTACTATCATTATTTTTGCTGGCAATATTAACTTTAATTAATTAGCGCTATTGTAGTTAGCGAATTTATCAACGGCAATCTTGAAGCTGCGACTGTCACTCTCAATAAAATAATAAATTTCGATTATTTGTGAATCTGATGCAGTGAAAGTCCTTTGGTGTGACTCTGATAGTAAAGCAGTGAAAGTCCTGGGACTGACAGACAAATATCGAAACTACAGTCCTTTAACACGACAGGCCTATACGCGGCAGCTCCGGGGGGCGGTGACAGCTAAGGAGGCACGGGCAGAGGCAGCACCCCCGGTGCAGTGGCCACATCTCTGGACACTGAGTGAGCAAGCAGCAAGTGCACATTGCCCAGGGCGTCACCTGAGAGCACCACAACAGGAGCAGTCATCCCACTCCCTAAGGAGCTAAGGAGCTCAGCTATGGCTTCCACCCAGAAGAAGGTTGCACGCTCAACCTCAGCCAGAATGGATGTGGGAAGCCAGATGGAGCTCCCACAGAAACATACAGCCGTCCAGGTCATGGGCTGCAGGGAGTGTCAGAGCCTTTCACTGGCATCGGGAGGCAGCTATGAGAACTGCTGTGTGCGTTGTGAACAGGTAAACGATTTGCTCAGCCTGGTGGCAGAGCTGAGAGAGGAAGTTGAAAGGTCAGGGAAGGTTAGGGAGGCTGAAGAAGAAATAGACTGGTGGAGCCAGGCTCTGCCCTCCTTGATACAGAAACAGAAGCACCTGTCAGGAAGTAACCAGGATCAAGGGGCCCCTGTACCCTGCTCCTGTCAGGCAGAAGGCAGAAGCCTAAATGAAGGGAGTGAATGGAGGCAAGTTCACAGTCGGGGCAGCAGGTGAACTCTCTCCTTGACCACCCCACCCCCCTGGTACCTCTGAACAACAAATATGAGGTACTGGATGAGGAAGGCCAGTCAAATGAGGATGTGGATGATGGGCAATCTACACCAGAGGCATCTCGACAGTCAGAAAGGCGTACCGCCCATATCATCACATCCACAAGGAAGAAAAGAAGTATTATAGCCATTGGTGACTCCATCCTGAGGGGAACGGAGGGTCCAATATGCCGGTTGCAGACTCTCCTCACAGGGAAGTCTGCTGTCTTCCTGGAGCCTGGGTTAAGGACATCACCAGGAAACTCCCTAGTTTGATACAGTCCTCACACTATTACCCGTTACTGATTTTCCATGTAGGTGGAGACGAAGCTGCGACTCGTAGACCAAGAGCAATCAAAGGGGACGTCAGGGCCTTGGGAATGTTGGTAAGGGAATCTGGGGTACAAGCTATTTTCTCCTCACTCCTTCCAGTTGCAGGCAGTGACATTGGAAGGAACAGATGAATCCAGTCCATTAATACATGGCTCCGCAGCTGGTGTCACCACCACCATTTTGTGTTTTTTTGACAACGGGATGGCCTACACAGCACTGGGCTTATTGGCATCAAATGGGAAACACCTTTCTCAAAGGGGGAAGAGGGTCTTTGCCCAAGAGATTGTGGGGCTGATCGACAGGGCTTTAAACTAGATGTGAAGGGGGAGGGGGATAATAATATTAGGCTTATCTATGACAAGCTGTGGGATAACACATCAGGGTCAGAGGGACGGGGCGCTAGTAAGGGCCTTTGACCTGTTGCCCCAAGGCATGCTGGAGATACTACATCACAGTCAAAGTCTAATGGACATGAGCCAGCGGCTCCTGAGGTAGTCTGAGTCAGCAGGGAAACACCCGTGAAAAACACCACGGGGTGCTTCTCTAAGAAGGCGTCACAGCCAACAGCCCGGCTGAAGTGCCTCTACACGAATGCACGCAGCATGGGCTACAAACAGGAGGAGTTGGAAGCTACCATGCTGCTGGCAAGCTACAACATAATGGCCACTACTGAAACCTGATGGGATGAATACTATGACTAGAATGTGGCTACCGATGGATACAGGCTGTTCAGAAGGGACAGGTGAGGAAGGAGGGGTGGAGGTGCTGCCCTCTATGTTAAGGAACAGCTAGAGTGTGAAGAAATGTCCCTAAAGAATAGGGTGATTTGAGACAGCCAGCATGGCTTCACCAGGGGCAAGTCCTGCCTGACCAACCTGGTGGCTTTCTACAATGGAGTGACTGCATCAGTGGACAAAGGAAGAGCAATGGATATCATCTATCTGGACTTCTGCAAGGCCTTTGACACGGTCCCCCACAACATCCTTCTCTCTAAGTTGGAGAGATACAGATTTGGTGGGGGGACTGTTCGGTGGATAAGGAACTGGCTGGATGGTTGCATTGAGAGAGTAGTGGTCAATGGCTCAATGTCCAGGTGGAGAGGGGTGACAAGAGGTGTCCCTCAGGGATCCATACTGGGACTGTTCAATATCTTCATCAATGACATAGACAGTGGGATCAAGTACACCCTCAGCAAGTTTGCTGATGACACCAAGCTGAGTGGTGTGGTCCATGTGCCAGAGGGACAGGACGTCATCCAGAGGGACCTGGACGAGCTAGAGAGGTAGGCCCAAGCAAACCTTATGAAGTTCAACAAGGCCAAGTGCAAGGTCCTACACTTGGGTGGAGACAACCCTCGTTATCCATCCAGGCTGGGGGATGAGGTGATAGAGAGCAGCCCTGCGGAAAAGGACTTGGGGGCGCTGGTGGATGAAAAGCTGGACATGAGCCAACAATGCGTGCTTGCAGCCCAGAAGGCCAATCACATCCTGGGCTGCATCAAAAGAAGCGTGGCCAGCAGATCCAGAGAGGTGATTCTCCCCCTCTACTCTGCTCTCGAGACCCCGTGGTCAAACTAAATGTCAAGAAGAAAATGCACAGGCAGTGGAAGCAGGGACAGTTATCCTGGGAAGAGTATGGGGATGCTGCCTGGTTGTGTAGAGATGGGGTCACAAATGCCAAGGCACAGCTGGAGCTGAATTTGGCAAGAGATGCAAAGAATAATAAGAAGGGCTTCTACAGGTATGTCAGCCGGAAAAGGAAGGTCAAAGAAAGCATACCCCACTGATGAACAAGACTGGCAAACTTGTAACAATGGATGAGGAGGAGGCTGAGGTAGTCAACAATTTTTTTGCCTTGGACTGGCAACCTCTGCCTTGCAGGGATGGACTGCAACACAAGGACTGGAGGAGCAAAGACCTTCCCACTGTGAGAGAAGATCAGGTTCATGACCACCTGAGGAACCTGAACATACATAAGTCCTGATGTCCCAGAGTCCTGCGGAAATTGGCTGATGTAGTTGCCCAGCCGCATTCCCTGACATCTGAAAAGTCATGGCAGTCAGGTGAAGTCTCCGGTGACTGGAAAAAGGGACACATCACACCCATTTTTAAAAAGGGTAGAAAGGAGGACCCTGGGAACTGCCGCCCTGTCAGCCTCACCTCTGTGCCTGGGAAGATCATGGAACAGATCCTCCTAGAAGCTATGCTAAGGCACATGGAAGGCAGGGAGGTGATTTGAGACAGCCAGCATGGCTACACCAAGGGCGAGTCCTGCCTGGACAGCCTAGTGGCCTTCTACAATGGAGTAACTACATCGGTGGACAAGGGAAGAGCTACAGATGTCATCTATCTAGACTCCTGTAAGGCCTTTGACACGGTCCCCTACAACATCTTTCTCTGTAAATTGGACAGATATGGATTTGATGGATGGACTGTTCAGTGGATGAGGAACTGGTTGGATGGTCACATCCAGAGGGTAGTAGTCAATGGCTCAATATTCAGATGGATATCGGTGACAAGTGCTGTCCCTCAGGGGTCTGTATTGGGACCATTACTGTTCAATATCCTCATCAATGACAGGGACAGTGGGATGGAGCGCACTATCAGCAAGTTTGCAGATGACACCAAGCTGAGTGGTGTGGTTGACATGCTTGAGGGACGGTATGCCATCCAAAGGGACCTGGACAGACTTGAGAAGTGGGCCCATGTGAACCTCATGAGGTTCAACAAGGCCAAGTGAAGGGTTCTGCACTTGGGTCAGGGCAACCCCCAGCACCAATACAGGTTGGGGGATGAAGGGATGGAGAGCAGCCCTGCCGAGAAAGGCTTGGGGGTACTGGTGGATGAAAAGTTGGACACGAGCTGGCAACGTGTGCCCACAGCCAACAAAGCTGACCATATCTTAGGCTTCATCAAAAGCAGTATGGCCAGCAGGGTGAGTGAGGGGATTCTGCCCCTTTGCTCCATTCTGGTGAGACCCCACCAGCAGTGCTGCCTCCATCTCTGGGGCCTCAGCACAAGAAAGACATAGACCTGTTGGAACGGGTCCAGAGGAGGCCACGAAGATGACCAGAGGGCCAGAGCACCTCTGCTATGACAACAGGCTCAGAGAGTTGGGGTTGTTCAGCCTGAAGAAGAGAAGGCTCTGGGGATACCTTATTCCAGCCTTCCAGTACTTATAGGGGGCCTACAGGAAAGATGGGGACAGACTTTTTTGTAGGGCTTGTAATGACAGTACAAGGGGTAATGGTTTTAAACTAAACGAGAGAACATTTAGACTAGATACAAGGAAGAAATTTTTTACAATGTGGTTGGTGAAACACTGGCCCAAGTTGTCCAGAGACGTTGTCAATGCCTCACCCCTGGAAACATTCAAGGTCAGGTTAGATGGGGCTCTGAGCAACCTGATCCAGTTGAAGATGTCCCTGCTTATTGCAGGGGGTGTGTTGTGGTTTGGGCTGGATTGGCCACTGAGACGAATGACAGATGCTCTCCCCCACCTCTCTGTCCAAGAGACTTAGGAGTTCAGAAGGAACTAAACTACTTTAATGAAATATTAATAATAAAATAATAAAAAGGAAATAATGAAATACATACAATATATACAAAACCATATCAAGCTCTCAGAATGGCGATCACGTCACCAGCAGGCACTGGGGAAGTCCCAGACTGGACTCAGTGACAGAGAGGAACTGGATTCTGGATCTGGATTCAAAAATGCACAGAACGGGATCAAAGGCAGATGAACATAGTCCTCCTCGGATGCTGGTCATTGAAGAAAGAGGCGGACCCTTTGACCGCTCAGCTTTTATACTGAGCATGATGCAGATGGGATGGAATACCCTGTTGGTCAGTTTTGGGTCACCTCTCCTGTCCGCCCCTCACAGAGGTGCAACCCCTCTACAGTTCTCTGCTTCTGACCCTCCAATGGGGCAAATAACAAAGTTATCTGGCCTTGGTTTTTGTAGCAGTAAGTATAAGCAAGAGCTTCTCTGCCTACTATTCCTTGTCATAAATTACAAATAATCAGGTCTTATCACCTGAATGTGTCTCCACATTATGCTGTTAATTTCAGCGAGTTCAGTTAGTTAGAAGAGGCTTAGCTAAAAAGTAAAAACAGAAAATTGGTTCTGTTTTACCTCAAACAAGGACATTCCACCTCTTAGTCCATGCCACTTGCGTCATGCTGAGATCACTATTACTTTTTTATCTATCAAATCTATACACACACACTCTCTTATCTAGATATATATATGCACAGGTCACTCATTTATAAGTTATCTTTATACACAAAAGTTTGCTAAGTTAATTTAGTTCATAATTGCAGGATTTCATCTATCCTAGTAGACTCTTAGGGCAGGAAAAAATGGTATGAAATTCATCATGGTTCATGCCCACAGATAGCATGTCCACCACCTCAAAGACTTTCCTGGACACCACTTGATGAAGCCAGCTCAAGTTTCATCACTGTTATGTCATCCTGAAAAACACTTATTGAACACTCTTTGTATTATATAACAGCTAACATCCGTCACTCAGAACTGAGTATTCTCACCGAGAGTTAAATTTCCTTGAGGTACACACTGAACTTCTCCATTTTTCAGCATCACCCACCAAGTACCTTTTTGAGCAAAAACTGTCCCACAAATGGGTTTGCCTTTGCCTGACACAGGAAAACCCCAGTTTTCCCTAGCATATTCTTTTCATGCACCATAGGGACTCTATCCCCTTCTACAGTATGTAAAAGGTCTGACTGAGCAGGACAAGCTCGATTGATGGATGCCCTGGTGTTAACTAACCAAGTAGCTTGCGCTAAATGCTTGTCCCAATTTTTAGAAGTTCTGCCTCCCATTGCTCTCAGCGTAGTTTTTAATAGTGCGTTGTATTGCTCAGTTTTCCCAGATGATGGGGCATGACAGGGGATACCCACTCAATGCCATGTTATTTTGCCCAATTACTTACAAGATTGCTTTTAAAATGAGTCCCATTGTCCGACTCAATTCTTTCTGAAGTGCCATGTCACCATAAGACTTGCTTTTTGAGGCCCAGGATGGTATTCCAGGCAGTGGCATGGGGCATGGCATAGGTTTCCAACCATCTGGTGCTTGCTTCCACCACTGTAAGCACACAGCGCTTACCCTGGCAGGTTTGGGGGAGTGTGATATAGTTAATTTGCCAGGCCTCCTCATACCCATATTTTAACCATCGTCCCCCATACCACAAAAGGTTTTAACCATTTATCTTGCTTGATTTCGATGCACGTTTCACAGTCGTGGATAACCTGCGCAATAGCGTCCATGGTTAAATCCACCCCTCGGTCACGAGCCCATTTATATGTGGCATCCCTTCCTTGATGACCTGAAGTGTCATGGGCCCACCGAGCTAAAAATAGTTCACCTTTATGCTCCCAGTCCAAGTCTGTCTGGATAATTTTAGCATCTTGATGCACTTGTTGATTGTTTTGATGTTCCTCAGTGGCCCGACTCATGGGTACCTGGGCATCTACATGTTGGATCCTTACAACTGGTTTTCCTAGACAATCAGCAATATCTACAATTCATCAGCCCAGATAGGTTTACCTCTGCGCTGCCAGTTGCTCTGCTTCCACTGCTTTAAACACCCCCACAGAGCATCTGTCACCATCCATGAGTCAGGATAGAGATAGAATATTGGCCACTTTTCTCATTCAGCAATGTCTAGGACCAGCTGTTGGCTTTTACCTCTGCAAACTGATTTGATTCACCTTGCCCTTCAGCCGCTTCTGTGACTCATTGTGTAGGTCTTCACACAGCAGCTTTCCACTTTTGATGCCTTCCTACAAAATGACAAGACCCATCAGTGAACAAGGCATACCGTTTCTCATTATCTGAGAGTTCATTATGAGGTGGGCCTTCCTCAGCACATGTCACCACCTCCTCTGGTGCATTCCAAAGCCTTTGCCTTTGGGACAGTTTGTGATCAATTCTATGATTCCTGGATGATTTGGGTTTCCTATTCGAGCTCACTGAGTGATTAAGGCAGCCCACTTACTCCAGGTAGCATCTGTGGTGTGATGAGTAGAAGGAACTTTACCCTTGAACATCCAGACCAGTACTGGTAATCGGGGCGGCCAGGAGGAGCTGTGCTCGGGTACTGATTACTTCTGAAGCAGCTCTAACTCCTTCACATGCTGCCAATATCTCTTTCTCAGTTGGGGTATAATTGGCCTTGGAGCCTTTGTATCCTTGACTCCAGAATCCTAGGGGTTGACCTAAGTCTCCCCTGGTGCTTTCTGCCATAGGTTACAGGTAGGCCCATTGTCCCCGGCTGCAGTGTAGAGCACATTTTTAATGCCCTGTCCTGTTTGGACTGGTCCAAGGGCTACTGCATGCACAATCTCTTGTATAATTTGCTCAAAGGCTTGTCGTTGCTCAGGGCCCCATGTAAAATAATTTTTCTCTTGAGTGACTTCATAGAGAGTTTTCACAATCTGACTATAACCTGGAATATGCATTCTCCAGAAACCCACAACAACTAAAACGGGTTGTGTTTCCTTTCTTTTAGTAGGGGGGGGCATAGATGTTATTTTGTTAATCACATCCATTGGGATCTGGTGTTGCCCATCTTGCCACTTAATTCCCAAAAACTGGATCTCCCGTGCAGTCCCTTGACCTTACCTCTTTTTACAGCAAAACCTGCTTTCAAAAGAATCTTCATTATTTTCTTACACTTCTTGAAAACTTTTTCTGCTGTATTACCTCACACAATGATGCCATCAATGTATTGCAGGCATTCTGGAGCTCCACCTTTCTCCAGTGCAGTCTGAATCGGCCCATGGCAAATAGCAGGGCTGTGTTTTCACTCCTGGGGTACTCGATTCCAGGTGTACTGGACACCCCTCCAAGGGAAAGCAAACTGTGGCCTGCACTCTGCTGCCAAAGGGATTAAGAAAACTGCATTAGCAATGTCAGTTGTAGCATACCACTTGGCTGCCTTTGACTCCAGTTCATACTGAAGTTATAGTATGTTTGGTACAGCAGCACTTAGTGGTGGTGTGACTTCATTCAGGCCACAATTGTCTACTGTTAATTCTCCAGTCTCTGTCAGACGTTCGCACTGGCCATATAGGGCTGTCAAAGGGCAAGCATGTCTTGCTGATCACTGCTTGGGTCTCCAGCCAATGAATCAGGTTCTAGATGGGAATCAGAGGGTCTCGGTATGTGCGATATTGTCATCAATGCACCATGGTGGTAGCAGTTGGCACCTGCTGTTCTTTAACCCTCATCAGTTCCACAACAGAAGGGTCAGCTGAAAGAAAGACTAGGTAAGGTAGTCAGCTGTGTAATGTCCTCAGCCTCTTCATCTGCTATACCAAAAGCCCACCAATACCCTTTTGGGTCTTTGAAATACCTTCTCTTGAGGTAGTCTATGCCAAGGATGCACGGAGCATCTGGGCCAATCACAATGGGGTGCTGCTCCCATTTATTCCCAGTTAGGCTCACTTAGTCCTCCAGTACAGTCAGTTCTTGAGATCTGTCTGTCACTCCAGAAATAGCGATGGATTCTGCCCCTTTATGACCCGATGGCAATAAGGGTACACTGTGCACCAGTGTCTACCAGGGCTATATAATTCTGTGGCTCTAATGTGCCAGGCCATCAAATCCACTCAGTCCAATAAACTCAGCTGTCCCTCTCCTCCTCCTGGCTGGAGGCAGGGCCCTTCTAATATTGAGCATAGTACCTACCATTAGCAGATGAGTTCCTACCTGGACTGGAGGATCGCTCACCATAGGTCGGAGCAACCATCCTCCTGGAAAAATTCTTTCTTCTGTCTGTTTTATCTCGCAACTCACTTACTCATGCCTGTAGGGGTGAGGTAGGTTTTCTATCCCACTTACTCATGTCCTCTCCATAGTCGCAGGGGCGACTAACCACAGGATATCTTGGAGTGAGTTCAATTTCTCTTGTGTCAGTCTCGTAGGAAGGCATCTTCTACTAATGGCTGCGACGTGGGTCCATTCAGGGGAAGAATGGGATTCTTCCTCCAGAGATTCTGTTTTACCACAAACCAGGACAGGGGGCTGGACCAGATGACCTTTAAAGGTCCCTTCCAACACAAGGTATTCTGTGATTCTAGATACACACTAGCTAACTCCCCTTTGTTATTGCCAGCAATAAACACGTCTCTCAGCTGGGAGCATGAGTTAAACTCACCCTGTGTTAAAACTCTTAATTCCTTGTAAGCAATCTGAACCCTATTCGCGTATTGATTTTTACAATTTACATAACCTATTGACTTTGGCCATGGTATCGTCTGTTACCATTCACTTTTGAGCATTTGGACATGCAAACCCTCTGTGCGAGTGCCCTTAATGCATATTTATTAGCTGAGTTTGCACAATTTTCTTGCAACTTTGACACTGTCAGATGGTTTGGTCTGTTCTTCACTAGCAGCAAACCCACTTGTACAGGTAAGGCCACTATTGGTCAAGTCCTGTTGTGCATGTCTTGTAAGACATCTTTGCATTGCAGCTTTTTCTTCTGTAATACGCTGCACCTCTTCTTTGTGTGCAGGGGTGCCAGGACAGACCATGTAAGGATGTCCTGTGTCTGTCTGGGATGGAGTTCACTTTCCCCACAGCAGCACGCAGAGTGCTGGGCTTTGTATTTGTAGCTTGGAAGCTGTTGATAACATGCCAGTGTTTTGGCTACTGCTGAGCATCAAGGCTGTCTCTCCAAACTGCCCCTGACCCCACCCAAACAGGCCAGTAGGTTGGGGGTGGGCAGAAGCTTGGGAGGGGACATAGCCAGGACAGCTGATCCAAACTGACCTAAGGGACATTCCACACCACATGGCGTCTGCTCAGCAATAAAAGCTACGAGAAAGAAGGAAAGGAGAGGGCATTCATCATTAGGGCGTTTGTGTTCTGTAGAAGCGCTATGCGTGCTGAGGCCTTACGTCCCAGGCAGTAGCTGGACATCACTTGCTGATGGGGAGTAGAGAAAAAAACCTTTTTGTTTTCCTTTGCTTCTGTGTGCAGCATGTGCTTTTTCTTTATAAAGCTGTCTTTATCTTATCTCATGAGTTCTTTTTCATCTTATTTTCTTCCCCCCTGTCCTGCTGAGTGATAGAGTGGCTGGATGGGCACCTGGCAGCCAGCCAAGGTCAAACCATCACACTACCTAACTTATATGAAGGTTATTCAATGTTTTTATTTTGTGTATTGCTTTTCCTAAGTTTCTGTTGGATTGAAAAATGCAAAGACTGACAGAACTATCTGTCTTATTATTGTATTTCTCTACATTCTGTCTTATTCTTGTATGTCTCACTATTTAAGCCAATAAATATTGCAACAAAGGGAAATAATACATGCTAACAGATCAGCTTTGCCTTTCTCTTATCTTGTCTATGATGAAGATATGACTTTCTCAAATGCTTTTTAAGAGTTTGTAAAATACTGGTAATCCCAAGCTGTCAAAATTCTCAAGCATTTGTTCTTTTTGGTCTTTGGCTTTCTTGGCTTCCTTTCTCCTTTTATTAAAAATGCCTTTCTAGTCACATTCACTTTGACGTTGCTATTCTTGTGGGCAACGGGCATGGTAGATCGAGGTATCGATAATAAGCACTTGTTAAGGGACCTAAATTAAACAAAAAAATGCACTGCACCTTAGCTCTGCAGCTTCTGTACAAACCATTGATTTGGTTTTGTAGAGTTGTGCGTGTTTCTACAATGTATGTATGGGACAAGGGCTTCTGATTAGGAAAACAAAACGCATCTTCCAGGACCAGCAATGTTTCATAATAGCATGGAAATGTGCGCTCATTGATGGTGGGCATCTGCTGTGCTGGTTTGTTTGCAACCTGAATGTAGCACCTTGCTTATGCACAGGCACAACCCCCAAAAAACATATCCAAGTTGTAGATCCAAGCGACAAACTTCTGGAGTCCTGGTTGTCCAGAGTCTCAATCCCAAGTTCTGGTGAAGCCCAATAGAAAAGGAAATCAGTTACCCAGTCAACTGAGCGTCAGGTTGGACCTTTGCTGAAAATGGGGCAGTTCATTTCCACTGAGAGGATGCTAAAGGCAGAGTTTATAATGGATGCATGTCCCAAGGGTCCTTAAGCACGTGTTTGGCGGGGCAAGGGTGCTCTGTGCTGGGTGTGGACGGCAAGGGGTGAGCAGTGGGAGCTGCAGTGGGACCTGGTTGGGAGCGGGTGAGGGGCTGCCAGGGCCAGTGGGAGACGGTTGCAGCCAGCTCCAAAACAGGTGTGAGCAGCCATCACCGTCCAAAGCTCGGCCAAGCAGGGGAACCCGCCGCTCCTCACTGCAGACAAGGTTGGGTAAGAGAGGCAGGAAGAAGCAGGGAAGGGTAAAAGGGAGCCCATAAGCACTTCCATCCTGGTGTCCCCATGTGGGGACACGGCAGGGGTGAGCCTCAGCCTGGGGAAAGCCCTCCTGGTTAGGAGACAGTGAAGTGTCGCCCTTTGTCCTGGAGAGCCTGGGCTCCAGGGAGCAATCCCTCCCTGAGCATTGTGGCAGCACACCGAGAAGACTCCATCTGCCGAGAGCTGCTACTTGGTCAACCAGGGGAGAAACCAAGTCCATTTCTAGCCTGAGAAAGCATTTGTCGGACGATAGGGTTTTGCCCTTTGCTGTGGTCAGAGTGAAGAGACCAGGCAGAGACACAGGGGATTATGCGGGTCCAATGCCAAGGATAATCCATAGGAATCAGTCCCAGGGGTATTCCCTGTGCTGGAAGTGCCTGGGATCTTCTCTAGCCAAGGGATGTTGTCAAATATTTTGAGGAGGGGAAGAAAACAAACGGAGAACATGGGGGGCCTTTTCCAAAGCTTTCACTTTGCCCCTCTCTGAAGTCCTCACTCATCAGCCTTTGGTCTTTTTCCCAGGCAGTGCGTCCTGCTGCCAGGACTCGGGACCTTCGCTATGATCCGAGAGCAATTCCAGGGTGAAGAAGAGGTGTTTACAGCTCAAAGACCAGTCTTCCAGCTGAACATTGATGTGGCATGTCTGCAGGATCTCACGTTCCCCACAGTGGTTATCCCTGCTGAGAAGGCAGCGGCCACCCGCCACTTCCCCGCTCTGTGTCTAGGGGCAGCTGTGTGCTCTGTGCTCTTTGGAAAGGGCTGGGAGAAGGAGAGAGTTGCCTCCAAAGGTCGGGGGATGGCTTGAGCGCCCCCAAAACAAACCACTCCCCAAGAGCTGTGTTTATAAATGACCTTTTCTGTGGCATTTTGTTACGAATCTTACATGGAAATTTAGCTTGCTGTGGCAGTGATGATGTTCCTCCTCCTTGCAGAGGATGTCGAGATCAAGCCGCTGAACTACAGGTGGCTACCATGAGCCACCTCCTTCCTGCGGCACATGGTGGAGGACTGTGTGCGAGACACCATACTCCTGTACTCTTTCCAACTGAGGAACGGGCAGCACCTTTCCTTCGCCTTCAAGGACATTGGCGTTCTGTCCTGCCAAGATGGTATGCTATGCATGCGGTTTTATTTTGACTGCGTCACAGGACTGGAGAGCAAGGCCAGCCACATGGCACTGCTTCACACTGTAAGTTGCTCCGGTTTTGAGGATGCTTAAGTGTCTTTGGGAAGCCTATGGAAGGGTGAGTAACCTGATCACCGTTGGCCAGCCTGGATGTGGCAGGGCAGTGACACGCCTTTCCCCATGCTCACCCCCACTGACTTCTGCCTCGGGAAAGAAAGTTTCTTCTGAGGTTCTGGGTCCTTGCCCTACGAAAAGCCTGGCAGTGTTATATTGCGCAGTCTCGGGGTTTGCTCTGCAGCTTCTCCAGAGCAGAGCAAGGGCTAATGTTCACGGAGGAGAGTTTGGGAGAGGGCTGTTGAGAAGTGGCTTTCTTTTGGAGCAGGACACAGTGCCCACTTCCTTTGGGATCCAAGAGAAAACTGCCTTGGGAAGCTTCTTACAGCTCTGTGCCACTTTGCGGAGGCTGTGGGTGCCATGTGCAGTGGTCTCCAGTGGAGCGACCACCGCTCGGGGGATGCAGGCTGCTCCTGACCATGCGTTCCCAAGGTGAGTGCGGCATCTGCAGCCCTCCACCGACTGAGCCTCTGGCTTCTCAGCTCCTGCTCAGGAGCGTGTGTTGTTGGGGCTCGGCACTCAGCATTGAGTCAGGGATCAGTCCTGAAGTGACTAGTTTCTGGTGAACTAATGATGAGTTTGGGCTATGCTTGTATTCTCTTGGAGTGGCCGGGCATTGTGATCATGTTTCTCACGCCCAATTTGCTGTCATCCCCATCAGAGAGAAGCAGCTGTACACGGAAAGGACTTTAAGCTACATCTTCTGGTGTTGGGGGGAGACTGCAAATAAAACCTCTGCATGGCCACAAAGGGTAGGGGTGCCATGCCTCGCATGACAGCCAGGAGGATTGGTGCTGGGCAGCTGCAGAGGGTAGGGGTCACCCTTCTTCAAACCTGTGTCATCACTTGCTTTCCAGTTTTCAGTTCATTGTGGTCAGCGCCGCGGTGGTCGAGGCTCCCGCCAACCATCACAAGAAGGCTGCAGAACAGCAGAGCATCAGAAAAGGTATGGGAATGGGTCCCAGCTCTCCATCCCTTCCCCACGCTGGGTGACCACAGCCTGGTTCAAATGCACTTGCCATGGGGCTGCTCTAAAGAGCTTCCTCCTTTCCCAGGTACAGCGGGGCATCCTGAGAAGCTGCTGCAGTGGCGGGCAAAGTTTTCCCTCCCTGTGCTGCCAAGCCAGAGTCCAGGCAGAAGGCAGCAAGACCTGGGGGAGAAGACTTCTGCCAGGTGAGACCTTGTGGGATGGGATGAAAGGGATCCTTGAGCCCATGTAGGAGAGACATCCCCTTTGGACACTCCAGCTGGAGGGACTCAGGAAGGTCCCTGACACATGCCCCACAGTTTTCATGAGCTCTTTTGCCTCATCACAGGCCCCTTGGTGGGGAAGATGGCAGATGTTGAGTGTGCCCCACATCACTTTGCTTGCCCTTCCAGCAGACCTGAGGTGCAGTCCTCTCCACTGCCTCTCCACCCCATTCATCTGATGTGGCTCAGGAAAGGCTCCCCCATCCCACAGGAAATGGCCCCACATCCCGCGCCTCTTCTTCCAGCCTGGGGAGCTTGGATCCCACATGAAAATGGGAGACCAACCTGCCCCATGCTCATGCCGACTCCTCCTGGTGTCTCTCTGCAGTGTGCTCCCCCTGTGTCTAGGCAGCTCCCCCAGGATGATGGAGGCTGTCAGGCAGGAGCCTGTACCTGCAGCCAGGCCCACTGCTGCCATCCTGTCCTCTGAAGGCTTCGGGAGAATGCTGCAGGTACATGCTCTGCCTTGCTCCAACTACGGCGCTGCTTGAGACTGTGCAAATGCCTCTGTATGCAGAGAGCCATCCTGAAAGAGTCCCTTGGCTTCTTTTCATTGTCACCTGTCTGTCACCTCCTTCAGATCTTCTTGACGAAAAGGAAGGTGCTGCACACCCTTCCCACCTGTTATTGCCCCCTGGGTCATCATGAAACACTTGATTCTGGCCAGGGGCTACGGAAAATGTGCTAGTCCTTTCTAGGTCGTTGACAGTGGAGGTCTTTGGTCACTCAGCTATGTCTGCCATGAGCTGAGGAGCCTGGCAGGACTCTGATCTGGGCAGGGGCAAAGTGCTGGTGACTGGGCAGCTGAGGGACACCAACGTGGCTCAGAGCCGGATGAAGCCCCTCCAGGAGTGGAGACTAATCCTGCCTGCTGCTGTGTTTCCATCCTCTCCAGGAGATCTGGCAGCTCTCTGCAGAGTAGGAGAAATCAAAAATCCAGTGGGAAGAGTAGCTGCAGCAAGCGAAGGCAGAATTGGCAGTGTGGGAAGCCTGGTCTGCAGGGGAGGACCAAAAGCCACTCCAGGTATGGGCAGCGATTGACACCGCTGAGAGCAGCAGCGACCCTCTCTGTCAGGGCACCCGGGGTGGCAGGTCTCACGGGGTGGGAGCAGGACTGACACCCAGCTGCAGGGCAGGGCTCTGCCTGCTCGTCCCCGTGCGGGAGAGATCAGCAGCAGGATGTGAGGGGCAGAAGCAGCTGTCAACCCGTGATGATGGGCACGTGGTACAGAGTCTCCTGGCACCCAGGTCCTGCTGCAGGCTCCTTTCAAGAGGTCCTCTGGGAAACGGCACCTCTGTTTGCCCTCTGGTTTTCTGAGAGGGTCTCCTCCTTGGCAGGCCCTCGGCACTGGAGGCACTTCGATTCCCCACCCTCCAGCCCAGCCCAGGAGAAAGGAGGCCAGGCAGGGGTGGAGGAAGGCTGGAAACCCTCTCCCAGCAGAGGAGACGGCGGCAGCAGCAGCCCAGATGGACAGACTCCAGCCTGAGTAAGTGTGTGCCTGCTCTGCCACAGCCTGGGGCAGTGGAGCAGCCATGACTACGCCGAGATGTCCATGTTCCCTGTCCCTGCTTCCTGGGGTTGCACAGGACACCCTCTGATGTCCCCTAACCCGGGCATGAGCCGGGCTACCCTGACAGCCAAGGCCCCAAACTCACCCGCAGGGTGAAAGGGTGGGCACACGGGGGACAGGGTGGGCGCAGGGGCTGGAGGCGGGGAGAGGCAGAAGGGTCTCCGGCAGAGGTTGAGGGATGACGTTTCCCTGTTGTTGCAGCCCCCTTTCCCCATGAGCCGCCCAGGTCCTCAGAAGGCTGGAACCACAGCAAGCACAGAGGACCATATACAAGCACGTCACTGAGAACAAGAGGTGGCGTCAACAGCAGCAGAGGCAGCTTCCCTGGTAACTGTCTCCAAAAAGGGATGGTGCTTTCCCCGGCTGCAGGGCCCTTGCCTCCACTGAGGGCAGCCCTGGGGGAAAGAAGGGATTTTTCTGGCAGCCCTTGTGAGACAGAAGCAGATTTTGGAGGCTGGCTTTGTGCTGGACCTCCCTGACACCCAAGGGGACTGCCTGGGCACCCACAAGTGGCTTTCCATGGGGGATGTAAAAGTACTGGCTGAAAGCAGAGGGATCCCTCTGATGGCTGGCTCTCTCCTTTCCAAACCAGAGCGCATGTCCTTCCCTTGCAGAGTCCTGCCCCAAGATACTTTGCCCCCAGGGGGGACACCTGTATGGGACACCCAAGGTCTCAGCCCCACCAGACTCAGCCCCAGGCTGACTAGCTGCACCTGGGACCTTGTCATGGGCTTGGGCATCAGGGGCCTCTCCCGCTTCACAGACACGTTGAGGCTTCATGGCAAGCAGATCACAACGCAGGTGGCCTGAGCTATGCCTGCAGGACTTCTCTCCCTTCTCCCTGTGCATATGATCACACGCTTTTCTTTCTTCCTCCCTAGCACTAGATGCTGGTATCGCAGCAGAGGGGAAGGTGCCGGGAGTGGTGGCTATAGCAGTGGCTGTTAGCCAAGGGGCTGGGAGGCTTCTCAGCTGCTGAGATACACCTACAAATACAAAATAAAGAGCTCTGGGGCTGTTCCCAGCTGGACTGACTGGCCTGTGTCTGGCGATGGATCAGTCTAAAGGGTTTATACACACCCCAGGTGTGATCCCAGAACTGCTCCTTGGAGCAGGAGGGAATCAAGTCCACACATGCACCACAGCAGGAACATGTGCAGCCCCACTCCTGCACATGCCAACACACAGGCAGCACGACCCAGGAGCCTCTCATGCTCTCCCTGGGAAACCAGCAGAGCTGGTGCTTCCTTGAAGCGCCTGCACGCAGCGTGGAGAACCACCTGCAGGGCAAGAAGTCTGTGCGTGATTAGCAGGCTGGGACCACGGGGGGAGCATGGAGGTGTGGTGGGTAGATGGCACGGCGGGAAGGCTGAGGTGCAGGGACGTGGGCTCCTCGGGAAGCGCTGTCTGGGAAGGCGAGGTGGTGGACTTGCCTTCTGCTCAGGGTGGGACAGGAGACAGTTTATGGTTCAGAGTCAGCAGGCAGACCACGGTGGGTGCTGTGTTAGCAGGTATCTGCTAGAGAGCTCCTGTTCAGGAGGGAGATGGAGAGGAGGCCTTCTTCAGACAAGTGAAGGAAGCCTCATGTTCACAGGCCCTGGTCCTCACTGCAGAACTGAACCACCCAGGTACCTGCTGGAAGGACAATCCAGCAGGGCTCAAGCAATCGAGGAGATTTCTACAGTGCATTTCCTGGCACAGGTGATGGAGGAATCAAGGAGAGGTGCTCTGCTGGAGACCTTGTACTGGTGAAGGAGGAAGAACTGGGTGAGGATTTGAAAGTCAGTGACCCTGAGACGGTGGAGTTGAGGATGTGGAAGGGAGGGAGCAGGGCAAAGAGCAGGACCACAGCCCTCGCTTTCAGGACAGCAGACTGCAGCTTTTCAGAGATTTGTTTGGAAGAATCCTGCGGGATGCGGCCTTGGAGAGAAGAGGGGTCCTGGAGAGCTACTTGACATTCACGGACCACCTGCGTGGTGGAGCAATGGAGCTGGTGAGGGGTCTGGAGCACAAGTCTTGTGAGGAGCGGCTGAGGGAGCTGGGGTTGTTCAGCCTGGAGAAAAGGAGGCTGAGGGGAGACCTTCTCACTCTCTACAGCTCCCTGAAAGGAGGGTGTAGACGGGGGGCTGTTGGTCTCTTCTCCCAAGTGACGGGCGATAGGACAAGCGTAAGGTTCCTGCTCTCTCCTCCCTGGTGCGACCTGAGCGCATGACTGCCCTTCCTGCCCCTGCCCTCGTGCCATGGGACCTTGGGGGGTGGAAAGGAACGGCAGAGTCATGTAGTTATGTAATCTCTTGATTATCTTCAGGTTTTGCAGGTTGTAGGTTTGGCAGGACCTGCTGTGTCATTAACGTGATGATAACACAAAACCTACAGGCACCTGTGAGGGGCATTTTGGATGTTACTTGATTTGCGAGAGAACTTGAACAGCTGAGGTATGGTAGCGATATTGTCACCAGAAGAAAGTGAAGGGAAAGAAGATGAGGGTGGTGAAGATACTCAAAAGTGTTATAAACCTTGACAGCGGAAATGTGTCATTTACAGTTTATATGAAGAGTTTCCCTTCAATGTACTGTTCTTTTCAAAGATTTACAGAGGACATTTCGCTATTCCTGTATGAGAACTCAGTGATTTTAAGTTGAAGCTCTCCACTGAGATTTAAAACAAAAACAACCAACCAATGTGTCCTGGAAAGAAGAGTAACTACACAAGCTCGATCATCTTCCTCTTGTAGTTTTCAGTTCTTAAACAGCAGGTCTGTGTTTTTTCCCTTGGGCTGGGCAGTGATTAAAAAAAAAACCCTTGAACTTTCCTCTGAAATTTGAAGTAGGGGAGAGACATCCCCTTTTCTGCCCCTTCTGCTATCCTGCTTTCTCTTACACTTCCTTGGGTCATTATGCCAAATTCCTTGCCTTCACTAGAGCCAAGACACCCTGAGGTACTGTTTTGGGGCCGGTCATCTACTGTCAGGCAGAGATGTCCACGTGAGGTGTGCTTGGCCACAGAGGCCTTGCCGCAAAAGGACTAACAGGTGGGTGTGTGGTTAGTGATGGATCTCCCTTATCCACAGTGCTGTCGGTCACGTCAGTGAATGATGCTTTGGAGGGGTTTCAGATCGATGGTAATTACAGAATAATAATCATATAATTATTACTGCCTAGTCTGAGGGAATGAGGGAAACAAAGGTCTGGGGAGGAGAGGATACTTTTCAGTAGCCATGTTTTATAACCGGGCTTTTGTGGGTAAATGACAAGACCATCTTGGAGATGGTGGCTGAGATTGTGTAATGGAAACTGTTTTGTTCTGGAATTGAAGCCCAAATGGCCTTCTAACAGCTGTAGACAACTTAATCTGGAAGCATAGGGTTTCTTTTCTTGAAACAGCAGATAATTCCATTAGAGGGGGGGCCTGTTTGGAAGTTTTAGTAGTTTGGGGACAGAGGCCCATGGGGAGATGGGGCCCTTGGGGGTGGGAGCTGTTTCTGCCCCATCCCCTCGGCCTGGTGCTCACAGCTGGAATGGGCTTTACAAAATCCTGCAGGAAGGAGCCAGATGTGGGACCTGTGGCTGCGCTGGGGAACAGGGAACACCCCTGGACCAGTCTCGGACCTGCGTCAATCCTACCTTGCAATCAGCTCTTCCCAGCAGGACATTGCCCAGGAGTTACTTTGGTTGGTGCTGGTCTCCTTCAGGAAGCATGGTACGCACCAAGAACACCCAGAGCTTTGCCTTTGCCAGAAGAAGACGTCAGGCACAGCTGGGGCTGATGGCCACAGTTCCCACCAGCTGTCCTGGTCAGGAAGATGCAGGTAAGATGCCACAGAGCGGGCACTGACTTGTTGTCACAGGAACAGGGTTTAACTGCAGAAGGGAGGCGGGACGAGAGGGCCCATGAGGTCAAAAAGCACCGGAACTGCTGGGACAGTCACAACGACAGCTGAGGGAGAAGGAGAATCAGGTGACCTTGCTGGGACAATGCTTCCAAGGTAGCATCTGCCTCAGAAAGACAAAGACAGACAGAGGCACTGGGAGGTTGTGGAGTGGGTGAGAAAGGTATCTGGGAGCGAGAAGAGCACGTGGAGATGGGAATGGGAGACAGAGATGGATGCAGAAAAGCCGGGGTGTTGGCAGTGAGGACGCTCCTGCTGTGCAGGTGCCTGTGATGCCATGGGTGGGTGAGTAGGCATTAGGGCAGGAGCAGGCTCCTGGCTTGTGCAGCTGTTTGCAGTATCATAGGTGGATGAGCAGGTGATGGGGGAGAAGGAGGCACTTGGCTTGTTTATGTGCCTGAGTAGGTGACAAAGCTGGAGCAGGAATGTTCCATGTGCAGCTGCTTACGGTGTTGCAAGCGCCTGAGTAGTTGACACTGCGTGCGCAAACTCCTGGCCTGTGCAGGTGCCTGTGATGCCATTGGTGGATGAGAAGGTGACGGGGCAGGAGCAGGACCTGGCTTGTACAGCTGCTCCTGATGTCCCTGGTGGCTAAGTAGCTGTTTGGGTATGAATGAACGCCTGGCTTTTGCAGATGCTTGTGATGTCAGTGGTGGCCCTGCAGCTACAAGGGCAGGAGCATGCAGCTGCTTCTCCAGCTGCTCATGATGGCCTCAGTGGATGAGTAGGTGATAGGGTGGAAGCAGGCCCCTGGCTCGTTGTTTCAGGAGTGTACACAGCTGCCACCTAGATCATGGTAGGAAT
The DNA here is from genome assembly GCF_964199755.1 of Larus michahellis. NCBI lineage: Eukaryota > Metazoa > Chordata > Aves > Charadriiformes > Laridae > Larus > Larus michahellis. The sequence continues at coordinate 13,156,392 of NC_133902.1, forward strand.
TTTGCAGGTCCCACCTCAACAGGGCTCGGCCTCAGGTTCCTGCTCGTAGAAGACAAGTCACCAATCCACTGAGTAAATCGGTGGTTTATTTATCCAACGTGCAGAACAGCTCAAGCTGGGTGCCTCCAAGGAGGGACCCCTACTGGAGATCTCACCCCCTAACTGTACCCTTACAGTCAGGTTTCTCGGGACGTACCACACATCACATGATCCCCAAGTCCAGCCACTTAATCCTTGTCGGTGGTCTCTTGCTTTTTTACCGGTTTTCTTGGTCACTGGGCTGGCCTTTTTTTCTGAAGTTACCTCATTCTCTTGGAGTTGTTTCCTTGGTCCTTTTCTTCTTCATTCTGCTTGCATCTGCCAGTTTCAGCTAGTTCTGCAGTTTGTCCCCCAGTCAGCTCTCACCACCCTCCCTCCCCAGACTGCCTTTACCCTCTCTGTGCCTCACTACTCTTTGCGTGGTGCCTGCAGGCAGTGCCCTCGGCCCTGCTGCACATCACAGAGGAGCTGCTCCTGAGCACAGCTGTCTCCCTGCAGCACTGCCCGCTTGCCATGAGCTCCTTCCATCCCAGGAGCCCGTCCCAGCTCAGCAGCAGAGGACCAGCCCAAGGCAACACTTTCTCTGCCCCCACTGGGCTCCCTCCAGGTGTCCCTGGGGCTCCAGGGGAGGCTGCTGGGAAACAGGCTGAAGGAATGGCTGATGTTCCCTTCCTCAGCCAGGGACAGAGGCTTCGTTCCAGCAGCGTCCTTTCTCATACTGGGAAAACAACTGGGCATGAGAATAGCCCTTCCTTGTGCCATCATTAGGCAGGGCACCCAGACAGTGCCCGGGAGGGATCTCCATTAGCCCTGCGGAGGGAAGGGATGCAGCTGAGTCAACTGAGTCACCTCCTCCTGTGTTTTCAGTTCTTGGGACGGAAAGGGACTCGACTCCCTCCCATGCACAAATCCCTTTTGACACAGGTGGTGCAGGAGCCAACCAGGAGAGGAGAACTGAATGGATGGTCACTGGGCAGCCAATGATTGGCAGGTGAACAGGGTCCCAGTTTGGGAAACCGATAGTTGGAAGCAACTGCTGGAAATAGGAGGACAGAGCGTTGTGCATTGGTTGGGTAGAAGGCCATGATCGTTTGAACTCAATCAATGCTCAGTTCAACCAACAGGTAGATAGCCTCATGCAGCTGCAGCAAATTGATATTGTAGACGATGGTCAGGAATGGGAATGCTTACTCGAATGGTTACATGTTAAGCATGGCCACACTGGCCCTGCTGACCTATACCAGGAAGGTCTAGCCCAAGGATGGCCTGTATCAGTTAAGCTGTGCGAACAAGTAGTAACTGCCTGTTCACACTGTCACCTATGACTCAGTAAAGATCATCCAAGTAAGGCGCCTCCCTTACACATTCGGGACAAGAAAGCATTGTGGCATTCCTGACAAATTGATTATATTGGGCCCTTGAAACCATCAGGTGAAAGAAGATATGTCCTGGTAGGAGTGGAGATTATCTCCGGCCTCACTATGGCCACTAGTTCCAAATCAGCTACAGGGGACAACACAGTAAAAGGCCTAAAGGGATGGTTCAGCACACTTCCCCTTCCCGAGGAAATCCAAAGTGATAACAGTTCATGCTTTATTGCTACGGTGGTACAAGATTGGGCCAAGGAAGAAGGGATTTGGTGGGTATTTCATACTCCCTATTATCCTCAGGCTAATGGCATTGTTGAACGCACCAATGGATTGGTTAAGTGTTTTGCAAAAACTCATGAACCTGGTTGGCATTTGCAATTGGATGATGCCATCTATCAACTAAATAACAGATGGAGTGGAGATGGCTGTCCTAAAATGAAAGCTTTCTGTGTATCTGCTAATATCATCTCTCAAAAAGTTTCCAATGAACCAGGAAAATGCCTAGGAAGATTTCACCCTGGACAACCTGTGCTGGTGAAAATGCCTCAGATTGGAACAGTACCAATGGTACTAGTTCCTCCCAAAAATCTACACGCATGGGAAGACAGAGATGGTTCAGGAAAGATACACCGGATTAGTACCTGGTGGATCTTGCCCTCTTTCTAACCCTGTTGGTCAAATAAGACCGAGCAGATTTTCTTTTCTTTTGTGTCTTACACAATGAACTGTACGTGGACAGATGGATCAGCCTATGCTAACCCTGAGTGCCTCCAAGGAGTCTTGACATCGATCCTGGTAGTAATATTATTTTTATTGTGTATGGCTATTTGGAGACCCAAGTTCTAAAATGATGAACTGGCAGATGGAATTTATGCTATGCAGTTTTACCTTTTTATTCCCTGTTATTTGTAGTCACAGAGATGCAGTGTGGCCATGGTGTCAAGATTTTACTAAACACAATGTGATGGCAGGAACAAGAAATGGCTACTGTAGTTATACATAAAAACGAGGCGTTTTCAAAACATGAGTGGACCTGGAATAGTTGGTATCCAACCCTGAAAGGTACGGCAGGAGAGGAAATCCAGGTAGGATGTAGAATGATCAACGGTTCAAACCATGAGAAGGCCACAAGAATAGAAATATTTCGCCCTAAGAATCCACGCTCAGTGACAACAAAGCACTGTATCACTGATAAGTGGGATTGCTGATATAATTTCACTCTTGTGGAACCCACTTTTGTAACTTGTTGTTGGCAACAGCATGAAATAACGCTGTTATCTGAATTCAAAATAGATATAGTTGAACCTGACCCAGCCACACAGCCTAGTCTGGTTCCGCTCTCGCTATTTGAAACCCTTGACAGTAACCACACTGAAACCTTATTAAGTGGATGATGACCTTTGGGATAATGCATTGTCAAGGTACACTGCAAGCACCAGAACACCACAAAACAAAAAGGATTTAAATCTCTCTATGCTGGTTATCCAAGGAAGTGAAGTATATTCCAGAGATAAATGTAGTTGGAAAGACTCACTTCAAATGACTAAACTTGAAGACATCCCAGGAAAGGAAATACAAACTGGTTGCCGAGTGATCAATGGGTCTACTCGCTACAGACTAACTGAAATTAAAACAATCTATGTGTACTCTACCAAACCAGAAAAATATAATACTGAATGTTACAGAATTATGGAGTCAAATTCAGATTGGTGTTACAATTTTACTTTTACCAAACCTACAGTAGTGTATTTTCTTTGGGGCTATAAAGGCACAGAATTATCATTTGAATTTATGATTGACACAACTACATCTGAACCTGCTGGAAAGAACCCAGAACCTGTACCCCAACAAACTTTCAAAGGTGTACCTACTCAGCCACCCATTAGTCTAACTCCTTACACTTTCAACTTTGGCCCTTATGTTATTAAACATATTATGTTATTAAACATAGAGGTCAACAACAAATACTGTTTAACCCAACATATTCCCTCAAACGAGTGGAATTATCAATGCGGATTAACAGCTCTGCGATCAAACCCACCTGCTCACCATTCCTGAGTACATCTTATGCAGGATGGTCAGCATGGTTACATGGGCAAACCCTTACCTCCTCACAACAATTGAAGAGAGATGTGACTGGTATCTTAGGAACAGGACTGGGAGTCTTAAATAGTATAGATGCTGAGGTACTGGTACTTCCCAACAAACCAGTCACCACCACTAGTGATCTAAACAAATTGAAACGTCCTCTACAGTCCTCTCTATTAGCACTGGGAAACCACCAATGGCTTTTATCAAATATATTACCTCAGGGGGAAGAAACGGGTGAAAAAGACCATCAGCTGATAACAAATGCACTTGATATAGCCCAAAACAATGTTTCTTCGGCTCTTAGTTGTATCCAAGCCCAATTGTGGATGAAATCAATGACAGCTGCAATTATAAGGGAAGGTGTAGAAGGCACCTTGCCCACTGAAATTTGAAAAGTAATATGGGATAATGCAATTGAATTTGAGAAAAAAATTCAATCCTGGTGGTATTTGGTTAATTTCACCTACAATCCCATTGAGAGCAAAGCCACAGCTTTTGTCCTAACAATACGCAATGCTTCAGTATACACCATATACCCAATCATCGCGCTGGGGTTGAGTCACCATGGAGCCATACTCTATCCAATAGAGCACAGAGTGTGGGCACAACAAAACAAGAATAAATGGCAAACTGTTGATATTGACACATGCATTTCACGAGACCAACAAGGATTCATTTGTGAGAGTAACACCCTCAAAGCGCAAGACATTTGTCTTGACACCGACAAAAATGTTTGTCATTTTGAGATACATCCTGATGAAACCCCAGAAACTGTGCTTGTATATATTGGGAAAGGGTGCATTTGCATGAGGTCTCCCTGTAGTCTTGTATTCATAGATGACATAGCAGTAGATATAAATAATCACTTGAATTTTTGTGTTTGTAACTTTACTAGCATTATTGGATGTGACTTCAATTATTCAGCTCCTGTTATGTCTTATCAATTGCTATAGTCTAACTACATGCTGATTCGTGACTTATTACTTGCCCCCACTGGGATGAACATTACATTGGTGAAGAAGCTGCTACAACATACTGACGTGAAGTGACTGTTGAAAGAAGCCCAAGAAAACGGACAAAGAACTCTGATTATTGTCCATCATGATGTCGAAGAGATACACCAAGTGTTGGAAAGAGTCAAGCAAGACGGATGACATTTTTGGATGGTCACCAACAGCTACAGGAATCTTTAACAAGACGCTCCATCCTGTGGTAGTACTCACTGCATTGTGCTTTGCTTTAACAATTGTTTTGTATGTTAAACTTTGGATCATGATGAAAAGCTGAATTCGCTTGACAGCTCCACAAGATGTATTTGTACTTGATAACCCTCACCACAAGAGCACATGTGATATTCCCAATCAGTTTTGAGTATTGTGGAGCTTGAATAACTATAGTCACAGGGTAGAATATGTGGAATAATTACTAAAATGATCAAAAATACAGCATTGTTCACACATTAAGGAAAGGTATGCTGTCCTTTGTGTGAACTTTGCTCATTATAATGTCATTATAATACCAAAACACACCTCCATCCCAAAGGCTACCCGCCTAAAGGTATTTATGACTAAAGTCACTCAAACTCCACCTTGAAGGTAAAAAATAGTATAAAAATCGCTCAAGAAAGGGGGGATATGAGGGAAGACACCACCGTGAACAAGTCAAGGAGGACTCCCATCACACACTGCCTTTCACTTCCGGGACCAGTCGACGGGATGAACCTATCTATCTGTTGCTTAAATAAACCCCACTGTTTAGTTTCTCATTGAACGCAACCAAAGACTTGAGAGTGGCCGTGCTAGTTCATAAGCACGACTAGACTGAAGGCACAGTCCACTATTAGTGTATCCAAATCGTAACAGTTTAATACATTAAACGTGACTGCACTGATAGTGGTGAATTGGGCATCACCCAGAATTTAAACACAGCTGCATGTAGCTTCCCACCTCGGTGAGGAGCGTTAAAACGCAAGGTGGTTTATTTTCTGCCAAAACCGTTTTGCCTCTTGTAATAAACAGCCAGATCCCTTAAACAGAAATGGCACTTATTTTATTATAGGGACAAAGTCAATAAAGCAAAAGCACAGTGCTGGGTGCATGACTCAAGTCAGAGACACACCAGCTAATACTTCACCCACGTCTTACATACATTCAATATTGCATACTTATACACTATTTTAGGCAGAGTAATTGTTTATGATGATTATCATTAGTCCCTTTTCTCTTCTATTTCTGCATTTCCTTCTGACAATTGTTTCTGTGGATCGATGATCTTCAGCTCCCTTTTCCCATGCATCTGTTTCCTTCTGGTAGGATCGATTATCATCAACTCCCTTCTCCTATGCATCTGTTTCCTTCTGTTAATCATTTGTGGGGTATTTTGGAGAAGTTCTCTTTTGTTTCTCTCAGATGTTTTTCTTCATAGCTGCTGTTAGTTGTTATCTTTGAGGTTTCTCATGTTTCCTAATTACTAAAGGTTAGTTATCCTTATAAGTCAAATATTTATAGGCTTGTTATTATGGCAAAAGCTACCATAATGCTCCTAATACTGGATGCCAGATACCATAATGCCCCTAATAGCTGCTTCAGGCATCCAGATGATCATAACAGTCGGCTTTAGGTACCTCAACACCCCTATTATCGGGGTCCAGGTACCATAAGGCCCCTTATAGCTGCTCCAGACTTAATACCAGGCTCCAAGCTACCGTCATAGTGGGGTCTAGCTCCCGTAATGCCCCGAATATTAGGGCCCGCTTACCGTAACACCCGTAATAGCTGCTTACAATAGCTGCTAATAGCTTTAATATCAGGCTTCTGCCTAACCCTCTGCTGGTGCCCGGCTCCCGTAATGCTCCTAATACCGTCTCCAGCAACTGCAACATTCCTAACAGCCGCTCATGCGCTAACACCGCCTTGACTGAGGGGGGATGGGGGCCGCCCGGATGCCTGGGGCCCTCCCGGACACCCCCCAGCACCACCCTCAAGGCTTGTGTGTGCCTCAGTTTCGCCTGAGTGCATGCCGGGGAGTCACTCCCCGGACACACAGGTCCCCCCCGGCCCGGCGGGCGCTGTCGCGACAGGGCCGGAAAGCGCTGCCAGAAAGCGGCCGGAAAGCGCAAAGCGGGGGTGGGGCCGCGGGGTGGGGGCGTCGCTCAGGCAGCGGTTAACTGCTGGGGGCGTGGCCACAGCGGGGAGCGCGGGGCGGTGTTTGGGCGGGGCGGTGTTTGGGCGGGAGCGGAGGGCGGCGGGGGCTCCGCATCTGGTCCGTCCCCGGGTCCCCCAGCGTCCCCTCGTCCCCAATGGGCCCCCCTAAGGTCCCCCTCACGTCAGCCGGGTCCCCCTCAGCGCCCCAGTGTCCCCTCAGTCGTCTCCCCCAGCATCTCCTCAGCCTCTCCAGTGTCCCCTCAACACCCCCATGTCCCCTTAAACACTCTCTGGGTGCCCTCAGGCCCCCTTGCCCCCGCCAATGTCACCTCAGCCACCCAAAATATTCCCTTAGACACCCCCCAATGTCCCCTCAGCCCCCCATAGCCCCTCACCAATGTCCCCTTAGGCCCCCCCCTTGTCCTTTTTAACTCACTCTGGGGCCCCTTATCCCCCCAAGGCCCCACAATGTCGCCTCAGCTCCCCCATGCCCCTTCAGCCCTGCAAATGTCACATCAGTCCCCGCTGGGTCCCCTTAGACCCCCCCAATGTCCCCTCAGCCCTCCCATACTCCCCCAAGTATCCTCTGAACCCCATATGTCCCCTTAGACCCCACCAGTGCCCCCTCAGCCACCCCCGATGTCCCCTCAATCCCTCCATGTCCCCTTAGACCCCCTCTGGGTCCCCTCAGCCCCCTCAATATCCCCATAGCCCTCCCAATATCCCCTCAGCCCCACGGCAGGGATTAGCCCCCCCCCCATGCACCCCAAGGAGGTGTTAGGGGGCACCCATAATGACACCCCCCCCAAGTAATTAACAGCTGCTTTTAATTGGGGGGAGGGGGTGTTAGAGGATCACTGGAGTTTGGTCAAGCTTGGCGGAGGGGACCCAGGGATCTGGGGGGGGTTACCCCTGCCCTGCCTTTGGTGACAGCTCTCAGGGGACCCAGGCATCCGGGAGCAGTGACCCAGGGTAGCAGGATGGGGGAGGACCCAGGCGTCCAGGACCCCCAAGTCCCTATGGGGTGTCCCCGCTCCCCACCCCTTAGATGCCCCTTCCCCCATAGGGTGCCAGTGCCCCCCTCCCCACCCCTTAGGGTACCCTGTGGAATTTGGATCATGAGGTGAAGTCTCCGTGCTCAAAGAGCAATTAAGAATGGCTTTGCTATCACTTGTGCAACCCAGGGGAGTGAAGGCTTGTCTGGCTATCACAGGGTACATAAATAACGGGGGAGTCTTGGGGAGCCAGGACAGCCCTGCTTTTCATCAGCAGAGACAGTAAAATCAAGATAACAGAGACTTCGTGTAGCTCTTTGTTTACTTGAGAGGCTGCCATGCCCGGTGATGGACCTTTGCCTCATTACCTGTGAAACGCATATTCAAGTTGACACCCCTGTATATGCTAATGAAGATTTTAGAGATCATGCTGAACATATATGACTATAGCACTCGTCTCTCCACCCAAATCATACTACACGTCACCCAGGGGAAGGAAACCTCGTAATTATGGGGATAAAAGGATGGAGAAAACGACTGTTAAATTGGGAGAGAAGAAACTTGATACCTGACAGACCAGTCGACTTCCTCTGCCCCAGGCAGGGACGCCTTTCTGGGTAAGCGCTGCGCCTTTCACCCTCTGGGGAATGTTACCCCGGCTTGTTGTACTATCATTATTTTTGCTGGTAATATTAACCTTAAGTAATTAGCGCTATTGTAGTTAGTGAATTTATCAACGGCAATCTCGAATCTGCGACTGTCGCTCTCAATAAAATAACTAATTTCGATTATTTGCAAATCTGATTCAGTGAAAGTCCTTTGGTGGGACTCTAATAGTAAATCAGTGAAAGTCCTGGGACTGTGACAGACAAATATCGAAACTACAGTCCTTTTAATGCGACATATCCCCTCAAACCCCTATGGGTGCAACCCCCCCTCCCCTTACCCCATAGGATGCCCCCATACCCCCTAGAGTGCCACTGCTGCCCTGTAGGGTGCCAGCCCCACACTCTCACAGGTGTCAGGTCAGCCATCCCATGTCTATAGAGTGCCACCCTCATCCCATAGAGTGCCGCCACCCTTCTCCCCACACGCCCATAGGGTGGCCCCCTGCCATGGGTGCCAGCCCCTCCCTTCCCCCCACTGTAGGGTGCCACCCCCACCCCAATAGGTGCCCCCCATTGTGTGTGGGGTGTGCCTCCTCCCTATCACGGGATCCCTCCCAAGGTGCCCTCGTAAGCCTCCTCTCTCCCCCTCCCAGCCCTGCCATCCTGCTCCTGCTGGCCCTTAGCACCTTCAGCCCCCTGTGGCCATGGGTGTCAGCCCCCCCTCACCCAGCCAGCCCCATGCTGGCCCTGTGTGCAGGCAGAGTCGGGGAGTTGGTGACCTTCAATGAGAATGGGGACGCCCCGGGGCGCTATGACATCTTATAGTTCTGGGGTGGCAATGGCAGCGGCACCTACTGGGTGGTGGGACAGTGGGTGCAGGGGCTGAGCCTGCGGGTGAGCTCCCCCCGGACGCCTCGGTCCCCACGGGTGCCCCCTGCTATGGTCTTCTGGGACCCCTCTATAGTCAACTGGGTCCCGTGGGTGCCCCCACATGATCTTATGGGTGTCCCCACAGTCATTTGGGTTCCCATGGGTGTCCCTCCCAACCACGATGTCCTGGTGGGTCCGCCCATGGTCATCTGGGTCCTCATGAGTGCCCTTTCATGTTGTCCTGGTGGGTCTCCCCATGGTCAGCTGGGTGCTCTTCCTGGACACGTGGGTCCTCTGTGGGTGGGTTGGGATGTCCAGGAGGGAGTTCTCTCCTGGATGCCTGTGACCCCATAGGTGCTTCCCCTGGATCTCCTGGTGGGACTCCATGGTGTCCTGGTGGATTCCCATGGTCATCTGGATTCCTTGGGGGAGGTTCTCCCTCTGGGTCCTCTTGATGGGTGGGGTGGGATGTCCACATAGGGTGAGATGTCCAGAGGGAGTGTTCTCCTCCTGGATGCCCAGGGTGGGCATCTGCGCCCTACCAAAACTCTTCTTGGGCTTGGGGTTGAGCCTTACCTACACCACACTCCTCACCAAGACCAACATGATCTACAGGATCTTCAAGCACAGTGAGTCGTGGAGGGACACAGAGGTTCTGGAGGACCCAGGAGACCAGGAGGGGGACAGGAGTTCAGGGAGGAACCCATGAGTTGAGGTTGAGGGATGTAGGATGGGGTTCCACCTACCCCATGCTCCTTACCAAGACCAACCACATCTAATCTGTCTTCAAGGAAGGTGAGTTATGGGGGAAACCAAGAGTTCTGGAGGACACGGGAGATCAAGAAGGACCCAGGAGTCCAGACTGTGGGTGAGGATTTTGGGTTGTGGGTCAAGAGTTTGGGTTGCGGGTCAGGAGGGACGTAGGATGGAGTTCTGGAGGACCCAGGTGTCTGGGAAGGGGACCCAAGCATGCGAGGCTCAGGCAAACCAAAGGGATGGAGGCATATGGGCTGGTTCCTCCACCTCTAGGGAGGAATCTCAATGTCTGGGCATGGACCCATGTGTCCGAAAAGGAGCCCAGGCATCTGGGCACCCCATACTCCTCTCCTGATTGTCCTCGCCCCGCCCCTGGCAAATGGTCGGTGACCCCTCCCCATTTCATCAGCCCCATCTCCCAACTTGTCATCACCTTCACCTTGAGGAGCCTCTAACTGGTGGCTGCCTCCATTTGGGTCCTCCTTTGCTCTCCTCACTCCCTCATTGACTAGAAGATGGGTTGAACCCCCAATCCTGAAGATGCCCAAGGTGTCCCCAGGTGTGACATAGCCAAAGGTGGCACCTTGGAGTGCTTGGACTTCTCCTCATGTTGACCTGCACCATGCCGCCAAAGCCTGGGGGGTCTCCGAGGCCTTCAATGAGGCCAAACCCATCGGCTTCGCCATGTACACCACCTGCATTGTCTGGTTGGCCTTCAGCCCCATCTTCTTCACCACCCAGTCAGCCAAGAGGGTGAGGACATCTTGGGGGGATCTCAGGAGATGGAGAAGGTGGGATTTTGGGGTTGGGGAGACCCAGGAGGTTGGAAGTGAGTGTCTGTGGGGGAAGCCAAGGGGCTCAGAGTGACCCAGGAGACTGGGGAGGTGGGAGCGAGATGCGTGACTGTAGGGGAACTCAAGAGTTTGGGGGGACCCAGGACTTTGGGGACAGGCAGAAGATGGTAGTCTGGGGGGGACTGGGAGTTGGGTGGACCCGGGGGTTTGGGGGAGACACAGGTGTTTGGGGAGTTGGGCTTTGGGGGGACCCATGGGGGTGTCTGGGGGGACCGAGGAGTTCAGGGGGAACCCAGGAGGTTTGGGAGGACCCAGGAGATCAGTGAGTTGGATTGTGGCCCCTCGCACACCATCCCCCACCCATCCCCACGCCATACACCCCACCTCTGCCCCCACCCCCCCCAAACTTCCAGCCCCCCACAAACCCTCGTGTAAGGCCCCACATGAATCTTCATGTGAATCTCTGTGTGAGCCCTTGTGCAAATACCCTCGTGCACTACCAACCGTCCCCTCTGCACTCCCCCACCCCGGAGCCCAAACCTTGACCCCTCCCCAAAACCCCAACCACCCCCCAGAGACCCTTGTGTGAATCCTTGTGGAAACCCTCGTGTGAATCCTCATTCAGGACCCCCCGCACGCACCCTCCCTGCACTCCCCCTCCCTCCAAATCCCCCCTCAACCCCCTCCTTCATCCCCCAAATCACCGCTCCCCCCCAGCCCCCAGCCCCCTACAACAAGCCCTCGTGGAAATCCTTGTTGAATGCCTCGTGCAAAAACACCTTGCAAGACATCCATTCCCTTCCCTGCCCCCAAATACCCCCTCAAACCCACCCCCCAATCCCCCCACGAATCCTCGTGCAAACCCTTGTGTGAATCCTTTTGCAAGGCCTCGTGCGAATCCTCATGCAAGCCCCCTCCTCTACCACCCCCCCAAATACCTCTTCAACCCCTTTCCCAAGACCTCTAACCCCCCAGCCCTGCAGGCTTCCTCGTGCGAGCCCTCGTGCGAAGCCTCGCGCAAATACTTATGCAAGCCCCTTCATGCGCCACTGCCCCCTCTCCCACCTCCCAAATCTCTCTCCCCTCCCCCACCCCCACCCCTCCCCACTCCCTTATGAACCTTTTTGTGAACCCTCCTGCAAACCCTTGTGCAAACTTGTGGGAACGCTCACGTACCATCATCCACCCCCTTCCCCCACCACCCCAAAATCCCTCCCTCACCCCCTCAACCCCCCCAGCCCCCTATGAACTCTTGTGCAAACACTCATGTGAGACCCCTCCCCTACCCCCCAATCTTCCAGCCCCCCACAAAACCTTGTGCAAACCCTCCTGCGAACCCTTGTGCAAGCCCTCCTGTGCCACCCTCCCCAAATCCCCCCCTCAATCTCTCCCCCACTCCCCCATGAACACTTGTGCAAACCCTCATGCAAACCCTTGTGCAAACGCTCCTGGGAATGCTCCCCCAGCCTCTCAACCTGCCTGAACCCTCATGTGAACCCACCACCCCCCTCCTCCGCATCCCCCCTCAACCCTCTCCCCCACCCTCTACAAACACTTGTGTGAATCCTGCAAGGGCTTGTGTGAATCCTTGTGCGAGCCCCCCTCATGCACTTCCCCCCCTACTCACCCCCACTCCCCACCCCCTCCCAACCCCCCAAACCCCTCCCCCACCCCATCAAACGCCCCCTCAGCCCCCAACGCACCCTCGTGCAAACCTTTGTGCAAGTACCCACCGTGCACCAACACCCACCCCACCCTGTACCCCTGATCCCCCTTCACCCCCCGCCATTTCCCCCCAGCCCCTGAAGAGCCCTTGCACAAACTCTCGTGTAAGGCCTTGTGCAAATCCTCGTGCCAAATCCTGTTCCTATCAAACCTGCCACCCCTGTCCCCCCTATGAATCCTTGTGCAAACACGTACCATCATCCATACCCTCCCCCATCCCGCAACCCCCAAATTCCCCTCGGATCCCTCCCTCAGGCCCCTCCCCTGCCTCCAACCCCCCCAACCCTCTACAGACCCTTCCGTGAACCCTCGTGCAAATCCTTGTGCGAGCCCCCTCATGTGCCAACACCTGACCTCTCCCCGTCCCCACCCCCAAATCCCCCATGAAACGCCTCCCCCACCCCTTCAACCACCTCTGTGAAGCCTTGTGTGAACCCTCGTGCAAACCTTCAGGTACCATCATTCACCCCCTCCCCAACCCTCAAATCCCTGCCAGCCCCTCCCCCCCCTTCACCTCCCCATGAACCCTCCTGCAAACCCCCGTCCCAGCCCCCACCCCCACCAGCCTCCCTGCCCCCTCCCCCCCGCAGCCCCTCGCCCAGCCCCCATCAACCTTCGTGCTGCTGGTAGAACTGTTAAAAGTTGAGAGCATTGAAAAGCTTTACATCCAGTGAATGAATGCTGGTCTTAGTTTTAAGTCATATATTTAATGGAAATGGGAGAAAGGAACCAGTAAATACAGCTTGTAAAGTAACTAAACTTCTTTTTCCTCATGGCAGGCATCGTGCAAGGCCTTGTCAGAGCCCCCGCACACCACCATCCACAGCCCTCCCCCTTCCCCCCACCCTCCAAATCACCCTCAAACCCCTCCCCCACACCCCTATTATAATTGAATTTAAAATAAATCGAGTCCAAAATAGATTCAATAAATATTTATTGAGGTAGAAAGGCAAAAGCAGCGCTGGGTGGCCGGGGAGTCGCAGCTCCACCAAAGGCTCGCAAATTCAAGCAAGCTGAGCAGCTCTTTTTATCTTCACGGAAGTTGGTTTCGACATCTTCGGTACGCCCCTCTGTAGCTTCTTGCTTGAGGTAGTTTAGATAAAATGTCGGTCACAGAATCAGCTCAAAATAATACATTCCGATAACATTGTGGTTAAGCTTTTTGTCAAACAGGAGTTCCCATGTTGGTGTAGCAAGATAACATTGTGGACATGTCTCTTCTGGTTAAACAGGGAGTTCTCAAGACTGCCACAATGGGTTCGTTCCTCTTAACTTGTTTGATCAGCAAATCACCTTTAGTTACTTATTACACCCCCAGCCCCCTGTGAACACTCGTGCAAGGCCTCGTGTGAATCCTTGTGTGAATCTTTGTGCAAATCCTCATGCATAAATTGTAGTGCACCACACCTTATCCTCCTCCAAGCTCATGCCCCCCGAACCCCACCAACTCCTCCCCAACCCCCCCCCTCACTGTGCACAACCCCCCACCCCACTCCCCAAATCCCCCCTCAACCCCCTCCCCCACCCCCCCCACATACCCACCTGCCCCCGTCCCCCCAGCTCCCTACAACAAGTCATCATGGAAATCCTCGTGTAAACCCTGGTGCAAAACCCCCTAGTATGACCCCCCGCCCCCAAATTTCCCCTCAGACCCCTCCCCCACCACCCACACGCCCAGTGAGCCCTCATGCAAACCTCCATGTGAACCATCATGCAAGGCCTTGTGTGAACCCTCGTGCAAATCCTCGTACAAGCCCCATCAGGTACTGCCACCCAACCCCCTCCCCTCCCTCTCCAATCCCTCTTCCCCCCCCAAACCCTTGTGTGAATCCTGGTGCAAGGCCTTGTGCGAATCCTCATGCAATTTCTTGTGTGAAACCCCTCGTGCACCATAATCCACTCCTCTTCCTTCTACCCCACCCCCAAATCCAGCATCAGTCCATCCCCCACACACCCATCCCCGTGAAATCCATGTGCAAGACCTCGTGTGAATCCTCATGCAAATCTTCATACGAGCTGCCTCACGTGCCCCGTCCCCTCCCTCACCTCCCAAATCCCTCCTCAACCCCCCCATCCCACCCGCACCCCACAAACCCTTGTGCAAACCCTCACGTGAGCCCTCGTGCGACCCCCCTCGTGCACCACTACCCAAATAAAATCTCCGACACTCCACCTGAAACGCTGCAGCTCGTTATGGAGTACGCCCGCACCTGGACAATGCTGGGCACGGCAGGTGATGTGCAGAGTTCACTAATTGCGGCAGAGCAGTTCAATGTCCTGGGCATCATCAGACCGTGCATGAGTTCTTAAAATCCCCTCTGTGCTTGGAAAATTGCGTCGGCATCTGGAGACTCATGGATTCTTATTAGTACTGCCCCGACCTGCGAGAAGCAGCCCAGGTGTTCACGCTCCATGGCTTCGAGGAGACAACCAGGGTGTCTGCTGAGTTTCTGGAGCATTCCGATGGGTGAGTGTGACAGGAGGAGAGATCCCTCGTGCGCCCAGCGCTGGAAATACACTAATGTCGGCTTTCTAAACTATGAACCTAGTTTGGAGAGTGATAGTTTTGTTACAGACTTTGGTAACATCATGAGGGCCCTGGTGCCTGCCCCGTGATGTCACAAAGGGGAGCTCTGACTGCCCCATGATGTCACAAAGGGGGGGTGTTCCTCCCTGCTGTACTATAAAAGGGGGCACGGGTGCCACGGGAGCCATCAGCGGGTGCTGGGCTCTGCAGTCTGGCATCGTCCGGGCAGACTGCAGCCTCAGCCTCTGCCACCCCAGCAGCGTTGGGGTCCCGTCACTGGGGACGCAGGAGCTCACTGGGGATGTGCATCGCGGGCCTGTGTTGGTGACTTGGAGCCGGTGCCATGGGGCACTCCAGCGTCCCTCCCTGGCTCACCTGGCTCCGCTCCTGATGCTCGTGACGAGGCTCAGTGTGGACTCTGCCATGCGGTGGACACAGCGACTCCAGGTAGGTGACTGCTGCACCGCACCACGCTGCATCGCAGTGTGCCGTGGCACGGGCTGGGGTGGGATGGAGTGGTGTGGCATGGCGTGGCGTGGGGGGCTGCGATGGGAGGGCTGGGAGATCCTCCTGGCTCTGGTGCTGCTTGAAAGTTTGTAGGACGGCGTGCTGGCGAGGTCCTTTGGTCTGCCATCCCAGGGGAGGTAGGGGATGGAGAACGATGCAATAGCAAAGACACAAGGGATAGTGATGGGCTAGAAATCACAAGGGCGCCCAGGAAAGGTCAGGCAGGAATTAGGCGTTCTCCCCCCAGAAAGGTGATGGGTTCAATAGCAAAGCTGACGTGCACTTACACCAATGCGGACAGTGTGGGCAATGAACAGAAGGAGCTGGAAGCCATTGTGCAGCAGGATAACTGATAGAGCTGCCATCACAGAGCCGTGGTGGAGCATAACTGGAGTGCTGCGTTGGATGGCTCTAAACGCTTCAGAAGGGCTCCGGGGAGACCTTCTAGCAGCCTTTCAGTACCTAAGGGGGCTCCAGGAGAGATGGGGAGGGACTTGATCAGGGAGTGTAGTGATAGGACGAGGGGTAATGGTTTTAAACTGAAAGAGGGGAGATTTAGATTAGATATCAGGAAGAAATTCTTTGCTGTGGTGGTGGTGAGCCCCTGGCCCAGGTTGCCCAGAGAAGCTGTGGCTGCCCCATCCCTGGAGGGGTTCAAGGCCAGGTTGAATGGGGCTTGGAGCAACCTGGGCTGGTGGGAGGTGTCCCTGCCCAGGGCAGGGGGTGGCACTGGGTGGGCTTTAAGGTCCCTTCCAACCCAAACTGTTCTGTGATTCTATGATTAATTCTATGATAGGCCAGGAAGCAGAGGCGGTGGAGCGGCCCTCCATGTTAGGGAGTGTTACGAATGCCTAGAACTTAGTGATGGTGATGCTAGGGCTGAGTGTTTATGGGTAAGAATCAGGGTGTAGCCTAACAGAAACAAAAGCAGCTTAAGCGAGATCAGGAAAGAACCTCATGCGTTAGTAGGCTCTCCTTTAGTGACTTTTGAGACCATTTTGCTATTGGCATTCAAACTTTTTTACAAAAATGAAGAAGATATCGCTGCTTGTGTTGATTGTCAAACTGGAAGATTTCTTGAAATGTACTGATAGTGTGTTGAGAAGATAACAGTGCACTGGTACATATAACATTTTGCTTTTATATCTGCAAAAGGATTTCCTGAAGTCCTATATAATTACATATTAATACACATTCTGATTTTTGGATTAGATTTTGGATCGGATTTTTGGGGTTGGATTTTTGGGGTGGATTTTGAGTTTTTTGGATTGGATTTTGTGTTTTTGGGGGGTTGGGTTTTTTGGATTGGGTTTTTTGGGGGTTGGATTTTGGATTTTTTGAGTTGGATTTTCTTGTTGGATTTTTTGTGTTGGATTTTTCATTTTTTTGAGTTGGATTTTGGGTTGGAATTTTTGGGTTGGATTTTTTTGGGTTGGATTTTGGAGTTGGATTTTTTTGGGTTTTTTGGGGGTTGGATTTTTGGCGTTGGATTCTTGGGGTTGGAGTTTTACCCTTGCACGGGCGTCTCAGGCAGTCATTGTGACATCACGGTGGCAGGGCCAGTGCTGATTGTCTGGTGGTGGTGGCATGGCAACTGCTGATCTGCTGCTCGCAGTGGTGGGGCTGCCATCAGAAGGGACATCTTCAAGCAGGTCAGGTTCCTGCAACCCCATTCAACCTGCCCTTGAACCCTGGGATTTTGGGTCGGTTGGGTTGGATTTTGGATTTATTGAGTTTGATTTGTGTTGGATTTTGGTTTTTTTGGGTTGGATTTTTTTGGTTTGGATTTTTTGGGGTTTGGATATTTCAGGTTGGATGTTTCATTTTTTGAGTTGGATTTTGGGTTGCGTTTTTGGATTGGATTTTGGATTGGACTTTTGGTGTTGGATTTTTACGGTGGATTTTTGTTTTTTTGGGTTGTATTTTGGGTTTTTTTGGGGTTGGGTTTTTTGGATTGGGTTTGTTTAGGATGGATTAAACGAAAAATCCAATGAAAAATCCAGCTCCAAAAATACAACTCCAAAATCCAAACCAAAAAATCAAAAATCCACCCTAAAAATCCAACCTGAAAAATCCAACCTGAAAAATCCAGCCCCAAGAATCCAAATACAAAAACCTCAGAAATCCAACCCCAAAAATCCAACTCAAAACCCCTAAAATCCAACCCCAAAAATTGAACCCCCAAAAAATCCAATCCAAAAAAGCCAACACCCAAAAACCCCAATATCCAACCCGAAAAAAGCAAAATCCACCCCAAAAATACAATGAACCCAAAATCCAAACCCAAAAATCCAACCTGAAAATCCAACTCAAAACCCCCAAAAATCCAACTGTGAAAACTCAAAAGAATTAAACCTAAAAACCCCAAATCCAACCCAAAATCAAACTAAAAAAAAACAGAAATCCAACCCCAAAAATCCACCCCAAAAATCTAACTCCAAAGTCCAACCGAAAAATTCCAACACAAATAAATCAAACCCCAAAATTCCATCCCAGAAAAACCAAAATCCAACCTGAAATCCAATTCAAAAAGCCCAAAATGCAACCCGAAAAACCAACCTGAAAATCCAACATCAAAAATCCAACCCAAAAAATCGAAGTCCAAAATACAACCCAAAATAATCCAACCCAAAAATTTCAACCGAAAATACAAGCCAAAAAAATGAAAAATCCAACCTGAAAAATCCAACCTCAAAAATCCAACCCAAAAAATCGAACTCCAAAATACAACCCAAAATAATCCAACCCAAAAATTTCAACCCAAAATACAAGCCAAAAAACTGAAAAATCCAACCTGAAAAATCCAACATGAAAATCAAACTTAAAAACTCCAAAATCCAAACCCCAAAAATCAACCCCCCAAAAAAATCCAATCCAAAAAACCAAACCCCCACAAAACCCCAAAAATCCAACCCAAAAAGAACTAAATCGACCCCAAAAATCCAACCTGAATATCCAACTGAAAACTCCCAAAAATCAAACCCGAAAAGTCCAAAAAGCAAACCAGAAAAACTGAGAAAAATATACTCCAAAACCACCAAAATCCAAAATCTAATTAAAAAACTCAAATGTCAATCCAAAAATATCCAACACGAAAAATTCAACCTCAAAAATCCAACACCAAAAACGTATTTTTGAAGGCCGACACTGGGGAAAGTGAGAAAGGATGGTTTTGAGGCTGAAGGCGCCAGGAAAGCCCAAAGCCCCAAGGTCTGTGCAGCCATGCAAGCAGTTCACAGAGAGCATTACAACAAGCCACAGTTTTTCCTCCTGGCTGTTTCGGTGTGGGAGAAAGCTCTGGATAAATGGAAATTTTTGATGATGACAAAGGGTGAAGGGAGTAAGGGTGGTTTTGAGGCTGAAGGCAGCAGGAAAGTCTAAAGCCCCAGGGTATGTGGGGCCATCCAAGCGGTCCCTAGAGAGATTTAGAAGAAGCCACAGCTTTCCCTCCTGGGTCTTTGGGCGTGGGAGCAATCTCCAGAAATATGGAAATTTTTGAGGCTGCCACGGCCCCAAGTGGGAAAGGGTGGTTTTGAGTCTGAAGGCGCCAGGAAAGGTTGGAGCCACAAGGTCTCTGAAGCCATGCAAGCGGTTCACAAGGAGGTTTAGAAGAAGCCACAGTTTTCCCTCCAGGCTCTTTGGGCGTGGGAGCAATCTCCAGACATATGGAAATTTTGGAGGCTGGCCCTGGTGTAACTGAGAAAGACTTATCAGGGAAAGAAAGAAAGATTATCAGGGTGAAGTCGGCAGGAAAGCCTGGACCCAAGGGTCTCTGGAGCCATGCAAGGAGTCCCCAGAGAGCTTTAGAACATGCCACAGTTTTCCCTCCTGGCTCTTTGGGCGTGGGAGCAATCCCCAGACATATGGAAATTCTGGACATTCGGCTTGGTGGAACTGAGAAAGGGTGTTTTTGAGGCCGAAGGCAGCAGGAAAGCCCACAGCCCAAATGCGTGTGGGGCCATCAAGCCAGTCCCAAAGAGCTTATAGAAGAAGCCACAGGTTTCCCTCCTGGCTCTTTGAGCGTGGGAGCAATCTCCAGCCATATGGAAATTTTGGAGGCTGGCGCGGCGCCAAGTGGGAAAGGGTGGTTTTGAGTCTGAAGGCGCCAGGAAAGGTTGGAGCCCCAAGGTCTCTGAAGCCATGCAAGCGGTTCCCAAAGAGCTTTAGAAGAATCCACAGTTCTCCGTCCTGGCTCTTTGGGCGTGTGAGCAATCTCCAGACATATGGAAATTTTGGAGCCTGGCACGGCGCCATGAGGGAAAGGGTGGTTTTGAGGCTGAAGGCTGCAGGGAAGCCCGCAGCCCCAAGGTCGGTGGGGCCATGGAAGCGGTTCCCGAAGAGCTTTAGAACGAGCCACACTTTTCCCTCCTGGCTCTTTGGGCGTGGGACCAGTCTCCAGACATATGGCCATTTTGGAGACTGTCGCCGCGCCAAATGGGAAAGAGTGGTTTTGAGGCCAAAGGCACTGGGAAAGCCTGCAGACCCAGGGTCTGTGGGGCCATGTAAGCGGTTCCCAAAGAGCTTTAGAAGAAGCCACAGTTTTTCCTCCTGCCTCTTTGGGTGTCGGTGCAATCTCCAGACATATGGAAAATTTGGAGCCTGGCACAGCGCCAAGTAGGAAAAGGCTTCTTTGAGGCTGAAGGAAGCAGAAAAGCCTGCAGCCCCAAGGTGTGTGGGCCGTGCAAGCGGTTGCCGAAGAGCTTTAGAACAAGACACAGTTTTCCCTGCTGGCTCTTTGGGTGTGGGGCCAGTCTCCAGACATATGGAAATATTGAAGGCTGGCACTGCGCCAAGTGGGAAAGGGTGGTTTTGATGCTGAAGGCAGCAGGAAAGCCTGCAGCCCCCAGGTCTGTTGGGCTACGCAAGCGGTTCCCAAAGAGCTTTAGAAGAAGCCATACTTTTCCGTCCTGGCTCATTGGGTGTGGAAGCAATCTCCAGAGATATGGAAATTTTGGAGGCTGGCGCAGCGCCAAATGGGAAAGGGTGGTTTTGAGGCTGAAGGCAGCAGGAAAGCCCGCAGCCCCCAGGTGTGTGGGGCTCTGCAAGCGCTTCCCAAAGAGCTTTAGAAGAAACCACAATTTTCCCTCCTGGCTCTCTGGGAATAGGACCAATCTCCAGACATATGGGAATTCTGGAGGCTGTCGCGGCTCCAAGGAAGAAAAGGTGGTTTTGAGGCTGAAGGCAGCAGGAAAGCCCGCAGCCCCCAGGTGTGTGGGGCCACGCAAGCGGTTCCAAAAGAGCTTTAGAGCAAGCCACAGTTTTCCCTCCTGGCTCCTTGGGCGTGGGACCAATATCCAGACATATGGCCATTTTGGAACCTGTTGCTGTGCCAAGTGGGAAAGGGTAGTTTTGAGGCTGAAGGCGCCAAGAAAGCCTGCAGCCCCAATGTCTCTGGGGCCACGCAAGTGGTTCCCAAAGGGCTTTAGAAGAAGCCACAGTTTTCCCTCCTGGCTATTTGGGTGTGGGACCAATCTCCAGATATATGGAAATTTTGGAGGCTGGCGCCGCGCCAAGTGGGAAAGCGTGGTTTTGACGCTGAAGGTGCCAGGAAAGCCCGCAGCTCCCAGGTCTGTGGGGCCACGCACGCGGTTCCCAAAGAGCTTTAGAACAAGGCACATTTTTCCCTGCTGGCTCTTTGGGCGTGGGACCAATCTCCAGACATATGGAAATCTTTGCAGCCTGACACGCCGCCAGAGTGGAATGGGTGGTTTTGAGGCTGAATGCGTCAGGAAAGCCCACAGCCCCAAGGTCTGTGGGGCCACGCAAGCGGTTGTCGAAGAGCTTTAGAATAAGCCACATTTTTCCCTCCTGTCTCTTTGTGCATGGGACCAATCTCCAGACATAAGGAAATTCTAGAGACTGGTGCGCCACCAAGGAAGAAAGGGTGGTTTTGATGCTGAACGCACCAGGAACGCCTGCAGGCACAGGGTCTGTGGGGCCATGCAAGCGGTTCCCGTTCCCAAAGAGCTTTAGAACAAGGCACAGTTTTCCCTCCTGGCTCTTTGGGTGTGGGACCGATCTCCAGACATATGGAATCTTTGGAGGCTGGTGCGCCACCAAGCAAGAAAGGGTGGTTTTGAGGCTGAATGCGTCAGGAAAGCCTGCAGCCCCAAGGTCTGTGGGGCCATGCAAGTGGTTCCGAAAGAGCTTTATAACAAGGCATAGTTTTCCCTGCTGGCTCTTTGGGCGTGGGAGCAATCTCCAGACATATGGAAACTTTGGAGGCTGGCGCGCCACCAAGCAAGAAAGGGTGGTTTTGAGGCTGAAGGCGCCGGGAAAGCCTGCAGCCCCAAGGTCTGTGGGGCCACGGAAGCAGTTCCTAATGAGCTTTAGAACAAGCCACAGTTTTCCCTGCTGGCTCTTTGGGCGTGGAGCCAATCTGCAGACATATGGGAATTCTGGAGGCTGGCGCGCCGCCAGATTGGAAGGGGTGGTTTTGAGGCTGAATGCGTCAGGAAAGCCCGCAGCCCCCAGGTCTGTGGGGCCATGCAAGCGGTTCCCAAAGAGCTTTAGCACAAGGCACAGTTTTCCCTCCTGTCTCTTTGGGTGTGGGAACAATATCCAGACATATGGGAATTCTGGAGGCTGGTGCGGCGCCAAGTGGTAAAGGGTGGTTTTGGCACCTAAGGTGCCAGAAAAGCCGCAGCCCAAAGGTGTGTGGGGCCGTGCAAGCGGTTCCCAAAGAGCTTTAGAACAAGGCACAGTTTTCCCTCCTGGCTCTTTGGGGTTGGGACCAATCTCCAGAAATATGGCCATTTTGGAGCCTGGCGCAGCGTCTATTCGGAAGGGGTGGTTTTGAGGCTGAAGGCTCCAGGAAAGCCTGCAGCCCCAAGGTCTGTGCGGCCACGCAAGCTGTTCCCAAAGAGCTTTAGAACAAGGCATAGTTTTCCCTGCTGGATCTTTGGCCTGGGAGCAATCTCCAGACATACGGGAATTTTGGAGGCTGGCGCAGCGCCAAGTGGGAAAGTGTGGTTTTGAGTTTGAAGGCGCAGGAAAGCCTGCAGACCCAGGGTCTGTGGGGCCACGCAAGCACTTGCCAAAGAGCTTTAGAAGAAGCCACAGGTTTCCCTGCTGGCTCTTTGGGTGTGGGAGCCATCTCCAGACATAAAGAAACTTTGGAGGCTGTCGCGGCGCCAAGCAAAAAACGTTGGTTTTGATGCTGAATGCGTCAGGAAATCCTGCAGCCCCAAGGTCTGTGGGGCCACACAAGCGGTTCCCAAAGAGCTTTAGAACAAGCCACAGTTTTCCCTGCTGACTCTTTGGGCGTGGGAGCCATCTCCAGATATATGGAAATTTTGGAGGCTGGCGCAGCGTCAAATAGGAAGCGGTGGTTTTGATGCTGAAGGCGCCAGGAAAGACTGCACCCCCAAGGTCTGTGGGCCACGCAAGCAGTTCCCAAAGAGCTTTAGAGCAAGCCACAGTTTTCCCTCCTGGCTCTTTGGGCGTGGAGCCAATATCCAGATATATGGCCATTTTTGTGCCTGGCGCGGCGCCAATTGGGAAAGGTTGGTTTTGAGGGTGAAGGCGTCGGGAAAGCCCACATCCCCAAGGTCTGTTGGTTCACACAAGCGGTTCCCATAGAGGTTTAGAAGAAGCCACAGTTTTCCCTCCTGGCTCTTTGAGCGTGGAACCAATATCCAGACATATGGAAATTTTGGAGCCTTATGCGCCGCCAGGTGGGAAGGGGTGGTTTTGAGGCTGAATGCGTTAGGAAAGCCCACAGCGCCAAGGTCTTTGTGGCTAAGCAATCGGTTCCCAAAGAGCTTTAGCACAAGCCACAGTTTTCCCTCCTGGCTCTTTGGGTGTTGTTGTGTGAAACGTGGCCAAGCGGTTTTGGGAGAAATTAAACCCCCTTGCGTTCTAACACTCCTCACTGAGGTGGGAGGCTAGGTGCGTCTAGGTTCAAATTCTGAGTGATGCCCAATTCAGCACTATCAGTCCAATTGCGTTCAATATGTATTAAACTATTACGATTTGGATATGCTAACAGTGGACTGCACCTTCAGTCTAGTCGTGCTCCTGAACTAGCACGGCCTCTCTCAAGTTTTGGTCGCATTCAGTGAGAAAGCTAAACGACTATCTACTGAAACAGTGCCGTTTATTTAAACAACAGATATACAGGTTCTTTAGGATTGCCGGTGATACATACACTGTCTGCAAAGCATGTGCAAATAAAGATATTGTTAAGTATACAAACGCGCGACAAAATTATAAACGATACAGCCTGGCTATAAATGTAGGGTAGAGATTCTCTAGAGAAATTTCTAAGTCCCCGAGAAAGCACTCAGTGTAATCGAAGTCTTACCCACAGGCGTCCCTATGAGGGGGAAGAAAGGCTCAGCCCGTCAACTGATCCCGGAAATCAGCAGTGGAATTCTTCGCGATGGTGTCTTCCCTGACATCCCCTCTCTCTTGGGCTATTTTTATATTATTTTTTTATCTTCAAAGTGGAGTTTGAGTGACTTTAGTCATACGTACTTTTATTACGATTAATGTATTCAAGGAAGAGCGTTCACACCTCGGGGGCGGATAGCCTCCGGGATGGAGGTGTGTTTTGGTACATCGTGGTGAGCAAAGTTCGCAGAAAAGGACAGCATTTCATCAACATTTGACGAAATGTTGTCTCGGGTAGCGTGTAGGCCGCTTATCAGTTCCGTAGTACCATCTCCTCCCCGTATCTGCTATTTGTCACAAGGGAAGGTCACGGAAAAAGCGCGTTCCGTTCCATCCCTCGTGTAGTTTCGCAAACAACCTTGTACAGGGAATCACAGATGTTGCATTCTTCGTGTGCTAGCGGCGGCTGTATTCTACCTCAGAAGCCTCTTGATTTTATGACTTTCCTTAATGTGTGAACAATGCTGTATTTTTGTATTATTGGCCAATTTAGTAATTATTCCACAGGTGTGGGAGCCATCTCCAGACATATGGAAATTTTGGAGGATGGCGCGACGACAAGTGGGAAAGGGTGGTTATGAGGCTGAACGCAGCAGGAAAGCCCGCAGACGAAGGTCTGTGGGGCCACGCAAGCGGTTCCCAAAGAGCATTAGAAGAAGGCATAGTTTTCCCTCCTGGCTCTTTGGGTGTGGGAGCCATCTCCAGACATATGGAAACTTCGGAGGCTGTCGCGGCGCCAAGCAAAAAACGTTGGTTTTGAGGCTGAATGCGTCAGGAAAGCCTGCAGCCCCAAGGTCTGTGGGGCCACACAAGCGGTTCCCAAAGAGCTTTAGAACAGTGCCACAGTTTTCCCTGCTGGCTCTTTGGGCGTGGGACCAGTCTCCAGACATATGGATATTTTGGAGGCTGGAGCCAAGTGGGAAAGGGTGGTTTTGAAGCTGAAGGCGCCAGGAAAGCCTGCAGCCCCCAGGTCTGTGGGGCCATGCAAGCAGTTCCCAAAGAGCTTTAGAAGAAGGCATAGTTTTCCCTGCTGGCTCTTTGGGCGTGGGACCAATCTCCAGACATATGGCCATTTTTGTACCTGGCGCGGCGCCAAGTGGGAAAGGGTGGATTTGAGGCTGAAGGCGCCAGGAAAGCCTGCAGCCCCCAGGTGTGTGGGGCCACGCAAGCGGTTCCCAAAGAGCTTTAGAACAGTGCCACAGTTTTGCCTGCTGGCTCTTTGGGCGTGGGACCAATCTCCAGCCATATGGATATTTTGGAGGCTGGCGCTAAGTGGGAAAGCGTGGTTTTGAGGCTGAAGGCGCCAGGAAAGCCTGCAGCCCCCAGGTCTGTGGGTCTACGCAAGCGGTTCCCAAAGAGCTTTAGAACAAGGCATAGTTTTCCTCGCTGGCCCTTTGGGGGTGGAACCAATCTCCGGACATGTGGATTTTTTTGTGCCTGGCGCGGAGCTAAGTGGGAAAGGGTGGTTTTGAGGCTGAAGGCAGCAGGAAAGCCTGCAGCCCCCAGGTCTTTGGGGCCATGCAAGCGGTTCCCAAAGAGCTTTAGAACAAGCCACAGTTTTCCCTGCTGGCTCTTTGGGCGTGGGACCAGTCTCCAGACATATGGAAATTTTGGAGGCTGGCGCCGCACCAAGTGGGAAAGGGTGGTTTTGAGGCTGAAGGCGCCAGGAAAGCCTGCAGCCCCCACGTCTGTGGGGCCACTCAAGCGGTTCTCAAAGAACTTTAGAATAAGCTACAGTTTTCCCTGCTGGCTCTTTGGGCGTGGGACCAGTCTCCAGACATATGGAAATTTTGGAGGCTGGTGGCAAGTGGGAAAGGGTGGTTTTGAGGCTGAAGGTGCCAGGAAAGCCTGCAGCCCCCAGGTCTGTGGGGCTAGGCAAGCGGTTCCCAAAGAGCTTTAGAACAAGCCACAGTTTTCCCTGCTGGCTCTTTGGGCGTGGGACCAGTCTCCAGCCATATGGCCATTTTTGTGCCTGGTGCGGCGCCAAGTGGGAAAGGGTGGTTTTGAGGCTGAAGGCAGCAGGAAAGCCTGCAGCCCCCAGGTGTGTGGGGCTACGCAAGCGGTTCCCAAAGAGCTTTAGAACAAGGCATAGTTTTCCCTGCTGGCTCTTTGGGCGTGGGACCCATCTCCAGACATATGGCCATTTTTGTGCCTGGCGCGGCGCCAAGTGGGAAAGGGTGCTTTTGAGGCTGAAGGCGCCAGGAAAGCCTGCAGCCCCCAGGTCTGTGGGGCCATGCAAGCGGTTCCCAAAGAGCTTTAGAACAAGGCATAGTTTTCCCTGCTGGCTCTTTGGGCGTGGGACCAGTCTCCAGACATATGGAAATATTGAAGGCTGGCGCCGCGCCAATTGTGAAAGGGTGGTTTTGAGGCTGAAGGCGCTAGGAAAGCCTGCAGCATGCAGGTGTGTGGGGCTATGCAAGCGGTTCCCAAACAGCTTTAGAACAAGGCACAGTTTTCCCTGCTGGCTCTTTGGGCGTGGGACCCATCTCCATACATATGGCCATTTTTGTGCCTGGCGCGGCACCAAGTTGGAAAGGGTGGTTTTGAGGCTGAAGGCAGCAGGAAAGCCTGCAGCCCCCAGGTCTTTGGGGCCATGCAAGCGGTTCCCAAAGAGCTTTAGAACAAGCCACAGTTTTCCCTGCTGGCTCTTTGGGCGTGGGACCAGTCTCCAGCCATATGGCCATTTTTGTACCTGGCGCGGCGCCAAGTGGGAAAGGGTGGATTTGAGGCTGAAGGCGCCAGGAAAGCCTGCAGCCCCCAGGTGTGTGGGGCCACGCAAGCGGTTCCCAAAGAGCTTTAGAACAGTGCCACAGTTTTGCCTGCTGGCTCTTTGGGCGTGGGACCAATCTCCAGCCATATGGATATTTTGGAGGCTGGCGCCAAGTGGGAAAGCGTGGTTTTGAGGCTGAAGGCGCCAGGAAAGCCTGCAGCCCCCAGGTCTGTGGGTCTACGCAAGCGGTTCCCAAAGAGCTTTAGAACAAGGCATAGTTTTCCTCGCTGGCCCTTTGGGGGTGGAACCAATCTCCGGACATGTGGATTTTTTTGTGCCTGGCGCGGAGCTAAGTGGGAAAGGGTGGTTTTGAGGCTGAAGGCAGCAGGAAAGCCTGCAGCCCCCAGGTCTTTGGGGCCATGCAAGCGGTTCCCAAAGAGCTTTAGAACAAGCCACAGTTTTCCCTGCTGGCTCTTTGGGCGTGGGACCAGTCTCCAGACATATGGAAATTTTGGAGGCTGGCGCCGCACCAAGTGGGAAAGGGTGGTTTTGAGGCTGAAGGCGCCAGGAAAGCCTGCAGCCCCCACGTCTGTGGGGCCACTCAAGCGGTTCTCAAAGAACTTTAGAATAAGCTACAGTTTTCCCTGCTGGCTCTTTGGGCGTGGGACCAGTCTCCAGACATATGGAAATTTTGGAGGCTGGTGGCAAGTGGGAAAGGGTGGTTTTGAGGCTGAAGGTGCCAGGAAAGCCTGCAGCCCCCAGGTCTGTGGGGCTAGGCAAGCGGTTCCCAAAGAGCTTTAGAACAAGCCACAGTTTTCCCTGCTGGCTCTTTGGGCGTGGGACCAGTCTCCAGCCATATGGCCATTTTTGTGCCTGGTGCGGCGCCAAGTGGGAAAGGGTGGTTTTGAGGCTGAAGGCAGCAGGAAAGCCTGCAGCCCCCAGGTGTGTGGGGCTACGCAAGCGGTTCCCAAAGAGCTTTAGAACAAGGCATAGTTTTCCCTGCTGGCTCTTTGGGCGTGGGACCCATCTCCAGACATATGGCCATTTTTGTGCCTGGCGCGGCGCCAAGTGGGAAAGGGTGCTTTTGAGGCTGAAGGCGCCAGGAAAGCCTGCAGCCCCCAGGTGTGTGGGGCCATGCAAGCGGTTCCCAAAGAGCTTTAGAACAAGGCATAGTTTTCCCTGCTGGCTCTTTGGGTGTGGGACCAGTCTCCAGACATATGGAAATATTGAAGGCTGGCGCCGCGCCAATTGTGAAAGGGTGGTTTTGAGGCTGAAGGCGCTAGGAAAGCCTGCAGCATGCAGGTGTGTGGGGCTATGCAAGCGGTTCCCAAACAGCTTTAGAACAAGGCACAGTTTTCCCTGCTGGCTCTTTGGGCGTGGGACCCATCTCCATACATATGGCCATTTTTGTGCCTGGCGCGGCACCAAGTTGGAAAGGGTGGTTTTGAGGCTGAAGGCAGCAGGAAAGCCTGCAGCCCCCAGGTCTTTGGGGCCATGCAAGCGGTTCCCAAAGAGCTTTAGAACAAGCCACAGTTTTCCCTGCTGGCTCTTTGGGCGTGGGACCAGTCTCCAGCCATATGGCCATTTTTGTGCCTGGCGCGGCGCCAAGTGGGAAAGGGTGGTTTTGAGGCTGAAGGCAGCAGGAAAGCCTGCAGCCCCCAGGTCTGTGGGGCTACGCAAGCGGTTCCCAAAGAGCTTTAGAACAGTGCCACAGTTTTGCCTGCTGGCTCTTTGGGCGTGGGACCAATCTCCAGCCATATGGATATTTTGGAGGCTGGCGCTAAGTGGGAAAGCGTGGTTTTGAGGCTGAAGGCGCCAGGAAAGCCTGCAGCCCCCAGGTCTGTGGGTCTACGCAAGCGGTTCCCAAAGAGCTTTAGAACAAGGCATAGTTTTCCTCGCTGGCCCTTTGGGGGTGGAACCAATCTCCGGACATGTGGATTTTTTTGTGCCTGGCACGGAGCTAAGTGGGAAAGGGTGG
This sequence comes from Larus michahellis, assembly GCF_964199755.1. Lineage (NCBI taxonomy): Eukaryota > Metazoa > Chordata > Aves > Charadriiformes > Laridae > Larus > Larus michahellis. The sequence goes on from NC_133902.1 coordinate 13,184,899, forward strand.
TTTTGAGGCTGAAGGCAGCAGGAAAGCCTGCAGCCCCCAGGTCTTTGGGGCCATGCAAGCGGTTCCCAAAGAGCTTTAGAACAAGCCACAGTTTTCCCTGCTGGCTCTTTGGGCGTGGGACCAGTCTCCAGACATATGGAAATATTGAAGGCTGGCGCCGCACCAAGTGGGAAAGGGTGGTTTTGAGGCTGAAGGCGCCAGGAAAGCCTGCAGCCCCCACGTCTGTGGGGCCACTCAAGCGGTTCTCAAAGAACTTTAGAATAAGCTACAGTTTTCCCTGCTGGCTCTTTGGGCGTGGGACCAGTCTCCAGACATATGGAAATTTTGGAGGCTGGTGGCAAGTGGGAAAGGGTGGTTTTGAGGCTGAAGGTGCCAGGAAAGCCTGCAGCCCCCAGGTCTGTGGGGCTAGGCAAGCGGTTCCCAAAGAGCTTTAGAACAAGCCACAGTTTTTCCTGCTGGCTCTTTGGGCGTGGGACCAGTCTCCAGACATATGGAAATATTGAAGGCTGGCGCCGCGCCAATTGTGAAAGGGTGGTTTTGAGGCTGAAGGCGCTAGGAAAGCCTGCAGCATGCAGGTCTGTGGGGCTACGCAAGCGGTTCCCAAACAGCTTTAGAACAAGGCACAGTTTTCCCTGCTGGCTCTTTGGGCGTGGGACCCATCTCCAGACATATGGCCATTTTTGTGCCTGGCGCGGCACCAAGTTGGAAAGGGTGGTTTTGAGGCTGAAGGCAGCAGGAAAGCCTGCAGCCCCCAGGTCTTTGGGGCCATGCAAGCGGTTCCCAAAGAGCTTTAGAACAAGCCACAGTTTTCCCTGCTGGCTCTTTGGGCGTGGGACCAGTCTCCAGCCATATGGCCATTTTTGTGCCTGGCGCGGCGCCAAGTGGGAAAGGGTGGTTTTGAGGCTGAAGGCAGCAGGAAAGCCTGCAGCCCCCAGGTGTGTGGGGCTACGCAAGCGGTTCCCAAAGACCTTTAGAACAAGGCATAGTTTTCCCTGCTGGCTCTTTGGGCGTGAGACCAATCTCCAGAAATATGGCCATTTTTGTGCCTGGCGCGGCACCAAGTGGGAAAGGGTGGTTTTGAGGCTGAAGGCAGCAGGAAACCTGCAGCCCCCAGGTGTGTGGGGCCACGCAAGCGGTTCCCAAAGAGCTTTAGAACAGTGCCACAGTTTTCCCTGCTGGCTCTTTGGGCGTGAGACCAATCTCCAGACATATGGATATTTTGGAGGCTGGCGCCAAGTGGGAAAGGGTGGTTTTGAGGCTGAAGGCGCCAGGAAAGCCTGCAGCCCCCAGGTCTGTGGGGCCACGCAAGCGGTTCCCAAAGAGCTTTAGAAGAAGGCATAGTTTTCCCTGCTGGCTCTTTGGGCGTGGGACCCATCTCCAGACATATGGCCATTTTTGTGCCTGGCGCGGCGCCAAGTGGGAAAGGGTGGTTTTGAGGCTGAAGGCAGCAGGAAAGCCTGCAGCCCCCAGGTGTGTGGGGCCACGCAAGCGGTTCCCAAAGAGCTTTAGAACAAGGCATAGTTTTCCCTGCTGGCTCTTTGGGCATGGGACCAGTCTCCAGACATATGGATATTTTGGAGGCTGGCGGTAAGTGGGAAAGGGTGGTTTTGAGGCTGAAGGTGCCAGGAAAGCCTGGAGCCCCCAGGTCTGTGGGGCTAGGCAAGCGGTTCCCAAAGAGCTTTAGAACAAGCCACAGTTTTCCCTGCTGGCTCTTTGGGCGTGGGACCAATCTCCAGCCATATGGCCATTTTTGTGCCTGGCGCGGCGCCAAGTGGGAAAGGGTGGTTTTGAGGCTGAAGGCAGCAGGAAAGCCTGCAGCCCCCAGGTGTGTGGGGCTACGCAAGCGGTTCCCAAAGAGCTTTAGAACAAGGCATAGTTTTCCCTGCTGGCTCTTTGGGCGTGGGACCCATCTCCACACATATGGCCATTTTTGTGCCTGGCGCGGCGCCAAGTGGGAAAGGGTGGTTTTGAGGCTGAAGGCGCCAGGAAAGCCTGCAGCCCCCAGGTCTTTGGGGCCATGCAAGCGGTTCCCAAAGAGCTTTGGAGCAAGCCACAGTTTTTCCTGCTGGCTCTTTGGGCGTGGGACCAATCTCCAGCCATATGGATATTTTGGAGGCTGGCGCTAAGTGGGAAAGCGTGGTTTTGAGGCTGAAGGCAGCAGGAAAGCCTGCAGCCCCCAGGTCTGTGGGTCTACGCAAGCGGTTACCAAAGAGCTTTAGAACAAGGCATAGTTTTCCTTGCTGGCCCTTTGGGGGTGGAACCAATCTCCGGACATGTGGATTTTTTTGTGCCTGGCGCGGAGCTAAGTGGGAAAGGGTGGTTTTGAGGCTGAAGGTGCCAGGAAAGCCTGCAGCCCCCAAGTCTGTGGGGCCACGCAAGCGGTTCCCAAAGAGCTTTAGAATAAGCTACAGTTTTCCCTGCTGGCTCTTTGGGCGCTGGACCAGTCTCCAGACATATGGCCACTTTTGTACCTGTCGCGGCGCCAAGTGGTAAAGGGTGGTTTTGAGGCTGAAGGCAGCAGGAAAGCCTGCAGCCCCCAGGTCTTTGGGGCCATGCAAGCGGTTCCCAAAGAGCTTTAGAACAAGCCACAGTTTTCCCTGCTGGCTCTTTGGGCGTGGGACCAGTCTCCAGACATATGGAAATATTGAAGGCTGGCGCCGCACCAAGTGGGAAAGGGTGGTTTTGAGGCTGAAGGCAGCAGGAAAGCCTGCAGCCCCCAGGTCTGTGGGGCCACTCAAGCGGTTCTCAAAGAACTTTAGAATAAGCTACAGTTTTCCCTGCTGGCTCTTTGGGCGTGGGACCAGTCTCCAGACATATGGAAATTTTGGAGGCTGGCGGCAAGTGGGAAAGGTTGGTTTTGAGGCTGAAGGCGCCAGGAAAGCCTGCAGCCCCCAGGTGTGTGGGGCTAGGCAGGCGGTTCCCAAAGAGCTTTAGAACAAGCCACAGTTTTCCCTGCTGGCTCTTTGGGCGTGGGACCAGTCTCCAGCCATATGGCCATTTTTGTGCCTGGCGTGGCGCCAAGTGGGAAAGGGTGGTTTTGAGGCTGAAGGCAGCAGGAAAGCCTGCAGCATGCAGGTGTGTGGGGCTACGCAAGCGGTTCCCAAAGAGCTTTAGAACAAGGCATAGTTTTCCCTGCTGGCTCTTTGGGCGTGGGACCCATCTCCAGACATATGGCCATTTTTGTGCCTGGCGCGGCGCCAAGTGGGAAAGGGTGCTTTTGAGGCTGAAGGCGCCAGGAAAGCCTGCAGCCCCCAGGTCTGTGGGGCCATGCCAGCGGTTCCCAAAGAGCTTTAGAACAAGGCATAGTTTTCCCTGCTGGCTCTTTGGGCGTGGGACCAGTCTCCAGACATATGGAAATATTGAAGGCTGGCGCCGCGCCAATTGTGAAAGTGTGGTTTTGAGGCTGAAGGCGCTAGGAAAGCCTGCAGCATGCAGGTGTGTGGGGCTACGCAAGCGGTTCCCAAACAGCTTTAGAACAAGGCACAGTTTTGCCTGCTGGCTCTTTGGGCGTGGGACCAATCTCCAGAAATATGGCCATTTTTGTGCCTGGCGCGGCGCCAAGTGGGAAAGGGTGGTTTTGAGGCTGAAGGCAGCAGGAAACCTGCAGCCCCCAGGTCTGTGGGGCCACGCAAGCGGTTCCCAAAGAGCTTTAGAACAGTGCCACAGTTTTCCCTGCTGGCTCTTTGGGCGTGAGACCTATCTCCAGACATATGGATATTTTGGAGGCTGGCGCCAAGTGGGAAAGGGTGGTTTTGAGGCTGAAGGCGCCAGGAAAGCCTGCAGCCCCCAGGTGTGTGGGGCCACGCAAGCGGTTCCCAAAGAGCTTTAGAACAAGGCATAGTTTTCCCTGCTGGCTCTTTGGGCATGGGACCAGTCTCCAGACATATGGATATTTTGGAGGCTGGCGGTAAGTGGGAAAGGGTGGTTTTGAGGCTGAAGGTGCCAGGAAAGCCTGGAGCCCCCAGGTCTGTGGGGCTAGGCAAGCGGTTCCCAAAGAGCTTTAGAACAAGCCACAGTTTTCCCTGCTGGCTCTTTGGGCGTGGGACCAATCTCCAGACATATGGCCATTTTTGTGCCTGGCGCGGCGCCAAGTGGGAAAGGGTGGTTTTGAGGCTGAAGGCAGCAGGAAAGCCTGCAGCCCCCAGGTGTGTGGGGCTACGCAAGCGGTTCCCAAAGAGCTTTAGAACAAGGCATAGTTTTCCCTGCTGGCTCTTTGGGCGTGGGACCCATCTCCAGACATATGGCCATTTTTGTGCCTGGCGCGGCGCCAAGTGGGAAAGGGTGGTTTTGAGGCTGAAGGCGCCAGGAAAGCCTGCAGCCCCCAGGTCTTTGGGGCCATGCAAGCGGTTCCCAAAGAGCTTTGGAGCAAGCCACAGTTTTTCCTGCTGGCTCTTTGGGCGTGGGACCAATCTCCAGCCATATGGATATTTTGGAGGCTGGCGCTAAGTGGGAAAGCGTGGTTTTGAGGCTGAAGGCAGCAGGAAAGCCTGCAGCCCCCAGGTCTGTGGGTCTACGCAAGCGGTTACCAAAGAGCTTTAGAACAAGGCATAGTTTTCCTTGCTGGCCCTTTGGGGGTGGAACCAATCTCCGGACATGTGGATTTTTTTGTGCCTGGCGCGGAGCTAAGTGGGAAAGGGTGGTTTTGAGGCTGAAGGTGCCAGGAAAGCCTGCAGCCCCCAAGTCTGTGGGGCCACGCAAGCGGTTCCCAAAGAGCTTTAGAATAAGCTACAGTTTTCCCTGCTGGCTCTTTGGGCGTGGGACCAATCTCCAGAAATATGGCCATTTTTGTGCCTGGCGCGGCGCCAAGTGGGAAAGGGTGGTTTTGAGGCTGAAGGCGCTAGGAAAGCCTGCAGCATGCAGGTGTGTGGGGCTACGCAAGCGGTTCCCAAACAGCTTTAGAACAAGGCACAGTTTTGCCTGCTGGCTCTTTGGGCGTGGGACCAATCTCCAGAAATATGGCCATTTTTGTGCCTGGCGCGGCGCCAAGTGGGAAAGGGTGGTTTTGAGGCTGAAGGCAGCAGGAAACCTGCAGCCCCCAGGTCTGTGGGGCCACGCAAGCGGTTCCCAAAGAGCTTTAGAACAGTGCCACAGTTTTCCCTGCTGGCTCTTTGGGCGTGAGACCTATCTCCAGACATATGGATATTTTGGAGGCTGGCGCCAAGTGGGAAAGGGTGGTTTTGAGGCTGAAGGCGCCAGGAAAGCCTGCAGCCCCCAGGTCTGTGGGGCCACGCAAGCGGTTCCCAAAGAGCTTTAGAAGAAGGCATAGTTTTCCCTGCTGGCTCTTTGGGCGTGGGACCCGTCTCCAGACATATGGCCATTTTTGTGCCTGGCATGGCGCCAAGTGGGAAAGGGTGGTTTTGAGGCTGAAGGCAGCAGGAAAGCCTGCAGCCCCCAGGTCTGTGGGGCCACGCAAGCGGTTCCCAAAGAGCTTTAGAACAAGCCACAGTTTTCCTTGCTGGCTCTTTGTGCGTGGGACCAGTCTCCAGACATATGGCCATTTTTGTACCTGGCGCGGCGCCAAATGGGAAAGGGTGGTTTTGAGGCTGATGGCGCTAGGAAACCCTGCAGCCCCCAGGTCTGTGGGGCTAGGCAAGCGGTTCCCAAAGGGCTTTAGAACAAGGCATAGTTTTCCCTGCTGGCTCTTTGGGCGTGGGACCCATCTCCAGACATATGGCCATTTTTGTGCCTTGCGCGGCGCCAAGTGGGAAAGGGTGGTTTTGAGGCTGAAGGCAGCAGGAAAGCCTGCAGCCCCCATGTGTGTGGGGCCACGCAAGCGGTTCCCAAAGAGCTTTAGAACAAGGCATAGTTTTCCCTGCTGGCTCTTTGGGCATGGGACCAGTCTCCAGACATATGGAAATTTTGGAGGCTGGCGCCGCGCCAAGTGGGAAAGGGTGGTTTTGAGGCTGAAGGCGCCAGGAAAGCCTGCAGCCCTCAGGTCTGTGAGGCTACGCAAGCGGTTCCCAAAGAGCTTTAGAACAGTGCCACAGTTTTCCCTGCTGGCTCTTTGGGCGTGGGACCAATCTCCAGACATATGGCCATTTTTGTGCCTGGCGCGGCGCCAAGTGGGAAAGGGTGGTTTTGAGGCTGAAGGTGCCAGGAAAGCCTGCAGCCCGCAGGTCTGTGGGGCCACGCAAGCGGTTCCCAAAGAGCTTTAGAACAAGGCATAGTTTTCCCTGCCGGCTCTTTGGGCGTGGGACCAGTCTCCAGACATATGGAAATATTGAAGGCTGGCGCCGCGCCAAGTGGGAAAGGGTGGTTTTGAGGCTGAAGGCAGCAGGAAAGCCTGCAGCCCCCAGGTCTGTGGGGCTACGCAAGCGGTTCCCAAAGAGCTTGAGAACAAGGGATAGTTTTCCCTGCTGGCTCTTTGGGCATGGGACCAGTCTCCAGACATATGTATATTTTGGAGGCTGGCACCAAGTGGGAAAGGGTGGTTTTGAGGCTGAAGGCGCCAGGAAAGCCTGCAGCCCCCAGGTCTTTGGGGCCATGCAAGAGGTTCCCAAAGAGCTTTGGAGCAAGCCACAGTTTTTCCTGCTGGCTCTTTGGGCGTGGGACCAGTCTCCAGACATATGGAAATATTGAAGGGTGGCGCCGCGCCAAGTGGGAAAGGGTGGTTTTGAGGATGAAGGCGCCAGGAAAGCCTGCAGCCCCCAGGTCTGTGGGGCTAGGCAAGCGGTTCCCAAAGAGATTTAAAACAGTGCCACAGTTTTCCCTGCTGGCTCTCTGGTCGTGGGACCAGTCTCCAGACATATGGATATTTTGGAGGCTGGCGCCAAGTGGGAAAGGGTGGTTTTGAGGCTGAAGTCGCCAGGAAAGCGTGCAGCCCCCAGGTCTGTGGGGCTAGGCAAGCAGTTCCCAAAGAGCTTTAGAACAAGGCATAGTTTTCCCTGCTGGCTCTTTGGGCGTGGGACCCATCTCCAGACATATGGCCATTTTTGTGCCTGGCGCGGCGCCAAGTGGGAAAGGGTGGTTTTGAGGCTGAAGGCGCCAGGAAAGCCTGCAGCCCCCAGGTCTTTGGGGCCATGCAAGCGGTTCCCAAAGAGCTTTGGAGCAAGCCACAGTTTTTCCTGCTGGCTCTTTGGGCGTGGGACCAATCTCCAGCCATATGGATATTTTGGAGGCTGGCGCTAAGTGGGAAAGCGTGGTTTTGAGGCTGAAGGCAGCAGGAAAGCCTGCAGCCCCCAGGTGTGTGGGTCTACGCAAGCGGTTACCAAAGAGCTTTAGAACAAGGCATAGTTTTCCTTGCTGGCCCTTTGGGGGTGGAACCAATCTCCGGACATGTGGATTTTTTTGTGCCTGGCGCGGAGCTAAGTGGGAAAGGGTGGTTTTGAGGCTGAAGGTGCCAGGAAAGCCTGCAGCCCCCAAGTCTGTGGGGCCACGCAAGCGGTTCCCAAAGAGCTTTAGAATAAGCTACAGTTTTCCCTGCTGGCTCTTTGGGCGCTGGACCAGTCTCCAGACATATGGCCACTTTTGTACCTGTCGCGGCGCCAAGTGGTAAAGGGTGGTTTTGAGGCTGAAGGCAGCAGGAAAGCCTGCAGCCCCCAGGTCTTTGTGGCCATGCAAGCGGTTCCCAAAGAGCTTTAGAACAAGCCACAGTTTTCCCTGCTGGCTCTTTGGGCGTGGGACCAGTCTCCAGACATATGGAAATATTGAAGGCTGGCGCCGCACCAAGTGGGAAAGGGTGGTTTTGAGGCTGAAGGCAGCAGGAAAGCCTGCAGCCCCCAGGTCTGTGGGGCCACTCAAGCGGTTCTCAAAGAACTTTAGAATAAGCTACAGTTTTCCCTGCTGGCTCTTTGGGCGTGGGACCAGTCTCCAGACATATGGAAATTTTGGAGGCTGGCGGCAAGTGGGAAAGGTTGGTTTTGAGGCTGAAGGCGCCAGGAAAGCCTGCAGCCCCCAGGTGTGTGGGGCTAGGCAAGCGGTTCCCAAAGAGCTTTAGAACAAGCCACAGTTTTCCCTGCTGGCTCTTTGGGCGTGGGACCAGTCTCCAGCCATATGGCCATTTTTGTGCCTGGCGTGGCGCCAAGTGGGAAAGGGTGGTTTTGAGGCTGAAGGCAGCAGGAAAGCCTGCAGCATGCAGGTGTGTGGGGCTACGCAAGCGGTTCCCAAAGAGCTTTAGAACAAGGCACAGTTTTCCCTGCTGGCTCTTTGGGCGTGGGACCCATCTCCAGACATATGGCCATTTTTGTGCCTGGCGCGGCGCCAAGTGGGAAAGGGTGCTTTTGAGGCTGAAGGCGCCAGGAAAGCCTGCAGCCCCCAGGTCTGTGGGGCCATGCAAGCGGTTCCCAAAGAGCTTTAGAACAAGGCATAGTTTTCCCTGCTGGCTCTTTGGGCGTGGGACCAGTCTCCAGACATATGGAAATATTGAAGGCTGGCGCCGCGCCAATTGTGAAAGGGTGGTTTTGAGGCTGAAGGCGCTAGGAAAGCCTGCAGCATGCAGGTGTGTGGGGCTACGCAAGCGGTTCCCAAACAGCTTTAGAACAAGGCACAGTTTTGCCTGCTGGCTCTTTGGGCGTGGGACCAATCTCCAGAAATATGGCCATTTTTGTGCCTGGCGCGGCGCCAAGTGGGAAAGGGTGGTTTTGAGGCTGAAGGCAGCAGGAAACCTGCAGCCCCCAGGTCTGTGGGGCCACGCAAGCGGTTCCCAAAGAGCTTTAGAACAGTGCCACAGTTTTCCCTGCTGGCTCTTTGGGCGTGAGACCTATCTCCAGACATATGGATATTTTGGAGGCTGGCGCCAAGTGGGAAAGGGTGGTTTTGAGGCTGAAGGCGCCAGGAAAGCCTGCAGCCCCCAGGTCTGTGGGGCCACGCAAGCGGTTCCCAAAGAGCTTTAGAAGAAGGCATAGTTTTCCCTGCTGGCTCTTTGGGCGTGGGACCCGTCTCCAGACATATGGCCATTTTTGTGCCTGGCATGGCGCCAAGTGGGAAAGGGTGGTTTTGAGGCTGAAGGCAGCAGGAAAGCCTGCAGCCCCCAGGTCTGTGGGGCCACGCAAGCGGTTCCCAAAGAGCTTTAGAACAAGCCACAGTTTTCCTTGCTGGCTCTTTGTGCGTGGGACCAGTCTCCAGACATATGGCCATTTTTGTACCTGGCGCGGCGCCAAATGGGAAAGGGTGGTTTTGAGGCTGATGGCGCTAGGAAACCCTGCAGCCCCCAGGTCTGTGGGGCTAGGCAAGCGGTTCCCAAAGGGCTTTAGAACAAGGCATAGTTTTCCCTGCTGGCTCTTTGGGCGTGGGACCCATCTCCAGACATATGGCCATTTTTGTGCCTTGCGCGGCGCCAAGTGGGAAAGGGTGGTTTTGAGGCTGAAGGCAGCAGGAAAGCCTGCAGCCCCCATGTGTGTGGGGCCACGCAAGCGGTTCCCAAAGAGCTTTAGAACAAGGCATAGTTTTCCCTGCTGGCTCTTTGGGCATGGGACCAGTCTCCAGACATATGGAAATTTTGGAGGCTGGCGCCGCGCCAAGTGGGAAAGGGTGGTTTTGAGGCTGAAGGCGCCAGGAAAGCCTGCAGCCCTCAGGTCTGTGAGGCTACGCAAGCGGTTCCCAAAGAGCTTTAGAACAGTGCCACAGTTTTCCCTGCTGGCTCTTTGGGCGTGGGACCAATCTCCAGACATATGGCCATTTTTGTGCCTGGCGCGGCGCCAAGTGGGAAAGGGTGGTTTTGAGGCTGAAGGTGCCAGGAAAGCCTGCAGCCCGCAGGTCTGTGGGGCCACGCAAGCGGTTCCCAAAGAGCTTTAGAACAAGGCATAGTTTTCCCTGCCGGCTCTTTGGGCGTGGGACCAGTCTCCAGACATATGGAAATATTGAAGGCTGGCGCCGCGCCAAGTGGGAAAGGGTGGTTTTGAGGCTGAAGGCAGCAGGAAAGCCTGCAGCCCCCAGGTCTGTGGGGCTACGCAAGCGGTTCCCAAAGAGCTTGAGAACAAGGGATAGTTTTCCCTGCTGGCTCTTTGGGCATGGGACCAGTCTCCAGACATATGTATATTTTGGAGGCTGGCACCAAGTGGGAAAGGGTGGTTTTGAGGCTGAAGGCGCCAGGAAAGCCTGCAGCCCCCAGGTCTTTGGGGCCATGCAAGAGGTTCCCAAAGAGCTTTGGAGCAAGCCACAGTTTTTCCTGCTGGCTCTTTGGGCGTGGGACCAGTCTCCAGACATATGGAAATATTGAAGGGTGGCGCCGCGCCAAGTGGGAAAGGGTGGTTTTGAGGATGAAGGCGCCAGGAAAGCCTGCAGCCCCCAGGTCTGTGGGGCTAGGCAAGCGGTTCCCAAAGAGATTTAAAACAGTGCCACAGTTTTCCCTGCTGGCTCTCTGGTCGTGGGACCAGTCTCCAGACATATGGATATTTTGGAGGCTGGCGCCAAGTGGGAAAGGGTGGTTTTGAGGCTGAAGTCGCCAGGAAAGCGTGCAGCCCCCAGGTCTGTGGGGCTAGGCAAGCAGTTCCCAAAGAGCTTTAGAACAAGGCATAATTTTCTCTGCTGGCTCTTTGGGCGTGGGACCAATCTCAAGACATATGGCCATTTTTGTGCCTGGCACGGCGCCAAGTGGGAAAGGGTGGTTTTCAGGCTGAAGACGCCAGGAAAGCCTGCAGCCCTCAGGTCTGTGAGTCTACGCAAGCGGTTCCCAAAGAGCTTTAGAACAGTGCCACAGTTTTCCCTACTGGCTCTTTGGGCGTGGGACCAATCTCCAGACATATGGCCATTTTTGTGCCTGGCACGGCGCCAAGTGGGAAAGGGTGGTTTTGAGGCTGAAGGCAGCAGGAAAGCCTGCAGCCCCCAGGTGTGTGGGGCTACGCAAGCGGTTCCCAAAGAGCTTTAGAACAAGGCATAGTTTTCCCTGCTGGCTCTTTGGGCATGGGACCAATCTCCAGACATACGGAAATTTTGGAGGCTGGCGGTAAGTGGGAAAGGGTGGTTTTGAGGCTGAAGGCAGCAGGAAAGCCTGCAGCCCCCAGGTCTGTGGGGCTAGGCAAGCGGTTCACAAAGAGCTTTAGAACAAGCCACAGTTTTCCCTGCTGGCTCTTTGGGCGTGGGACCAATCTCCAGCCATGTGGCCATTTTTGTGCCTGGCACGGCACCAAGTGGGAAAGGGTGGTTTTGAGGCTGATGACGCTAGGAAACCCTGCAGCCCCCAAGTCTGTGGGGCTAGGCAAGCGGTTCCCAAAGGGCTTTAGAACAAGGCATAGTTTTCCCTGCTGGCTCTTTGGGAGTGGGACCCATCTCCTGACATATGGCCATTTTTGTGCCTTGCGCGGCGCCAAGTGGGAAAGGGTGGTTTTGAGGCTGAAGGCAGCAGGAAAGTCTGCAGCCCCCAGGTCTTTGGGGCCATGCAAGCGGTTCCCAAAGAGCTTTAGAAGAAGGCATAGTTTTCCCTGCTGGCTCTTTGGGCGTGGGACCAATCTCCAGACATATGGCCATTGTTGTGCCTGTCACGGCGCCAAGTGGGAAAGGGTGGTTTTGAGGCTGAAGGTGCCAGGAAAGCCTGCAGCCCCAAGGTGTGTGGGGCCACGCAAGCGGTTCCCAAAGAGCTTTAGAACAAGGCATAGTTTTCCCTGCTGGCTCTTTGGGCGTGGGACCAGTCTCCAGACATATGGATATTTTGGAGGCTGGCACCAAGTGGGAAAGGGTGGTTTTGAGGCTGAAGGCAGCAGGAAAGCCTGCAGCCCCCAGGTGTGTGGGGCTAGGCAAGCGGTTCCCAAAGAGCTTTAGAAGAAGGCATAGTTTTCCCTGCTGGCTCTTTGGGTGTGGGACCAACCTCCAGACATATGGCCATTTTTGTGCCTGGCGCGGCGCCAAGTGGGAAAGGGTGGTTTTGAGGCTGAAGGCAGCAGGAAAGCCTGCAACCCCCAGGTCTGTGGGGCTACGCAAGTGGTTCCCAAAGAGCTTTAGAAGAAGGCATAGTTTTCCCTGCTGGCTCTTTGGGCGTGGGACCCATCTCCAGACATATGGCCATTTTTGTGCCTGGCGCGGCGCCAAGTGGGAAAGGGTGGTTTTGAGGCTGAAGGCAGCAGGAAAGCCTGCAGCCCCCAGGTGTGTGGGGCTACGCAAGCGGTTCCCAAAGAGCTTTAGAACAAGGCATAGTTTTCCCTGCTGGCTCTTTGGGCATGGGACCAATCTCCAGACATACGGAAATTTTGGAGGCTGGCGGTAAGTGGGAAAGGGTGGTTTTGAGGCTGAAGGCAGCAGGAAAGCCTGCAGCCCCCAGGTCTGTGGAGCTAGGCAAGCGGTTCACAAAGAGCTTTAGAACAAACCACAGTTTTCCCTGCTGGCTCTTTGGGCGTGGGACCAATCTCCAGCCATATGGCCATTTTTGTGCCTGGCACGGCGCCAAGTGGGAAAGGGTGGTTTTGAGGCTGAAGGCAGCAGGAAAGCCTGCAGCCCCCAGGTCTGTGGGGCCATGCAAGCGGTTCCCAAAGAGCTTTAGAACAAGGCATAGTTTTCCCTGCTGGCTCTTTGGGCGTGGGACCAGTCTCCAGACATATGGAAATATTGAAGGCTGGCGCCGCGCCAATTGTGAAAGGGTGGTTTTGAGGCTGAAGGCGCTAGGAAAGCCTGCAGCATGCAGGTGTGTGGGGCTACGCAAGCGGTTCCCAAACAGCTTTAGAACAAGGCACAGTTTTCCCTGCTGGCTCTTTGGGCGTGGGACCCATCTCCATACATATGGCCATTTTTGTGCCTGGCGCGGCACCAAGTGGGAAAGGGTGGTTTTGAGGCTGAAGGCAGCAGGAAAGCCTGAAGCCCCCAGGTCTGTGGGGCTACGCAAGCGGTTCCCAAAGAGCTTTAGAACAAGGCATAGTTTTCCCTGCTGGCTCTTTGGGCGTGGGACGAATCTCCAGCCATATGGCCATTTTTGTGCCTGGTGCAGCGCCAAGTGGGAAAGGGTGGTTTTGAGGCTGAAGGTGCCAGGAAAGCCTGCAGCCCCCAGGTGTGTGGGGCTACGCAAGCGGTTCCCAAAGAGCTTTAGAACAAGGCATAGTTTTGCCTGCTGGCTCTTTGGGCGTGGGACCAATCTCCAGAAATATGGCCATTTTTGTGCCTTGCGCGGCGCCAAGTGGGAAAGGGTGGTTTTGAGGCTGAAGGCAGCAGGAAAGTCTGCAGCCCCCAGGTCTTTGGGGCCATGCAAGCGGTTCCCAAAGAGCTTTAGAAGAAGGCATAGTTTTCCCTGCTGGCTCTTTGGGCGTGGGACCAATCTCCAGACATATGGCCATTTTTGTGCCTGGCGCGGCGCCAAGTGGGAAAGGGTGGTTTTGAGGCTGAAGGCAGCAGGAAAGCCTGCAGCCCCAAGGTGTGTGGGGCCACGCAAGCGGTTCCCAAAGAGCTTTAGAACAAGGCATAGTTTTCCCTGCTGGCTCTTTGGGCGTGGGACCAGTCTCCAGACATATGGATATTTTGGAGGCTGGCACCAAGTGGGAAAGGGTGGTTTTGAGGCTGAAGGCAGCAGGAAAGCCTGCAGCCCCCAGGTCTGTGGGGCTAGGCAAGCGGTTCCCAAAGAGCTTTAGAAGAAGGCATAGTTTTCCCTGCTGGCTCTTTGGGCGTGGGACCAACCTCCAGACATATGGCCATTTTTGTGCCTGGCGCGGCGCCAAGTGGGAAAGGGTGGTTTTGAGGCTGAAGGCAGCAGGAAAGCCTGCAACCCCCAGGTCTGTGGGGCTACGCAAGTGGTTCCCAAAGAGCTTTAGAAGAAGGCATAGTTTTCCCTGCTGGCTCTTTGGGCGTGGGACCCATCTCCAGACATATGGCCATTTTTGTGCCTGGCGCGGCGCCAAGTGGGAAAGGGTGGTTTTGAGGCTGAAGGCAGCAGGAAAGCCTGCAGCCCCCAGGTCTGTGGGGCTACGCAAGCGGTTCCCAAAGAGCTTTAGAACAAGGCATAGTTTTCCCTGCTGGCTCTTTGGGCATGGGACCAATCTCCAGACATACGGAAATTTTGGAGGCTGGCGGTAAGTGGGAAAGGGTGGTTTTGAGGCTGAAGGCAGCAGGAAAGCCTGCAGCCCCCAGGTCTGTGGAGCTAGGCAAGCGGTTCACAAAGAGCTTTAGAACAAACCACAGTTTTCCCTGCTGGCTCTTTGGGCGTGGGACCAATCTCCAGCCATATGGCCATTTTTGTGCCTGGCACGGCGCCAAGTGGGAAAGGGTGGTTTTGAGGCTGAAGGCAGCAGGAAAGCCTGCAGCCCCCAGGTCTGTGGGGCCATGCAAGCGGTTCCCAAAGAGCTTTAGAACAAGGCATAGTTTTCCCTGCTGGCTCTTTGGGCGTGGGACCAGTCTCCAGACATATGGAAATATTGAAGGCTGGCGCCGCGCCAATTGTGAAAGGGTGGTTTTGAGGCTGAAGGCGCTAGGAAAGCCTGCAGCATGCAGGTGTGTGGGGCTACGCAAGCGGTTCCCAAACAGCTTTAGAACAAGGCACAGTTTTCCCTGCTGGCTCTTTGGGCGTGGGACCCATCTCCATACATATGGCCATTTTTGTGCCTGGCGCGGCACCAAGTGGGAAAGGGTGGTTTTGAGGCTGAAGGCAGCAGGAAAGCCTGAAGCCCCCAGGTCTGTGGGGCTACGCAAGCGGTTCCCAAAGAGCTTTAGAAGAAGGCATAGTTTTCCCTGCTGGCTCTTTGGGCGTGGGACGAATCTCCAGCCATATGGCCATTTTTGTGCCTGGTGCAGCGCCAAGTGGGAAAGGGTGGTTTTGAGGCTGAAGGTGCCAGGAAAGCCTGCAGCCCCCAGGTGTGTGGGGCTACGCAAGCGGTTCCCAAAGAGCTTTAGAACAAGGCATAGTTTTGCCTGCTGGCTCTTTGGGCGTGGGACCAATCTCCAGAAATATGGCCATTTTTGTGCCTGGCGCGGCGCCAAGTGGGAAAGGGTGGTTTTGAGGCTGAAGGCAGCAGGAAACCTGCAGCCCCCAGGTCTGTGGGGCCATGCAAGCGGTTCCCAAAGAGCTTTAGAACAGTGCCACAGTTTTCCCTGCTGGCTCTTTGGGCGTGAGACCTATCTCCAGACATATGGATATTTTGGAGGCTGGCGCCAAGTGGGAAAGGGTGGTTTTGAGGCTGAAGGCGCCAGGAAAGCCTGCAGCCCCCAGGTCTGTGGGGGCACGCAAGCGGTTCCCAAAGAGCTTTAGAAGAAGGCATAGTTTTCCCTGCTGGCTCTTTGGGCGTGGGACCCGTCTCCAGACATATGGCCATTTTTGTGCCTGGCATGGCGCCAATTGGGAAAGGGTGGTTTTGAGGCTGAAGGCAGCAGGAAAGCCTGCAGCCCCCAGGTCTGTGGGGCCACGCAAGCGGTTCCCAAAGAGCTTTAGAACAAGCCACAGTTTTCCTTGCTGGCTCTTTGTGCGTGGGACCAGTCTCCAGACATATGGCCATTTTTGTGCCTGGCGCGGCGCCAAATGGGAAAGGGTGGTTTTGAGGCTGATGGCGCTAGGAAACCCTGCAGCCCCCAGGTCTGTGGGGCTAGGCAAGCGGTTCCCAAAGGGCTTTAGAACAAGGCATAGTTTTCCCTGCTGGCTCTTTGGGCGTGGGACCCATCTCCAGACATATGGCCATTTTTGTGCCTTGCGCGGCGCCAAGTGGGAAAGGGTGGTTTTGAGGCTGAAGGCAGCAGGAAAGCCTGCAGCCCCCATGTGTGTGGGGCCATGCAAGCGGTTCCCAAAGAGCTTTAGAACAAGGCATAGTTTTCCCTGCTGGCTCTTTGGGCATGGGACCAGTCTCCAGACATATGGAAATTTTGGAGGCTGGCGGTAAGTGGGAAAGGGTGGTTTTGAGGCTGAAGGCGCCAGGAAAGCCTGCAGCCCCCAGGTCTGTGGGGCTAGGCAAGCGGTTCCCAAAGAGCTTTAGAACAAGCCACAGTTTTCCCTGCTGGCTCTTTGGGCGTGGGACCAATCTCCAGACATATGGCCATTTTTGTGCCTGGCGCGGCGCCAAGTGGGAAAGGGTGGTTTTGAGGCTGAAGGCGCCAGGAAAGCCTGCAGCCCCCAGGTCTTTGGGGCCATGCAAGCGGTTCCCAAAGAGCTTTGGAGCAAGCCACAGTTTTTCCTGCCGGCTCTTTGGGCGTGGGACCAGTCTCCAGACATATGGAAATATTGAAGGCTGGCGCCGCGCCAAGTGGGAAAGGGTGGTTTTGAGGCTGAAGGCAGCAGGAAAGCCTGCAGCCCCCAGGTCTGTGGGGCTACGCAAGCCGTTCCCAAAGAGCTTTAGAACAAGGCATAGTTTTCCCTGCTGGCTCTTTGGGCATGGGACCAGTCTCCAGACATATGGAAATATTGAAGGCTGGCGCCGCGCCAAGTGGGAAAGGGTGGTTTTCAGGCTGAAGATGCCAGGAAAGCCTGCAGCCCTCAGGTCTGTGAGGCTACGCAAGCGGTTCCCAAAGAGCTTTAGAACAGTGCCACAGTTTTCCCTGCTGGCTCTTTGGGCGTGGGACCAATCTCCAGACATATGGCCATTTTTGTGCCTGGCGCGGCGCCAAGTGGGAAAGGGTGGTTTTGAGGCTGAAGGTGCCAGGAAAGCCTGCAGCCCGCAGGTCTGTGGGGCCACGCAAGCGGTTCCCAAAGAGCTTTAGAACAAGGCATAGTTTTCCCTGCCGGCTCTTTGGGCGTGGGACCAGTCTCCAGACATATGGAAATATTGAAGGCTGGCGCCGCGCCAAGTGGGAAAGGGTGGTTTTGAGGCTGAAGGCAGCAGGAAAGCCTGCAGCCCCCAGGTCTGTGGGGCTACGCAAGCGGTTCCCAAAGAGCTTGAGAACAAGGGATAGTTTTCCCTGCTGGCTCTTTGGGCATGGGACCAGTCTCCAGACATATGTATATTTTGGAGGCTGGCACCAAGTGGGAAAGGGTGGTTTTGAGGCTGAAGGCGCCAGGAAAGCCTGCAGCCCCCAGGTCTTTGGGGCCATGCAAGAGGTTCCCAAAGAGCTTTGGAGCAAGCCACAGTTTTTCCTGCTGGCTCTTTGGGCGTGGGACCAGTCTCCAGACATATGGAAATATTGAAGGGTGGCGCCGCGCCAAGTGGGAAAGGGTGGTTTTGAGGATGAAGGCGCCAGGAAAGCCTGCAGCCCCCAGGTCTGTGGGGCTAGGCAAGCGGTTCCCAAAGAGATTTAAAACAGTGCCACAGTTTTCCCTGCTGGCTCTCTGGGCGTGGGACCAGTCTCCAGACATATGGATATTTTGGAGGCTGGCGCCAAGTGGGAAAGGGTGGTTTTGAGGCTGAAGTCGCCAGGAAAGCGTGCAGCCCCCAGGTCTGTGGGGCTAGGCAAGCAGTTCCCAAAGAGCTTTAGAACAAGGCATAATTTTCTCTGCTGGCTCTTTGGGCGTGGGACCAATCTCCAGCCATATGGCCATTTTTGTGCCTGGCACGGCGCCAAGTGGGAAAGGGTGGTTTTCAGGCTGAAGACGCCAGGAAAGCCTGCAGCCCTCAGGTCTGTGAGTCTACGCAAGCGGTTCCCAAAGAGCTTTAGAACAGTGCCACAGTTTTCCCTACTGGCTCTTTGGGCGTGGGACCAATCTCCAGACATATGGCCATTTTTGTGCCTGGCACGGCGCCAAGTGGGAAAGGGTGGTTTTGAGGCTGAAGGCAGCAGGAAAGCCTGCAGCCCCCAGGTGTGTGGGGCTACGCAAGCGGTTCCCAAAGAGCTTTAGAACAAGGCATAGTTTTCCCTGCTGGCTCTTTGGGCATGGGACCAATCTCCAGACATACGGAAATTTTGGAGGCTGGCGGTAAGTGGGAAAGGGTGGTTTTGAGGCTGAAGGCAGCAGGAAAGCCTGCAGCCCCCAGGTCTGTGGGGCTAGGCAAGCGGTTCACAAAGAGCTTTAGAACAAGCCACAGTTTTCCCTGCTGGCTCTTTGGGCGTGGGACCAATCTCCAGCCATGTGGCCATTTTTGTGCCTGGCACGGCGCCAAGTGGGAAAGGGTGGTTTTGAGGCTGATGACGCTAGGAAACCCTGCAGCCCCCAAGTCTGTGGGGCTAGGCAAGCGGTTCCCAAAGGGCTTTAGAACAAGGCATAGTTTTCCCTGCTGGCTCTTTGGGAGTGGGACCCATCTCCTGACATATGGCCATTTTTGTGCCTGGCGCGGCGCCAAGTGGGAAAGGGTGGTTTTGAGGCTGAAGGCAGCAGGAAAGTCTGCAGCCCCCAGGTCTTTGGGGCCATGCAAGCGGTTCCCAAAGAGCTTTAGAAGAAGGCATAGTTTTCCCTGCTGGCTCTTTGGGCGTGGGACCAATCTCCAGACATATGGCCATTTTTGTGCCTGGCGCGGCGCCAAGTGGGAAAGGGTGGTTTTGAGGCTGAAGGTGCCAGGAAAGCCTGCAGCCCCAAGGTGTGTGGGGCCACGCAAGCGGTTCCCAAAGAGCTTTAGAACAAGGCATAGTTTTCCCTGCTGGCTCTTTGGGCGTGGGACCAGTCTCCAGACATATGGATATTTTGGAGGCTGGCACCAAGTGGGAAAGGGTGGTTTTGAGGCTGAAGGCAGCAGGAAAGCCTGCAGCCCCCAGGTCTGTGGGGCTAGGCAAGCGGTTCCCAAAGAGCTTTAGAAGAAGGCATAGTTTTCCCTGCTGGCTCTTTGGGCGTGGGACCAACCTCCAGACATATGGCCATTTTTGTGCCTGGCGCGGCGCCAAGTGGGAAAGGGTGGTTTTGAGGCTGAAGGCAGCAGGAAAGCCTGCAACCCCCAGGTCTGTGGGGCTACGCAAGTGGTTCCCAAAGAGCTTTAGAAGAAGGCATAGTTTTCCCTGCTGGCTCTTTGGGCGTGGGACCCATCTCCAGACATATGGCCATTTTTGTGCCTGGCGCGGCGCCAAGTGGGAAAGGGTGGTTTTGAGGCTGAAGGCAGCAGGAAAGCCTGCAGCCCCCAGGTCTGTGGGGCTACGCAAGCGGTTCCCAAAGAGCTTTAGAACAAGGCATAGTTTTCCCTGCTGGCTCTTTGGGCATGGGACCAATCTCCAGACATACGGAAATTTTGGAGGCTGGCGGTAAGTGGGAAAGGGTGGTTTTGAGGCTGAAGGCAGCAGGAAAGCCTGCAGCCCCCAGGTCTGTGGAGCTAGGCAAGCGGTTCACAAAGAGCTTTAGAACAAACCACAGTTTTCCCTGCTGGCTCTTTGGGCGTGGGACCAATCTCCAGCCATATGGCCATTTTTGTGCCTGGCACGGCGCCAAGTGGGAAAGGGTGGTTTTGAGGCTGATGGCGCTAGGAAACCCTGCAGCCCCCAAGTCTGTGGGGCTAGGCAAGCGGTTCCCAAAGTGCTTTAGAACAAGGCATAGTTTTCCCTGCTGGCTCTTTGGGAGTGGGACCCATCTCCTGACATATGGCCATTTTTGTGCCTTGCGCGGCGCCAAGTGGGAAAGGGTGGTTTTGAAGCTGAAGGCAGCAGGAAAGTCTGCAGCCCCCAGGTCTTTGGGGCCATGCAAGCGGTTCTCAAAGAGCTTTAGAAGAAGGCATAGTTTTCCCTGCTGGCTCTTTGGGCGTGGGACCAATCTCCAGACATATGGCCATTTTTGTGCCTGGCGCAGCGCCAAGTGGGAAAGGGTGGTTTTGAGGCTGAAGGTGCCAGGAAAGCCTGCAGCCCCAAGGTGTGTGGGGCCACGCAAGCGGTTCCCAAAGAGCTTTAGAACAAGGCATAGTTTTCCCTGCTGGCTCTTTGGGCATGGGACCAATCTCCAGACATACGGAAATTTTGGAGGCTGGCGGTAAGTGGGAAAGGGTGGTTTTGAGGCTGAAGGCAGCAGGAAAGCCTGCAGCCCCCAGGTGTGTGGAGCTAGGCAAGCGGTTCACAAAGAGCTTTAGAACAAACCACAGTTTTCCCTGCTGGCTCTTTGGGCGTGGGACCAATCTCCAGCCATATGGCCATTTTTGTGCCTGGCACGGCGCCAAGTGGGAAAGGATGGTTTTGAGGCTGATGGCGCTAGGAAACCCTGCAGCCCCCAAGTCTGTGGGGCTAGGCAAGCGGTTCCCAAAGGGCTTTAGAACAAGGCATAATTTTCCCTGCTGGCTCTTTGGGAGTGGGAGCCATCTCCAGACATATGGCCATTTTTGTGCCTTGCGCGGCGCCAAGTGGGAAAGGGTGGTTTTGAGGCTGAAGGCAGCAGGAAAGTCTGCAGCCCCCAGGTCTTTGGGGCCATGCAAGCGGTTCCCAAAGAGCTTTAGAAGAAGGCATAGTTTTCCCTCCTGGCTCTTTGGGCGTGGGACCAATCTCCAGCCATATGGCCATTTTTGTGCCTGGCGCGGCGCCAAGTGGGAAAGGGTGGTTTTGAGGCTGAAGGTGCCAGGAAAGCCTGCAGCCCCAAGGTGTGTGGGGCCACGCAAGCGGTTCCCAAAGAGCTTTAGAACAAGGCATAGTTTTCCCTGCTGGCTCTTTGGGCGTGGGACCAGTCTCCAGACATATGGATATTTTGGAGGCTGGCACCAAGTGGGAAAGGGTGGTTTTGAGGCTGAAGGCAGCAGGAAAGCCTGCAGCACCCAGGTCTGTGGGGCTAGGCAAGCGGTTCCCAAAGAGCTTTAGAACAAGCCACAGTTTTCCCTGCTGGCTCTTTGGGCGTGGGACCAGTCTCCAGACATATGGCCATTTTTGTGCCTGGCGCGGCGCCAAGTGGGAAAGGGTGGTTTTGAGGCTGAAGGCAGTAGGAAAGCCTGCAACCCCCAGGTCTGTGGGGCTACGCAAGTGGTTCCCAAAGGGCTTTAGAACAAGGCATAGTTTTCCCTGCTGGCTCTTTGGGCGTGGGACCCATCTCCAGACATATGGCCATTTTTGTGCCTGGCGTGGCGCCAAGTGGGAAAGGGTGGTTTTGAGGCTGAAGGCAGCAGGCAAGCCTGCAGCCCGCAGGTCTGTGGGGCCACGCAAGCGGTTCCCAAAGAGCTTTAGAACAAGGCATAGTTTTCTCTGCTGGCTCTTTGGGCGTGGGACCAATCTCCAGACATATGGCCATTTTTGTGCCTGGCACGGCGCCAAGTGTGAAAGGGTGGTTTTCAGGCTGAAGACGCCAGGAAAGCCTGCAGCCCTCAGGTCTGTGGGGCTACGCAAGCGGTTCCCAAAGAGCTTTAGGACAGTGCCACAGTTTTCCCTCCTGGCTCTTTGGGCGTGGGACCAATCTCCAGAGATATGGCCATTTTTGTGCCTGGCGCGGCGCCAAGTGGGAAAGGGTGGTTTTGAGGCTGAAGGCAGCAGGCAAGCCTGCAGCCCCCAGGTCTGTGGGGCCACGCAAGCGGTTCCCAAAGAGCTTTAGAACAGTGCCACAGTTTTCCCTGCTGGCTCTTTGGGCGTGAGACCAATCTCCAGACTTATGGATATTTTGGAGGCTGGCAGCAAGTGGGAAAGGGTGGTTTTGAGGCTGAAGGCAGCAGGAAAGCCTGCAGCCCCCAGGTCTGTGGGGCTAGGCAAGCGGTTCCCAAAGAGCTTTAGAAGAAGGCATAGTTTTCCCTGCTGGCTCTTTGGGCGTGGGACCAACCTCCAGACATATGGCCATTTTTGTGCCTGGCGCGGCGCCAAGTGGGAAAGGGTGGTTTTGAGGCTGAAGGCAGCAGGAAAGCCTGCAACCCCCAGGTCTGTGGGGCTACGCAAGTGGTTCCCAAAGAGCTTTAGAAGAAGGCATAGTTTTCCCTGCTGGCTCTTTGGGCGTGGGACCCATCTCCAGACATATGGCCATTTTTGTGCCTGGCGCGGCGCCAAGTGGGAAAGGGTGGTTTTGAGGCTGAAGGCAGCAGGAAAGCCTGCAACCCCCAGGTCTGTGGGGCTACGCAAGTGGTTCCCAAAGAGCTTTAGAAGAAGGCATAGTTTTCCCTGCTGGCTCTTTGGGCGTGGGACCCATCTCCAGACATATGGCCATTTTTGTGCCTGGCGCGGCGCCAAGTGGGAAAGGGTGGTTTTGAGGCTGAAGGCAGCAGGAAAGCCTGCAGCCCCCAGGTCTGTGGGGCTACGCAAGCGGTTCCCAAAGAGCTTTAGAACAAGGCATAGTTTTCCCTGCTGGCTCTTTGGGCATGGGACCAATCTCCAGACATACGGAAATTTTGGAGGCTGGCGGTAAGTGGGAAAGGGTGGTTTTGAGGCTGAAGGCAGCAGGAAAGCCTGCAGCCCCCAGGTCTGTGGAGCTAGGCAAGCGGTTCACAAAGAGCTTTAGAACAAACCACAGTTTTCCCTGCTGGCTCTTTGGGCGTGGGACCAATCTCCAGCCATATGGCCATTTTTGTGCCTGGCACGGCGCCAAGTGGGAAAGGGTGGTTTTGAGGCTGATGGCGCTAGGAAACCCTGCAGCCCCCAAGTCTGTGGGGCTAGGCAAGCGGTTCCCAAAGTGCTTTAGAACAAGGCATAGTTTTCCCTGCTGGCTCTTTGGGAGTGGGACCCATCTCCTGACATATGGCCATTTTTGTGCCTTGCGCGGCGCCAAGTGGGAAAGGGTGGTTTTGAGGCTGAAGGCAGCAGGAAAGTCTGCAGCCCCCAGGTCTTTGGGGCCATGCAAGCGGTTCTCAAAGAGCTTTAGAAGAAGGCATAGTTTTCCCTGCTGGCTCTTTGGGCGTGGGACCAATCTCCAGACATATGGCCATTTTTGTGCCTGGCGCAGCGCCAAGTGGGAAAGGGTGGTTTTGAGGCTGAAGGTGCCAGGAAAGCCTGCAGCCCCAAGGTGTGTGGGGCCACGCAAGCGGTTCCCAAAGAGCTTTAGAACAAGGCATAGTTTTCCCTGCTGGCTCTTTGGGCATGGGACCAATCTCCAGACATACGGAAATTTTGGAGGCTGGCGGTAAGTGGGAAAGGGTGGTTTTGAGGCTGAAGGCAGCAGGAAAGCCTGCAGCCCCCAGGTGTGTGGAGCTAGGCAAGCGGTTCACAAAGAGCTTTAGAACAAACCACAGTTTTCCCTGCTGGCTCTTTGGGCGTGGGACCAATCTCCAGCCATATGGCCATTTTTGTGCCTGGCACGGCGCCAAGTGGGAAAGGATGGTTTTGAGGCTGATGGCGCTAGGAAACCCTGCAGCCCCCAAGTCTGTGGGGCTAGGCAAGCGGTTCCCAAAGGGCTTTAGAACAAGGCATAATTTTCCCTGCTGGCTCTTTGGGAGTGGGAGCCATCTCCAGACATATGGCCATTTTTGTGCCTTGCGCGGCGCCAAGTGGGAAAGGGTGGTTTTGAGGCTGAAGGCAGCAGGAAAGTCTGCAGCCCCCAGGTCTTTGGGGCCATGCAAGCGGTTCCCAAAGAGCTTTAGAAGAAGGCATAGTTTTCCCTCCTGGCTCTTTGGGCGTGGGACCAATCTCCAGCCATATGGCCATTTTTGTGCCTGGCGCGGCGCCAAGTGGGAAAGGGTGGTTTTGAGGCTGAAGGTGCCAGGAAAGCCTGCAGCCCCAAGGTGTGTGGGGCCACGCAAGCGGTTCCCAAAGAGCTTTAGAACAAGGCATAGTTTTCCCTGCTGGCTCTTTGGGCGTGGGACCAGTCTCCAGACATATGGATATTTTGGAGGCTGGCACCAAGTGGGAAAGGGTGGTTTTGAGGCTGAAGGCAGCAGGAAAGCCTGCAGCACCCAGGTCTGTGGGGCTAGGCAAGCGGTTCCCAAAGAGCTTTAGAACAAGCCACAGTTTTCCCTGCTGGCTCTTTGGGCGTGGGACCAGTCTCCAGACATATGGCCATTTTTGTGCCTGGCGCGGCGCCAAGTGGGAAAGGGTGGTTTTGAGGCTGAAGGCAGTAGGAAAGCCTGCAACCCCCAGGTCTGTGGGGCTACGCAAGTGGTTCCCAAAGGGCTTTAGAACAAGGCATAGTTTTCCCTGCTGGCTCTTTGGGCGTGGGACCCATCTCCAGACATATGGCCATTTTTGTGCCTGGCGTGGCGCCAAGTGGGAAAGGGTGGTTTTGAGGCTGAAGGCAGCAGGCAAGCCTGCAGCCCGCAGGTCTGTGGGGCCACGCAAGCGGTTCCCAAAGAGCTTTAGAACAAGGCATAGTTTTCTCTGCTGGCTCTTTGGGCGTGGGACCAATCTCCAGACATATGGCCATTTTTGTGCCTGGCACGGCGCCAAGTGTGAAAGGGTGGTTTTCAGGCTGAAGACGCCAGGAAAGCCTGCAGCCCTCAGGTCTGTGGGGCTACGCAAGCGGTTCCCAAAGAGCTTTAGGACAGTGCCACAGTTTTCCCTCCTGGCTCTTTGGGCGTGGGACCAATCTCCAGAGATATGGCCATTTTTGTGCCTGGCGCGGCGCCAAGTGGGAAAGGGTGGTTTTGAGGCTGAAGGCAGCAGGCAAGCCTGCAGCCCCCAGGTCTGTGGGGCCACGCAAGCGGTTCCCAAAGAGCTTTAGAACAGTGCCACAGTTTTCCCTGCTGGCTCTTTGGGCGTGAGACCAATCTCCAGACTTATGGATATTTTGGAGGCTGGCAGCAAGTGGGAAAGGGTGGTTTTGAGGCTGAAGGCAGCAGGAAAGCCTGCAGCCCCCAGGTCTGTGGGGCTAGGCAAGCGGTTCCCAAAGAGCTTTAGAAGAAGGCATAGTTTTCCCTGCTGGCTCTTTGGGCGTGGGACCAACCTCCAGACATATGGCCATTTTTGTGCCTGGCGCGGCGCCAAGTGGGAAAGGGTGGTTTTGAGGCTGAAGGCAGCAGGAAAGCCTGCAACCCCCAGGTCTGTGGGGCTACGCAAGTGGTTCCCAAAGAGCTTTAGAAGAAGGCATAGTTTTCCCTGCTGGCTCTTTGGGCGTGGGACCCATCTCCAGACATATGGCCATTTTTGTGCCTGGCGCGGCGCCAAGTGGGAAAGGGTGGTTTTGAGGCTGAAGGCAGCAGGAAAGCCTGCAGCCCCCAGGTCTGTGGGGCTACGCAAGCGGTTCCCAAAGAGCTTTAGAACAAGGCATAGTTTTCCCTGCTGGCTCTTTGGGCATGGGACCAATCTCCAGACATACGGAAATTTTGGAGGCTGGCGGTAAGTGGGAAAGGGTGGTTTTGAGGCTGAAGGCAGCAGGAAAGCCTGCAGCCCCCAGGTCTGTGGAGCTAGGCAAGCGGTTCACAAAGAGCTTTAGAACAAACCACAGTTTTCCCTGCTGGCTCTTTGGGCGTGGGACCAATCTCAAGACATATGGCCATTTTTGTGCCTGGCACGGCGCCAAGTGGGAAAGGGTGGTTTTGAGGCTGATGGCGCTAGGAAACCCTGCAGCCCCCAAGTCTGTGGGGCTAGGCAAGCGGTTCCCAAAGTGCTTTAGAACAAGGCATAGTTTTCCCTGCTGGCTCTTTGGGAGTGGGACCCATCTCCTGACATATGGCCATTTTTGTGCCTTGCGCGGCGCCAAGTGGGAAAGGGTGGTTTTGAGGCTGAAGGCAGCAGGAAAGTCTGCAGCCCCCAGGTCTTTGGGGCCATGCAAGCGGTTCTCAAAGAGCTTTAGAAGAAGGCATAGTTTTCCCTGCTGGCTCTTTGGGCGTGGGACCAATCTCCAGACATATGACCATTTTTGTGCCTGGCGCAGCGCCAAGTGGGAAAGGGTGGTTTTGAGGCTGAAGGTGCCAGGAAAGCCTGCAGCCCCAAGGTGTGTGGGGCCACGCAAGCGGTTCCCAAAGAGCTTTAGAACAAGGCATAGTTTTCCCTGCTGGCTCTTTGGGCATGGGACCAATCTCCAGACATACGGAAATTTTGGAGGCTGGCGGTAAGTGGGAAAGGGTGGTTTTGAGGCTGAAGGCAGCAGGAAAGCCTGCAGCCCCCAGGTCTGTGGAGCTAGGCAAGCGGTTCCCAAAGGGCTTTAGAACAAGGCATAGTTTTCCCTGCTGGCTCTTAGGGAGTGGGACCCACCTCCTGACATATGGCCATTTTTGTGCCTTGCGCGGCACCAAGTGGGAAAGGGTGGTTTTGAGGCTGAAGGCAGCAGGAAAGTCTGCAGCCCCCAGGTCTTTGGGGCCATGCAAGCGGTTCCCAAAGAGCTTTAGAACAAGCCACAGTTTTCCCTGCTGGCTGTTTGGGCGTGGGACCAATCTCCAGACATATGGCCATTTTTGTGCCTGGCGCGGCGCCAAGTGGGAAAGGGTGGTTTTGAGGCTGAAGGTGCCAGGAAAGCCTGCAGCCCCAAGGTGTGTGGGGTCACGCAAGCGGTTCCCAAAGAGCTTTAGAACAAGGCATAGTTTTCCCTGCTGGCTCTTTGGGCGTGGGACCAGTCTCCAGACATATGGATATTTTCAGGCTGGCACCAAGTGGGAAAGGGTGGTTTTGAGGCTGAAGGCAGCAGGAAAGCCTGCAGC
This sequence comes from Larus michahellis, assembly GCF_964199755.1. Lineage (NCBI taxonomy): Eukaryota > Metazoa > Chordata > Aves > Charadriiformes > Laridae > Larus > Larus michahellis. The sequence continues at coordinate 13,211,034 of NC_133902.1, forward strand.
CCCCAGGTCTGTGGGGCTAGGCAAGCGGTTCCCAAAGAGCTTTAGAACAAGCCACAGTTTTCCCTGCTGGCTCTTTGGGCGTGGGACCAACCTCCAGACATATGGCCATTTTTGTGCCTGGCGCGGCGCCAAGTGGGAAAGGGTGGTTTTGAGGCTGAAGGCAGCAGGAAAGCCTGCAACCCCCAGGTCTGTGGGGCTACGCAAGTGGTTCCCAAAGAGCTTTAGAACAGTGTCACAGTTTTCCCTGCTGGCTCTTTGGGCGTGAGACCAATCTCCAGACTTAAGGATATTTTGGAGGCTGGCAGCAAGTGGGAAAGGGTGGTTTTGAGGCTGAAGGTGCCAGGAAAGCCTGCAGCCCCCAGGTGTGTGTGGCTACGCAAGCAGTTCCCAAAGAGCTTTAGAACAAGGCATAGTTTTCTCTGCTGGCTCTTTGGGAGTGGGACCCATCTCCAGACATATGGCCATTTTTGTGCCTTGCGCGGTGCCAAGTGGGAAAGGGTGGTTTTGAGGCTGAAGGTGCCAGGAAAGCCTGCAGCCCCCAGGTGTGTGTGGCTACGCAAGCAGTTCCCAAAGAGCTTTAGAACAAGGCATAGTTTTCTCTGCTGGCTCTTTGGGAGTGGGACCCATCTCCAGACATATGGCCATTTTTGTGCCTTGCGCGGTGCCAAGTGGGAAAGGGTGGTTTTGAGGCTGAAGGCAGCAGGAAAGTCTGCAGCCCCCAGGTCTTTGGGGCCATGCAAGCGGTTCCCAAAGAGCTTTAGAACAAGCCACAGTTTTCCCTGCTGGCTCTTTGGGCGTGGGACCAGTCTCCAGACATACGGCCATTTTTGTGCCTGACGCGGCGCCAAGTGGGAAAGGGTGGTTTTGAGGCTGAAGGTGCCAGGAAAGCCTGCAGCCCCAAGGTGTGTGGGGCCACGCAAGCGGTTCCCAAAGAGCTTTAGAACAAGGCATAGTTTTCCCTGCTGGCTCTTTGGGCGTGGGACCTGTCTCCAGACATATGGATATTTTGGAGGCTGGCGGCAAGTGGGAAAGGGTGGTTTTGAGGCTGAAGGCAGCAGGAAAGCCTGCATCCCGCAGGTCTGTGGGGCTAGGCAAGCGGTTCCCAAAGAGCTTTAGAACAAGCCACATTTTTCCCTGGTGGCTGTTTGGGCGTGGGACCAGTCTCCAGACATATGGCCATTTTTGTGCCTGGCGCGGCGCCAAGTGGGAAAGGGTGGTTTTGAGGCTGAAGGCAGCAGGAAAGCCTGCAGCCCCCATGTCTTTGGGGCCATGCAAGCGCTTCCCACAGAGCTTTGGAGCAAGCCACATTTTTCCCTGGTGGCTCTCTGGGCGTGGGACCAGTCTCCAGACATATGGATATTTTGGAGGCTGGCGCCAAGTGGGAAAGGGTGGTTTTGAGGCTGAAGGCAGCAGGAAAGCCTGCAACCCCCAGGTCTGTGGGGCTACGGAAGTGGTTCCCAAAGAGCTTTAGAAGAAGGCATAGTTTTCCCTGCTGGCTCTTTGGGCGTGGGACCGATCTCCAGACATATGGCCATTTTTGTGCCTGGCGCGGCGCCAAGTGGGAAAGGGTGGTTTTGAGGCTGAAGGCAGCAGGCAAGCCTGCAGCCCGCAGGTCTGTGGGGCCACGCAAGCGGTTCCCAAAGAGCTTTAGAACAAGACATGGTTTTCTCTGCTGACTCTTTGGGCGTGGGACCAATCTCCAGACATATGGCCATTTTTGGGCCTCGCACAGCGCCAACTGGGAAAGGGTGGTTTTCAGGCTGAAGACGCCAGGAAAGCCTGCAGCCCTCAGGTCTGTGGGGCTACGCAAGCCGTTCCCAAAGAACTTTAGAACAGTGCCACAGTTTTCCCTCCTGGCTCTTTGGGCGTGGGACCAATCTCCAGAGATATGGCCATTTTTGTGCCTGGCGCGGCGCCAAGTGGGAAAGGGTGGTTTTGAGGCTGAAGGCAGCAGGAAAGCCTGCAGCCCCGAGGTCTGTGGGGCCACGCAAGCGGTTCCCAAAGAGCTTTAGAACAGTTCCACAGTTTTCCCTGCTGGCTCTTTGGGCGTGAGACCAATCTCCAGACTTATGGATATTTTGGAGGCTGGCAGCAAGTGGGAAAGGGTGGTTTTGAGGCTGAAGGCGCCAGGAAAGCCTGCAGCCCCCAGGTGTGTGGGGCTACGCAAGCAGTTCCCAAAGAGCTTTAGAACAAGGCATAGTTTTCTCTGCTGGCTCTTTGGGAGTGGGACCCATCTCCAGACAAATGGCCATTTTTGTGCCTTGCGCGGTGCCAAGTGGGAAAGGGTGGTTTTGAGGCTGAAGGCAGCAGGAAAGTCTGCAGCCCCCAGGTCTTTGGGGCTATGCAAGCGGTTCCCAAAGAGCTTTAGAACAAGCCACAGTTTTCCCTGCTGGCTCTTTGGGCGTGGGACCAATCTCCAGACATATGGCCATTTTTGTGCCTGACGCGGCGCCAAGTGGGAAAGGGTGGTTTTGAGGCTGAAGGTGCCAGGAAAGCCTGCAGCCCCAAGGTGTGTGGGGCCACGCAAGCGGTTCCCAAAGAGCTTTAGAACAAGGCATAGTTTTCCCTGCTGGCTCTTTGGGCGTGGGACCAGTCTCCAGACATATGGATATTTTGGAGGCTGGCGGCAAGTGGGAAAGGGTGGTTTTGAGGCTGAAGGCAGCAGGAAAGCCTGCAGCCCGCAGGTCTGTGGGGCTAGGCAAGCGGTTCCCAAAGAGCTTTAGAACAAGCCACATTTTTCCCTGCTGGCTGTTTGGGCGTGGGACCAGTCTCCAGACATATGGCCATTTTTGTGCCTGGCGCGGCGCCAAGTGGGAAAGGGTGGTTTTGAGGCTGAAGGCAGCAGGAAAGCCTGCAGCCCCCATGTCTTTGGGGCCATGCAAGCGCTTCCCTCAGAGCTTTGGAGCAAGCCACAGTTTTCCCTGCTGGCTCTCTGGGCGTGGGACCAGTCTCCAGACATATGGATATTTTGGAGGCTGGCGCCAAGTGGGAAAGGGTGGTTTTGAGGCTGAAGGCAGCAGGAAAGCCTGCAGCCCCCAGGTGTGTGGGGCTACGCAAGCAGTTCCCAAAGAGCTTTAGAAGAAGGCATAGTTTTCCCTGCTGGCTCTTTGGGCATGGGACCAGTCTCCAGACATATGGCCATTTTTGTGCCTGGCGCGGCGCCAAGTGGGAAAGGGTGGTTTTGAGGCTGAAGGCAGCAGGAAAGCCTGCAGCCCCCAGGTCTGTGGGGCTAGGCAAGCGGTTCACAAAGAGCTTTAGAACAAGCCACAGTTTTCCTTGCTGGCTCTTTGGGCGTGGGACCAATCTCCAGCCATATGGCCATTTTTGTGCCTGGCACGGCGCCAAGTGGGAAAGGGTGGTTTTGAGGCTGATGGCGCTAGGAAACCCTGCAGCCCCCAAGTCTGTGGGCCTAGGCAAGAGGTTCCCAAAGGGCTTTAGAACAAGGCATAGTTTTCCCTGCTGGCTCTTTGGGAGTGGGACCCATCTCCTGACATATGGCCATTTTTGTGCCTTGCGCGGCACCAAGTGGGAAAGGGTGGTTTTGAGGCTGAAGGCAGCAGGAAAGTCTGCAGCCCCCAGGTCTTTGGGGCCATGCAAGCGGTTCCCAAAGAGCTTTAGAACAAGCCACAGTTTTCCCTGCTGGCTCTTTGGGCGTGGGACCAATCTCCAGACATATGGCCATTTTTGTGCCTGGCGCAGCGCCAAGTGGGGAATGGTGGTTTTGAGGCTGAAGGTGCCAGGAAAGCCTGCAGCCCCAAGGTGTGTGGGGCCACGCAAGCGGTTCCCAAAGAGCTTTAGAACAAGGCATAGTTTTCCCTGCTGGCTCTTTGGGCGTGGGACCAGTCTCCAGACATATGGATATTTTGGAGGCTGGCACCAAGTGGGAAAGGGTGGTTTTGAGGCTGAAGGCAGCAGGAAAGCCTGCAGCCCCCAGGTCTGTGGGGCTAGGCAAGCGGTTCCCAAAGAGCTTTAGAACAAGCCACAGTTTTCCCTGCTGGCTCTTTGGGCGTGGGACCAGTCTCCAGCCATATGGCCATTTTTGTGCCTGGCGCGGCGCCAAGTGGGAAAGGGTGGTTTTGAGGCTGAAGGCAGTAGGGAAGCCTGCAACCCCCAGGTCTGTGGGGCTACGCAAGTGGTTCCCAAAGAGCTTTAGAAGAAGGCATAGTTTTCCCTGCTGGCTCTTTGGGCGTGGGACCGATCTCCAGACATATGGCCATTTTTGTACCTGGCGCGGCGCCAAGTGGGAAAGGGTGGTTTTGAGGCTGAAGGCAGCAGGCAAGCCTGCAGCCCGCAGGTCTGTGGGGCCACGCAAGCGGTTCCCAAAGAGCTTTAGAACAAGGCATGGTTTTCCCTGCTGGCTCTTTGGGCGTGGGACCAATCTCCAGACATATGGCCATTTTTGTGCCTGGCGTGGCGCCAAGTGGGAAAGGGTGGTTTTCAGGCTGAAGACGCCAGGAAAGCCTGCAGCCCTCAGGTCTGTGGGGCTACGCAAGCCGTTCCCAAAGAACTTTAGAACAGTGCCACAGTTTTCCCTCCTGGCTCTTTGGGCGTGGGACCAATCTCCAGAGATATGGCCATTTTTGTGCCTGGCGCGGCGCCAAGTGGGAAAGGGTGGTTTTGAGGCTGAAGGCAGCAGGAAAGCCTGCACCCCGAGGTCTGTGGGGCCACGCAAGCGGTTCCCAAAGAGCTTTAGAACAGTGCCACAGTTTTCCCTGCTGGCTCTTTGGGCGTGAGACCAGTCTCCAGACTTATGGATATTTTGGAGGCTGGCAGCAAGTGGGAAAGGGTGGTTTTGAGGCTGAAGGCAGCAGGAAAGCCTGCAGCCCCCAGCTGTGTGGGGCTACGCAAGCAGTTCCCAAAGAGCTTTAGAACAAGGCATAGTTTTCCGTGCTGGCTCTTTGGGCGTGGGACCAATCTCCAGACATATGGCCATTTTTGTCCCTGGCACGGCGCCAAGTGGGAAAGGGTGGTTTTGAGGCTGAAGACGCCAGGAAAGCCTGCAGCCCTCAGGTCTGTGGGGCTACGCAAGCGGTTCCCAAAGAGCTTTAGAACAGTGCCACAGTTTTCCCTGCTGGCTCTTTGGGCGTGGGACCCATCTCCAGACATATGGCCATTTTTGTGCCTGGCGTGGCGCCAAGTGGGAAAGGGTGGTTTTGAGGCTGAAGGCAGCAGGAAAGCCTGCAGCCCCGAGGTCTGTGGGGCCACTCAAGCGGTTCCCAAAGAGCTTGAGAACAGTTCCACAGTTTTCCCTGCTGGCTCTCTGGGCGTGAGACCAATCTCCAGACTTATGGATATTTTGGAGGCTGGCACCAAGTGGGAAAGGGTGGTTTTGAGGCTGAAGGCGCCAGGAAAGCCTGCAGCCCCCAGGTCTGTAGGGCCATGCAAGCGGTTCCCAAAGAGCTTTAGAACAAGCCACAGTTTTCCCTGCTGGCTCTTTGGGCGTGGGACCAGTCTCCAGACATATGGAAATATTGAAGGCTGGCGCCGCGCCAAGTGGGAAAGGGTGGTTTTGAGGCTGAAGGCAGCAGGAAAGCCTGCAGCCCCCAGGTCTGTGGGGCTACGCAAGCAGTTCCCAAAGAGCTTTAGAACAAGGCATAGTTTTCCCTGCTGGCTCTTTGGGCGTGGGACCAATCTCCAGACATATGGCCATTTTTGTTACTGGCGCGGCGCCAATTGGGAAAGGGTGGTTTTGAGGCTGAAGGCGCCAGGAAAGCCTGCAGCCCCCAGGTGTGTGGGGCTACGCAAGCGGTTCCCAAAGAGCTTTAGAACAAGGCATAGTTTTCCCTGCTGGCTCTTTGGGCATGGGACCAATCTCCAGACATACGGAAATTTTGGAGGCTGGCGGTAAGTGGGAAAGGGTGGTTTTGAGGCTGAAGGCAGCAGGAAAGCCTGCAGCCCCCAGGTCTGTGGGGCCAGGCAAGCGGTTCCCAAAGAGCTTTAGAACAGTGCCACAGTTTTCCCTGCTGGCTCTTTGGGCGTGAGACCAATCTCCAGACTTATGGATATTTTGGAGGCTGGCGGCAAGTGGGAAAGGGTGGTTTTGAGGCTGAAGGCGCCAGGAAAGCCTGCAGCCCCCAGGTGTGTGGGGCTACGCAAGCAGTTCCCAAAGAGCTTTAGAAGAAGGCACAGCTTTCTCTGCTGGCTCTTTGGACGTGGGACCAATCTCCAGACATATGGCCATTTTTGTCCCTGTCACGGCGCCAAGTGGGAAAGGGTGGTTTTCAGGCTGAAGACGCCAGGAAAGCCTGTAGCCCTCAGGTCTGTGGGGCCACGCAAGCGGTTCCCAAAGAGCTTTACAACAGTGCCACAGTTTTCCCTCCTGGCTCTTTGGGCGTGAGACCAATCTCCAGACTTATGGATATTTTGGAGGCTGGCGGCAAGTGGGAAAGGGTGGTTTTGAGGCTGAAGGCGCCAGGAAAGCCTGCAGACCCCAGGTCTGTGGGGCCATGCAAGCGGTTCCCAAAGAGCTTTAGAACAAGGCATAGTTTTCCCTGCTGGCTCTTTTGGCGTGGGACCAATCTCCAGACATATGGCCATTTTTGTTACTGGCGCAGCGCCAAGTGGGAAAGGGTGGTTTTGAGGCTGAAGGCAGCAGGAAAGGCTGCAGCCCCCAGGTCTGTGGGGCTACGCAAGTGGTTCCCAAAGAGCTTTAGAACAAGGCATAGTTTTCCCTGGTGGCTCTTTGGGCATGGGACCAATCTCCGGACATACGGAAATTTTGGAGGCTGGCGGTAAGTGGGAAAGGGTGGTTTTGAGGCTGAAGGCAGCAGGAAAGCCTGCAGCCCCCAGGTCTGTGGGGCTACGCAAGCGGTTCCCAAAGAGCTTTAGAACAAGGCATAGTTTTCCCTGCTGGCTCTTTGGGCGTGGGACCAACCTCCAGACATATGGAAATATTGAAGGCTGGCGTGGCGCCAAGTGGGAAAGGGTGGTTTTGAAGCTGAAGGCAGCAGGAAAGCCTGCAGCCCCCAGGTCTGTGGGGCTACGCAAGCGGTTCCGAAAGAGCTTCAGCACAGTGCCACAGTTTTCCCTGCTGGCTCTTTGGGCGTGGGACCAATCTCCTGACATATGGCCATTTTTGTACCTGGCGCGGCGCCAAGTGGGAAAGGGTGGTTTTGAGGCTGAAGGCAGCAGGAAAGCCTGCAGCCCCCAGGTCTGTGGGGCCACGCAAGCGGTTCCCAAAGAGCTTTAGAACAAGGCATAATTTTCCCTGCTGGCTCTTTGGGCGTGGGACCAATCTCCAGACATATGGCCATTTTTGTGCCTGGCACGGCGCCAAGTGGGAAAGGGTGGTTTTGAGGCTGAAGGCAGTAGGAAAGCCTGCAGCCCCCAGGTGTGTGGGGCCACGCAAACGGTTCCCAAAGAGCTTTAGAACAAGGCATAGTTTTCCCTGCTGGCTCTTTGGGCATGGAACCAATCTCCAGACATATGGCCATTTTTGTGCCTGGCGCGGTGCCAAGTGGGAAAGGCTGTTTTTGAGGCGGAAGGTGCCAGGAAAGCCTGCAGCCCCCAGGTGTGTGGGGCCACGCAAGCGCTTCCCAAAGAGCTTTAGAACAAGCCACAGTTTTCCCTGCTGGCTCTTTGGGCGTGAGACCAATCTCCAGACTTATGGATATTTTGGAGGCTGGCGGCAAGTGGGAAAGGGTGGTTTTGAGGCTGAAGGTGCCAGGAAAGCCTGCAGCCCCGAGGTCTGTGGGGCCATGCAGGCGGTTCCCAAAGAGCTTTAGAACAGTTCACATTTTTCCCTGCTGGCTCTTTGAGCGTGAGACCAATCTCCAGACTTATGGATATTTTGGAGGCTGGTGGCAAGTGGGAAAGGGTGGTCTTGAGGCTGAAGGCGCCAGGAAAGCCTGCAGACCCCAGGTCTGTGGGGCCATGCAAGCGGTTCCCAAAGAGCTTTAGAACAAACCACATTTTTCCCTGCTGGCTCTTTCGGCGTGGGACCAATCTCCAGACATATGGAAATATTGAAGGCTGGCGCGGCGCCAAGTGGGAAAGGGTGGTTTTGAGGCTGAAGGCAGCAGGAAAGCCTGCAGCCCCCAGGTGTGTGGGGCTACGCAAGCGGTTCCCAAAGAGCTTTAGAAGAAGGCATAGTTTTCCCTGCTGCCTCTTTGGGCATGGGACCAATCTCCAGACATATGGAAATTTTGGAGGCTGGCGGTAAGTGGGAAAGGGTGGTTTTGAGGCTGAAGGCGCCAGGAAAGCCTGCAGCCCCCAGGTCTGTGGGGCTAGGCAAGCGGTTCCCAAAGAGCTTTAGAAGAAGGCATAGTTTTTCCTGCTGGCTCTTTGGGCGTGGGACCAATCTCCAGAGATATGGCCATTTTTGTGCCTGGGGCGGCGCCAAGTGGGAAAGGGTGGTTTTGAGGCTGAAGGCAGCAGGAAAGCCTGCAGCCCCCAGGTGTGTGGGGCCAGGCAAGCGGTTCCCAAAGAGCTTTAGAACAGTGCGACAGTTTTCCCTGCTGGCTCTTTGGGCGTGAGACCAATCTCCAGACTTATGGATATTTTGGAGGCTGGCAGCAAGTGGGAAAGGGTGGTTTTGAGGCTGAAGGCGCCAGGAAAGCCTGCAGCCCCCAGGTGTGTGGGGCTACGCAAGCAGTTCCCAAAGAGCTTTAGAACAAGGCATAGTTTTCTCTGCTGGCTCTTTGGGCGTGGGACCAATCTCCAGACATATGGCCATTTTTGTCCCTGGCACGGCGCCAAGTGGGAAAGGGTGGTTTTCAGGCTGAAGACGCCAGGAAAGCCTGCAGCCCTCAGGTCTGTGGGGTTACGCAAGTGGTTCCCAAAGAGCTTTAGAACAGTGCCACAGTTTTCCCTCCTGGCTCTTTGGGCGTGAGACCAATCTCCAGACTTATGGATATTTTGGAGGCTGGCGGCAAGTGGGAAAGGGTGGTTTTGAGGCTGAAGGCGCCAGGAAAGCCTGCAGACCCCAGGTCTGTGGGGCTACGCAAGCAGTTCCCAAAGAGCTTTAGAAGAAGGCATAGTTTTCCCTGCTGGCTCTTTGGGCATGGGACCAATCTCCAGACATACGGAAATTTTGGAGGCTGGCGGTAAGTGGGAAAGGGTGGTTTTGAGGCTGAAGGCGCCAGGAAAGCCTGCAGCCCCCAGGTCTTTGGGGCCATGCAAGCGCTTCCCACAGAGCTTTGGAGCAAGCCACAGTTTTTCCTGCTGGCTCTTTGGGCGTGGGACCAGTCTCCAGACCTATGGAAATATTGAAGGCTGGCGCCGCGCCAAGTGGGAAAGGGTGGTTTTGAGGCTGAAGGCAGCAGGAAAGCCTGCAGCCCCAGGTCTGTGGGGCTACGCAAGCAGTTCCCAAAGAGCTTTAGAACAAGGCATACATTTCCCTGCTGGCTCTTTGGGCGTGGGACCAATCTCCAGCCATATGGCCATTTTTGTCCCTGGCGCGGCGCCAAGTGGGAAAGGGTGGTTTTGAGGCTGATGGCGCTAGGAAACCCTGCAGCCCCCAAGTCTGTGGGGCTAGGCAAGCGGTTCCCAAAGGGCTTTAGAACAAGGCATAGTTTTCCCTGCTGGCTCTTTGGGCGTGGGACCCATCTCCAGACATATGGCCATTTTTGTGCCTTGCGCGGCGCCAAGTGGGAAAGGGTGGTTTTGAGGCTGAAGGCAGCAGGAAAGTCTCCAGCCCCCAGGTCTTTGGGGCCATGCAAGCGGTTCCCAAAGAGCTTTAGAACAAGCCACAGTTTTCCCTGCTGGCTCTTTGGGCGTGGGACCAATCTCCAGACATATGGCCATTTTTGTGCCTGGCGCGGCGCCAAGTGGGAAAGGGTGGTTTTGAGGCTGAAGGTGCCAGGAAAGCCTGCAGCCCCAAGGTGTGTGGGGCCACGCAAGCTGTTCCCAAAGAGCTTTAGAACAAGGCATAGTTTTCCCTGCTGGCTCTTTGGGCATGGGACCAGTCTCCAGACATATGGATATTTTGGAGGCTGGCGCCAAGTGGGAAAGGGTGGTTTTGAGGCTGAAGACGCCAGGAAAGCCTGCAGCCCTCAGGTCTGTGGGGCTACGCAAGTGGTTCCCAAAGAGCTTTAGAACAGTGCCACAGTTTTCCCTGCTGGCTCTTTGGGCGTGAGACCAATCTCCAGACTTATGGATATTTTGGAGGCTGGCGGCAAGTGGGAAAGGGTGGTTTTGAGGCTGAAGACGCCAGGAAAGCCTGCACCCCCCAGGTCTGTGGGGCCATGCAAGTGGTTCCCAAAGAGCTTTAGAACAAGCCACATTTTTCCCTGCTGGCTCTTTGGGCGTGGGACCAGTCTCCAGACATATGGAAATATTGAAGGCTGGCGCCACGCCAAGTGGAAAAGGGTGGTTTTGAGGCTGAAGGCGCCAGGAAAGCCTGCAGCCCCCATGTCTGTGGGGCTACGCAAGTGGTTCCCAAAGAGCTTTAGAACAAGGCATAGTTTTCCCTGCTGGCTCTTTTGGCGTGGGACCAATCTCCAGACATATGGCCATTTTTGTTACTGGCGCAGCGCCAAGTGGGAAAGGGTGGTTTTGAGGCTGAAGGCAGCAGGAAAGCCTGCAGCCCCCAGGTGTGTGGGGCTACGCAAGTGGTTCCCAAAGAGCTTTAGAACAAGGCATACTTCTCCCTGCTGGCTCTTTGGGCATGGGACCAATCTCCAGACATACGGAAATTTTGGAGGCTGGCGGTAAGTGGGAAAGGGTGGTTTTGAGGCTGAAGGCGCCAGGAAAGCCTGCAGCCCCCAGGTCTTTGGGGCCATGCAAGCGCTTCCCACAGAGCTTTGGAGCAAGCCACAGTTTTTCCCTGCTGGCTCTTTGGGCGTGGGACCAGTCTCCAGACCTATGGAAATATTGAAGTCTGGCGCCGCGCCAAGTGGGAAAGGGTGGTTTTGAGGCTGAAGGCAGCAGGAAAGCCTGCAGCCCCCAGGTCTGTGGGGCTACGCAAGCGGTTCCCAAAGAGCTTTAGAACAGTGCCACAGTTTTCCCTGCTGGCTCTTTGGGCGTGGGACCAATCTCCAGAGATATGGCCATTTTTGTGCCTGGCGCGGCGCCAAGTGGGAAAGGGTGGTTTTGAGGCTGAAGGCGCCAGGAAAGCCTGCAGCCCCCAGGTCTGTGGGGCCATGCAAGCGGTTCCCAAAGAGCTTTAGAACAGTGCCACATTTTTCCCTGCTGGCTCTTTGGGCGTGAGACCAATCTCCAGACTTATGGATGTTTTGGAGGCTGGCGGCAAGTGGGAAAGGGTGGTTTTGAGGCTGAAGGCGCCAGGAAAGCCTGCAGCCCCCAGGTCTGTGGGGCTAAGCAAGCCGTTCCCAAAGAGCTTTAGAACAAGCCACAGTTTTCCCTGCTGGCTCTTTGGGCGTGGGACCAGTTTCCAGACATATGGAAATATTGAAGGCTGGCGCCGCGCCAAGTGGGAAAGGGTGGTTTTGAGGCTGAAGGCAGCAGGAAAGCCTGCAGCCCCCAGGTCTGTGGGGCTACGCAAGCGGTTCCCAAAGAGCTTTAGAACAGTGCCACAGTTTTCCCTGCTGGCTCTCTGGGCGTGGGACCAATCTCCAGACATATGGATATTTTGGAGGCTGGCGGTAAGTGGGAAAGGGTGGTTTTGAGGCTGAAGGCGCCAGGAAAGCCTGCAGCCCCCAGGTCTGTGGGGCCATGCAAGCGGTTCACAAAGAGCTTTAGAACAAGCCACAGTTTTCCCTGCTGGCTCTTTGGGCGTGGGACCAATCTCCCGACATATGGCCATTTTTGTGCCTGGCGCGGCGCCAAGTGGGAAAGGGTGGTTTTGAGGCTGAAGGCGCCAGGAAAGCCTGCAGCCCCCAGGTCTGTGGGGCTACGCAAGCAGTTCCCAAAGAGCATTAGAACAAGGCATAGTTTTCTCTGCTGGCTCTTTGGGCGTGGGACCAATCTCCAGACATATGGCCATTTTTGTGCCTGGCACGGCGCCAAGTGGGAAAGGGTGGTTTTCAGGCTGAAGACGCCAGGAAAGCCTGCAGCCCTCAGGTCTGTGGGGCTACGCAAGCGGTTCCCAAGGAGCTTTAGAACAGTGCCACAGTTTTCCCTCCTGGCTCTTTGGGCGTGGGACCAATCTCCAGACATATGGCCATTTTTGTCCCTGGCACGGCGCCAAGTGGGAAAGGGTGGTTTTGAGGCTGAGGGTGCCAGGAAAGCCTGCAGCCCTCAGGTCTGTGGGGCTACGCAAGCGGTTCCCAAAGAGCTTTAGAACAGTGCCACAGTTTTCCCTGCTGGCTCTTTGGGCGTGGGACCAATCTCCAGACATATGGCCATATTTGTGCCTGGCGTGGCGCCAAGTGGGAAAGGGTGGTTTTGAGGCTGAAGGCAGCAGGAAAGCCTGCAGCCCCGAGGTGTGTGGGGCCACGCAAGCGGTTCCCAAAGAGTTTTAGAACAGTGCCACAGTTTTCCCTGCTGGCTCTTTGGGCGTGAGACCAATCTCCAGACTTATGGATATTTTGGAGGCTGGCGGCAGGTGGGAAAGGGTGGTTTTGAGGCTGAAGGCGCCAGGAAAGCCTGCACCCCCCAGGTCTGTGGGGCCATGCAAGCGGTTCCCAAAGAGCTTTAGAACAAGCCACATTTTTCCCTGCTGGCTCTTTGGGCGTGGGACCAGTCTCCAGACATATGGAAATATTGAAGGCTGGCGCCGCGCCAAGTGGGAAAGGGTGGTTTTGAGGCTGAAGGCGCCAGGAAAGCCTGCAGCCCCCAGGTCTGTGGGGTACGCAAGTGGTTCCCAAAGAGCTTTAGAACAAGGCATAGTTTTCCCTGCTGGCTCTTTGGGCGTGGGACCAATCTCCAGACATACGGAAATTTTGGAGGCTGGCGGTAAGTGGGAAAGGGTGGTTTTGAGGCTGAAGGCAGCAGGAAAGCCTGCAGCCCCCAGGTCTGTGGGGCTAGGCAAGCGGTTCACAAAGAGCTTTAGAACAAGCCACAGTTTTCCCTGCTGGCTCTTTGGGCGTGGGACCAATCTCCAGCCATATGGCCATTTTTGTGCCTGGCGCGGCGCCAAGTGGGAAAGGGTGGTTTTGAGGCTGATGGCGCTAGGAAACCCTGCAGCCCACAAGTCTGTGGGGCTAGGCAAGCGGTTCCCAAAGGGCTTTAGAACAAGGCATAGTTTTCCCTGCTGGCTCTTTGGGCGTGGGACCCATCTCCAGACATATGGCCATTTTTGTGCCTTGCGCGGCGCCAAGTGGGAAAGGGTGGTTTTGAGGCTGAAGGCAGCAGGAAAGTCTCCAGCCCCCACGTCTTTGGGGCCATGCAAGCGGTTCCCAAAGAGCTTTAGAACAAGCCACAGTTTTCCCTGCTGGCTCTTTGGGCGTGGGACCAATCTCCAGACATATGGCCATTTTTGTGCCTGGCGCGGCGCCAAGTGGGAAAGGGTGGTTTTGAGGCTGAAGGTGCCAGGAAAGCCTGCAGCCCCAAGGTGTGTGGGGCCACGCAAGCGGTTCCCAAAGAGCTTTAGAACAAGGCATAGTTTTCCCTGCTGGCTCTTTGGGCGTGGGACCAGTCTCCAGACATATGGATATTTTGGAGGCTGGCGGCAAGTGGGAAAGGGTGGTTTTGAGGCTGAAGGCGCCAGGAAAGCCTGCAGCCCCCAGGTCTGTGGGGCTAGGCAAGCGGTTCCCAAAGAGCTTTAGAACAAGCCACATTTTTCCCTGCTGGCTGTTTGGGCGTGGGACCAGTCTCCAGACATATGTAGATTTTGGAGACTGGCGCCGCGCCAAGTGGGAAAGGGTGGTTTTGAGGCTGAAGGCGCCAGGAAAGCCTGCAGCCCCCAGGTGTGTGGGGCTACGCAAGCAGTTCCCAAAGAGCTTTAGAACAAGGCATAGTTTTCCCTGCTGGCTCTTTGGGCATGGGACCAGTCTCCAGACATATGGCCATTTTTGTACCTGGCGCGGCGCCAAGTGGGAAAGGGTGGTTTTCAGGCTGAAGACGCCAGGAAAGCCTGCAGCCCCCAGGTCTTTGGGGCCATGCAAGCGCTTCCCACAGAGCTTTGGAGTAAGCCACAGTTTTTCCTGCTGGCTCTTTGGGCGTGGGACCAGTCTCCAGACATATGGAAATATTGAAGGCTGGTGCCGCACCAAGTGGGAAAGGGTGGTTTTGAGGCTGAAGGCGCCAGGAAAGCCTGCAGCCCCCAGGTCTGTGGGGCTACGCAAGTGTTTCCCAAAGAGCTTTAGAACAAGGCATAGTTTTCCCTGCTGGCTCTTTGGGCGTGGGACCAACCTCCAGACATATGGCCATTTTTGTGCGTGGTGCGGCGCCAAGTGGGAAAGGGTGGTTTTGAGGCTGAAGGCCGCAGGAAAGCCTGCAGCCCCCAGGTCTGTGGGGCTACGCAAGCAGTTCCCAAAGAGCATTAGAACAAGGCATAGTTTTCTCTGCTGGCTCTTTGGGCGTGGGACCAATCTCCAGACATATGGCCATTTTTGTGCCTGGCACGGCGCCAAGTGGGAAAGGGTGGTTTTCAGGCTGAAGACGCCAGGAAAGCCTGCAGCCCTCAGGTCTGTGGGGCTACGCAAGCGGTTCCCAAGGAGCTTTAGAACAGTGCCAGAGTTTTCCCTCCTGGCTCTTTGGGCGTGGGACCAATCTCCAGACATATGGCCATTTTTGTCCCTGGCACGGCGCCAAGTGGGAAAGGGTGGTTTTGAGGCTGAGGGTGCCAGGAAAGCCTGCAGCCCTCAGGTCTGTGGGGCTACGCAAGCGGTTCCCAAAGAGCTTTAGAACAGTGCCACAGTTTTCCCTGCTGGCTCTTTGGGCGTGGGACCAATCTCCAGACATATGGCCTTATTTGTGCCTGGCGTGGCGCCAAGTGGGAAAGGGTGGTTTTGAGGCTGAAGGCAGCAGGAAAGCCTGCAGCCCCGAGGTGTGTGGGGCCACGCAAGCGGTTCCCAAAGAGTTTTAGAACAGTGCCACAGTTTTCCCTGCTGGCTCTTTGGGCGTGAGACCAATCTCCAGACTTATGGATATTTTGGAGGCTGGCGGCAGGTGGGAAAGGGTGGTTTTGAGGCTGAAGGCGCCAGGAAAGCCTGCACCCCCCAGGTCTGTGGGGCCATGCAAGCGGTTCCCAAAGAGCTTTAGAACAAGCCACATTTTTCCCTGCTGGCTCTTTGGGCGTGGGACCAGTCTCCAGACATATGGAAATATTGAAGGCTGGCGCCGCGCCAAGTGGGAAAGGGTGGTTTTGAGGCTGAAGGCGCCAGGAAAGCCTGCAGCCCCCAGGTCTGTGGGGTACGCAAGTGGTTCCCAAAGAGCTTTAGAACAAGGCATAGTTTTCCCTGCTGGCTCTTTGGGCGTGGGACCAATCTCCAGACATACGGAAATTTTGGAGGCTGGCGGTAAGTGGGAAAGGGTGGTTTTGAGGCTGAAGGCAGCAGGAAAGCCTGCAGCCCCCAGGTCTGTGGGGCTAGGCAAGCGGT
Organism: Larus michahellis; assembly: GCF_964199755.1. Lineage (NCBI taxonomy): Eukaryota > Metazoa > Chordata > Aves > Charadriiformes > Laridae > Larus > Larus michahellis. The sequence goes on from NC_133902.1 coordinate 13,226,417, forward strand.
TCACAAAGAGCTTTAGAACAAGCCACAGTTTTCCCTGCTGGCTCTTTGGGCGTGGGACCAATCTCCAGCCATATGGCCATTTTTGTGCCTGGCGCGGCGCCAAGTGGGAAAGGGTGGTTTTGAGGCTGATGGCGCTAGGAAACCCTGCAGCCCACAAGTCTGTGGGGCTAGGCAAGCGGTTCCCAAAGGGCTTTAGAACAAGGCATAGTTTTCCCTGCTGGCTCTTTGGGCGTGGGACCCATCTCCAGACATATGGCCATTTTTGTGCCTTGCGCGGCGCCAAGTGGGAAAGGGTGGTTTTGAGGCTGAAGGCAGCAGGAAAGTCTCCAGCCCCCACGTCTTTGGGGCCATGCAAGCGGTTCCCAAAGAGCTTTAGAACAAGCCACAGTTTTCCCTGCTGGCTCTTTGGGCGTGGGACCAATCTCCAGACATATGGCCATTTTTGTGCCTGGCGCGGCGCCAAGTGGGAAAGGGTGGTTTTGAGGCTGAAGGTGCCAGGAAAGCCTGCAGCCCCAAGGTGTGTGGGGCCACGCAAGCGGTTCCCAAAGAGCTTTAGAACAAGGCATAGTTTTCCCTGCTGGCTCTTTGGGCGTGGGACCAGTCTCCAGACATATGGATATTTTGGAGGCTGGCGGCAAGTGGGAAAGGGTGGTTTTGAGGCTGAAGGCGCCAGGAAAGCCTGCAGCCCCCAGGTCTGTGGGGCTAGGCAAGCGGTTCCCAAAGAGCTTTAGAACAAGCCACATTTTTCCCTGCTGGCTGTTTGGGCGTGGGACCAGTCTCCAGACATATGTAGATTTTGGAGACTGGCGCCGCGCCAAGTGGGAAAGGGTGGTTTTGAGGCTGAAGGCGCCAGGAAAGCCTGCAGCCCCCAGGTGTGTGGGGCTACGCAAGCAGTTCCCAAAGAGCTTTAGAACAAGGCATAGTTTTCCCTGCTGGCTCTTTGGGCATGGGACCAGTCTCCAGACATATGGCCATTTTTGTACCTGGCGCGGCGCCAAGTGGGAAAGGGTGGTTTTCAGGCTGAAGACGCCAGGAAAGCCTGCAGCCCCCAGGTCTTTGGGGCCATGCAAGCGCTTCCCACAGAGCTTTGGAGTAAGCCACAGTTTTTCCTGCTGGCTCTTTGGGCGTGGGACCAGTCTCCAGACATATGGAAATATTGAAGGCTGGTGCCGCACCAAGTGGGAAAGGGTGGTTTTGAGGCTGAAGGCGCCAGGAAAGCCTGCAGCCCCCAGGTCTGTGGGGCTACGCAAGTGTTTCCCAAAGAGCTTTAGAACAAGGCATAGTTTTCCCTGCTGGCTCTTTGGGCGTGGGACCAACCTCCAGACATATGGCCATTTTTGTGCGTGGTGCGGCGCCAAGTGGGAAAGGGTGGTTTTGAGGCTGAAGGCCGCAGGAAAGCCTGCAGCCCCCAGGTGTGTGGGGCTACGCAAGCAGTTCCCAAAGAGCATTAGAACAAGGCATAGTTTTCTCTGCTGGCTCTTTGGGCGTGGGACCAATCTCCAGACATATGGCCATTTTTGTGCCTGGCACGGCGCCAAGTGGGAAAGGGTGGTTTTCAGGCTGAAGACGCCAGGAAAGCCTGCAGCCCTCAGGTCTGTGGGGCTACGCAAGCGGTTCCCAAGGAGCTTTAGAACAGTGCCACAGTTTTCCCTCCTGGCTCTTTGGGCGTGGGACCAATCTCCAGACATATGGCCATTTTTGTCCCTGGCACGGCGCCAAGTGGGAAAGGGTGGTTTTGAGGCTGAGGGTGCCAGGAAAGCCTGCAGCCCTCAGGTCTGTGGGGCTACGCAAGCGGTTCCCAAAGAGCTTTAGAACAGTGCCACAGTTTTGCCTGCTGGCTCTTTGGGCGTGGGACCAATCTCCAGACATATGGCCATATTTGTGCCTGGCGTGGCGCCAAGTGGGAAAGGGTGGTTTTGAGGCTGAAGGCAGCAGGAAAGCCTGCAGCCCCGAGGTGTGTGGGGCCACGCAAGCGGTTCCCAAAGAGTTTTAGAACAGTGCCACAGTTTTCCCTGCTGGCTCTTTGGGCGTGAGACCAATCTCCAGACTTATGGATATTTTGGAGGCTGGCGGCAGGTGGGAAAGGGTGGTTTTGAGGCTGAAGGCGCCAGGAAAGCCTGCACCCCCCAGGTCTGTGGGGCCATGCAAGCGGTTCCCAAAGAGCTTTAGAACAAGCCACATTTTTCCCTGCTGGCTCTTTGGGCGTGGGACCAGTCTCCAGACATATGGAAATATTGAAGGCTGGCGCCGCGCCAAGTGGGAAAGGGTGGTTTTGAGGCTGAAGGCGCCAGGAAAGCCTGCAGCCCCCAGGTCTGTGGGGTACGCAAGTGGTTCCCAAAGAGCTTTAGAACAAGGCATAGTTTTCCCTGCTGGCTCTTTGGGCGTGGGACCAATCTCCAGACATACGGAAATTTTGGAGGCTGGCGGTAAGTGGGAAAGGGTGGTTTTGAGGCTGAAGGCAGCAGGAAAGCCTGCAGCCCCCAGGTCTGTGGGGCTAGGCAAGCGGTTCACAAAGAGCTTTAGAACAAGCCACAGTTTTCCCTGCTGGCTCTTTGGGCGTGGGACCAATCTCCAGCCATATGGCCATTTTTGTGCCTGGCGCGGCGCCAAGTGGGAAAGGGTGGTTTTGAGGCTGATGGCGCTAGGAAACCCTGCAGCCCACAAGTCTGTGGGGCTAGGCAAGCGGTTCCCAAAGGGCTTTCGAACAAGGCATAGTTTTCCCTGCTGGCTCTTTGGGCGTGGGACCCATCTCCAGACATATGGCCATTTTTGTGCCTTGCGCGGCGCCAAGTGGGAAAGGGTGGTTTTGAGGCTGAAGGCAGCAGGAAAGTCTCCAGCCCCCACGTCTTTGGGGCCATGCAAGCGGTTCCCAAAGAGCTTTAGAACAAGGCACAGTTTTCCCTGTTGGCTCTTTGGGCGTGGGACCAGTCTCCAGACATATGGCCATTTTTGTACCTGGCGCGGCGCCAAGTGGGAAAGGGTGGTTTTCAGGCTGAAGACGCCAGGAAACCCTGCAGCCCCCAGGTCTTTGGGGCCATGCAAGCGCTTCCCACAGAGCTTTGGAGTAAGCCACAGTTTTTCCTGCTGGCTCTTTGGGCGTGGGACCAGTCTCCAGACATATGGAAATATTGAAGGCTGGTGCCGCACCAAGTGGGAAAGGGTGGTTTTGAGGCTGAAGGCGCCAGGAAAGCCTGCAGCCCCCAGGTCTGTGGGGCTACGCAAGTGTTTCCCAAAGAGCTTTAGAACAAGGCATAGTTTTCCCTGCTGGCTCTTTGGGCGTGGGACCAACCTCCAGACATATGGCCATTTTTGTGCGTGGTGCGGCGCCAAGTGGGAAAGGGTGGTTTTGAGGCTGAAGGCCGCAGGAAAGCCTGCAGCCCCCAGGTCTGTGTGGCTACGCAAGTGGTACCAAAAGAGCTTCAGAACAGTGCCACAGTTTTCCCTGCTGGCTCTTTGGGCGTGGGACCAATCTCCAGACATATGGCCATTTTTGTACCTGGCGCGGCGCCAAGTGGGAAAGGGTGGTTTTGAGGCTGAAGGCAGCAGGAAAGCCTGCAGCCCCCAGGTCTGTGGGGCCACGCAAGCGGTTCCCAAAGAGCTTTAGAACAAGGCATAGTTTTCCCTGCTGGCTCTTTGGGCATGGAACCAATCTCCAGACATATGGCCATTTTTGTGTCTGGCGCGGTGCCAAGTGGGAAAGGCTGTTTTTGAGGCGGAAGGTGCCAGGAAAGCCTGCAGCCCCCAGGTGTGTGGGGCCACGCAAGCGGTTCCCAAAGAGCTTTAGAACAAGCCACAGTTTTCCCTGCTGGCTCTTTGGACGTGAGACCAATCTCCAGACTTGTGGATATTTTGGAGGCTGGCGGCAAGTGGGAAAGGGTGGTTTTGAGGCTGAAGGCGCCAGGAAAGCCTGCAGCCCCGAGGTCTGTGGGGCCATGCAGGCGGTTCCCAAAGAGCTTTAGAACAGTTCACATTTTTCCCTGCTGGCTCTTTGAGCGTGAGACCAATCTCCAGACTTACGGATATTTTGGAGGCTGGTGGGAAGTGGGAAAGGGTGGTTTTGAGGCTGAAGGCGCCAGGAAAGCCTGCAGACCCCAGGTCTGTGGGGCCATGCAAGCGGTTCCCAAAGAGCTTTAGGACAAGCCACATTTTTCCCTGCTGGCTCTTCGGGCGTGGGACCAGTCTCCAGACATATGGAAATATTGAAGGCTGGCGCGGCGCCAAGTGGGAAAGGGTGGTTTTGAGGCTGAAGGCTCCAGGAAAGTCTGCAGCCCCCAGGTCTGTGGGCTACGCAAGTGGTTCCCAAAGAGCTTTAGAACAAGGCATAGTTTTCCCTGCTGGCTCTTTGGGCGTGGGACCAATCTCCAGACATATGGCCATTTTTGTTACTGGCGCGGCGCCAAGTGGGAAAGGGTGGTTTTGAGGCTGAAGGCAGCAGGAAAGCCTGCAGCCCCCAGGTCTGTGGGGCTACGCAAGCGGTTCCCAAAGAGCTTTAGAACAAGGCATAGTTTTCCCTGCTGGCTCTTTGGGCATGGGACCAATCTCCAGACATATGGAAATTTTGGAGGCTGGCGGTAAGTGGGAAAGGGTGGTTTTGAGGCTGAAGGCGCCAGGAAAGCCTGCAGCCCCCAGGTCTGTGGGGCTAGGCAAGCGGTTCCCAAAGAGCTTTAGAACAAGGCATAGTTTTCCCTGCTGGCTCTTTGGGCGGGGGACCAATCTCCAGACATATGGCCATTTTTGTGCCTGGCGCGGCGCCAAGTGGGAAAGGGTGGTTTTGAGGCTGAAGGCAGCAGGAAAGCCTGCAGCCCCCAGGTCTGTGGGGCTACGCAAGCCGTTCCCAAAGAGCTTTAGAACAAGGCATAGTTTTCTCTGCTGGCTCTTTGGGCGTGGGACCAATCTCCAGACATATGGCCATTTTTGTCCCTGGCGCGGCGCCAAGTGGGAAAGGGTGGTTTTCAGGCTGAAGACGCCAGGAAAGCCTGCAGCCCTCAGGTCTGTGGGGCTACGCAAGCGGTTCTCAAAGAGCTTTAGAACAGTTCACATTTTTCCCTGCTGGCTCTTTGGGCGTGAGACCAATCTCCAGAGTTATGGATATTTTGGAGGCTGGTGGCAAGTGGGAAAGGGTGGTTTTGAGGCTGAAGGCGCCAGGAAAGCCTGCAGACCCCAGGTCTGTGGGGCCATGCAAGCGGTTCCCAAAGAGCTTTAGAACAAGGCATAGTTTTCCCTGCTGGCTCTTTGGGCATGGGACCAATCTCCAGACATATGGAAATTTTGGAGGCTGGCGGTAAGTGGGAAAGGGTGGTTTTGAGGCTGAAGGCAGCAGGAAAGCCTGCAGCCCCCAGGTGTGTGGGGCTACGCAAGCCGTTCCCAAAGAGCTTTAGAACAAGGCATAGTTTTCTCTGCTGGCTCTTTGGGCGTGGGACCAATCTCCAGACATATGGCCATTTTTGTGCCTGGCGCGGTGCCAAGTGGGAAAGGGTGGTTTTCAGGCTGAAGACGCCAGGAAATCCTGCAGCCCTCAGGTCTGTGGGGCTACGCAAGCGGTTCCCAAAGAGCTTTAGAACAGTGCCACAGTTTTCCCTCCTGGCTCTTTGGGCGTGGGACCAATCTCCAGACATATGGCCATTTTTGTGCCTGGCGCGGCGCCAAGTTGGAAAGGGTGGTTTTCAGGCTGAAGACGCCAGGAAAGCCTGCAGCCCCGAGGTCTGTGGGGCCACGCAAGCGGTTCCCAAAGAGTTTTAGAACAGTGCCACAGTTTTCCCTGCTGGCTCTCTGGGCGTGAGACCAATCTCCAGACTTATGGATATTTTGGAGGCTGGCGGCAGGTGGGAAAGGGTGGTTTTGAGGCTGAAGGCAGCAGGAAAGCCTGCAGCCCCCAGGTGTGTGGGGCCATGCAAGCGGTTCCCAAAGAGCTTTAGAACAAGCCACAGTTTTCCCTGCTGGCTCTTTGGGCGTGGGACCAGTCTCCAGACATATGGAAATATTGAAGGCTGGCGCCGCGCCAAGTGGGAAAGGGTGGTTTTGAGGCTGAAGGCGCCAGGAAAGCCTGCAGCCCCCAGGTCTGTGGGGTACGCAAGTGGTTCCCAAAGAGCTTTAGAAGAAGGCATAGTTTTCCCTGCTGGCTCTTTGGGCGTGGGACCAATCTCCAGACATACGGAAATTTTGGAGGCTGGCGGTAAGTGGGAAAGGGTGGTTTTGAGGCTGAAGGCAGCAGGAAAGCCTGCAGCCCCCAGGTCTGTGGGGCTAGGCAAGCGGTTCACAAAGAGCTTTAGAACAAGCCACAGTTTTCCCTGCTGGCTCTTTGGGCGTGGGACCAATCTCCAGCCATATGGCCATTTTTGTGCCTGGCGCGGCGCCAAGTGGGAAAGGGTGGTTTTGAGGCTGATGGCGCTAGGAAACCCTGCAGCCCCCAAGTCTGTGGGGCTAGGCAAGCGGTTCCCAAAGGGCTTTAGAACAAGGCATAGTTTTCCCTGCTGGCTCTTTGGGCGTGGGACCCATCTCCAGACATATGGCCATTTTTGTGCCTTGCGCGGCGCCAAGTGGGAAAGGGTGGTTTTGAGGTTGAAGGCAGCAGGAAAGTCTGCAGCCCCCAGGTCTTTGGGGCCATGCAAGCGGTTCCCAAAGAGCTTTAGAACAAGCCACAGTTTTCCCTGCTGGCTCTTTGGGCGTGGGACCAATCTCCAGACATATGGCCATTGTTGTGCCTGGCGCGGCGCCAAGTGGGAAAGGGTGGTTTTGAGGCTGAAGGCGCCAGGAAAGCCTGCAGCCCCCAGGTCTGTAGGGTACGCAAGTGGTTCCCAAAGAGCTTTAGAACAAGGCATAGTTTTCCCTTCTGGCTCTTTGGGCGTGGGACCAATCTCCAGACATACGGAAATTTTGGAGGCTGGCGGTAAGTGGGAAAGGGTGGTTTTGAGGCTGAAGGCAGCAGGAAAGCCTGCAGCCCCCAGGTCTGTGGGGCTAGGCAAGCGGTTCACAAAGAGCTTTAGAACAAGCCACAGTTTTCCCTGCTGGCTCTTTGGGCGTGGGACCCATCTCCAGACATATGGCCATTTTTGTGCCTGGCGCGGCGCCAAGTGGGAAAGGGTGGTTTTGAGGCTGAAGACGCCAGGAAACCCTGCAGCCCCCAGGTCTTTGGGGCCATGCAAGCGCTTCCCACAGAGCTTTGGATCAAGCCACAGTTTTTCCTGCTGGCTCTTTGGGCGTGGGACCAGTCTCCAGACCTATGGAAATATTGAAGGCTGGCGCCGCGCCAAGTGGGAAAGGGTGGTTTTGAGGCTGAAGGCAGCAGGAAAGCCTGCTGCCCCCAGGTCTGTGGGGCTACGCAAGCAGTTCTTAAAGAGCTTTAGAACAAGGCATAGTTTTCCCTGCTGGCTCTTTGGGCATGGGACCAATCTCCAGACATATGGCCATTTTTGTCCCTGGCACGGCGCCAAGTGGGAAAGGGTGGTTTTGAGGTGGAAGGCAGCAGGAAAGCCTGTAGACCCCAGGTGTGTGGGGCCATGCAAGCGGTTCCCAAAGAGCTTTAGAACAAGCCACAGTTTTCCCTGCTGGCTCTTTGGGCGTAGGACCAGTATCCAGACATATGGAAATATTGATGCCTGGCGCCGCGCAAAGTGGGAAAGGGTGGTTTTGAGGCTGAAGGCAGCATTAAAGCCTGCAGCCCCCAGGTGTGTGGGGCTACGCAAGCGGTTCCCAAAGAGCTTTAGAACAAGGCATAGTTTTCCCTGCTGGCTCTTTGGGCATGGGACCAATCTCCAGACATACGGAAATTTTGGAGGCTGGCGGTAAGTGGGAAAGGGTGGTTTTGAGGCTGAAGGTGCCAGGAAAGCCTGCAGCCCCCAGGTCTGTGGGGCCACGCAAGCGGTTCCCAAAGAGCTTTAGAACAAGGCATAGTTTTCCCTGTTGGCTCTTTGGGCGTGGGACCAATCTCCAGACATATGGCCATTTTTGTGCCTGGCGCGGCGCCAAGTGGGAAAGGGTGGTTTTGAGGCTGAAGGCAGCAGGAAAGCCTGCAGCCCCCAGGTCTGTGGGGCCACGCAAGCGGTTCCCAAAGAGCTTTAGAACAGTGCCACAGTTTTCCCTGCTGGCTCTTTGGGCGTGAGACCAATCTCCAGACTTATGGATATTTTGGAGGCTGGCGGCAAGTGGGAAAGGGTGGTTTTGAGGCTGAAGGCGCCAGGAAAGCCTGCAGCCCCCAGGTCTGTGGGGCCATGCAAGCGGTCCCAAAGAGCTTTAGAACAAGCCACAGTTTTCCCTGCTGGCTCTTTGGGCGTAGGACCAGTCTCCAGACATATGGAAATATTGAAGGCTGGCGCCGCGCCAAGTGGGAAAGGGTGGTTTTGAGGCTGAAGGCGCCAGGAAAGCCTGCAGCCCCCAGGTCTGTGGGGCTACGCAAGCGGTTCCCAAAGAGCTTTAGAAGAAGGCATAGTTTTCCCTGCTGGCTCTTTGGGCGTGGGACCAATCTCCAGACATATGTCCATTTTTGTTACTGGCGCGGGGCCAAGTGGGAAAGGGTGGTTTTGAGGCTGAAGGCAGCATTAAAGCCTGCAGCCCCCAGGTGTGTGGGGCTACGCAAGCGGTTCCCAAAGAGCTTTAGAACAAGGCATAGTTTTCCCTGCTGGCTCTTTGGGCATGGGACCAATCTCCAGACATACGGTAATTTTGGAGGCTGGCGGTAAGTGGGAAAGGGTGGTTTTGAGGCTGAAGGTGCCAGGAAAGCCTGCAGCCCCCAGGTCTGTGGGGCCACGCAAGCGGTTCCCAAAGAGCTTTAGAACAAGGCATAGTTTTCCCTGCTGGCTCTTTGGGGGTGGGACCAGTCTCCAGACATATGGATATTTTGGAGGCTGGCGCCAAGTGGGAAAGGGTGGTTTTGAGGCTGAAGGCGCCAGGAAAGCCTGCAGCCCCCAGGTCTGTGGGGCTAGGCAAGCGGTTCCCAAAGCTCTTTAGAACAAGCCACATTTTTCCCTGCTGGCTCTTTGGGCGTGGGACCAGTCTCCAGACATATGTAGATTTTGGAGACTGGCGCCGCGCCAAGTGGGAAAGGGTGGTTTTGAGGCTGAAGGCGCCAGGAAAGCCTGCTGCCCCCAGGTCTGTGGGGCTACGCAAGCGGTTCCCAAAGAGCTTTGGAAGAAGGCATAGTTTTCCCTGCTGGCTCTTTGGGCGTGGGACCCATCTCCAGACATATGGCCACTTTTGTGCCTGGCGCGGCGCCAAGTGGGAAAGGGTGGTTTTGAGGCTGAAGGCAGCAGGAAAGCCTGCAGCCCCCAGGTGTGTGGGGCTACGCAAGCGGTTCCCAAAGAGCTTTAGCAGAAGGCATAGTTTTCCCTGGTGGCTCTTTGGGCGTGGGACCAGTCTCCAGACATATGTAGATTTTGGAGACTGGCGCCGCGCCAAGTGGTAAAGGGTGGTTTTCAGGCTGAAGACGCCAGGAAAGCCTGCAGCCCCCAGGTCTTTGGGGCCATGCAAGCGCTTCCCACAGAGCTTTGGAGCAAGCCACAGTTTTTCCTGCTGGCTCTTTGGGCGTGGGACCAGTCTCCAGACATATGGAAATATTGAAGGCTGGCGCCGCGCCAAGTGGGAAAGGGTGGTTTTGAGGCTGAAGGCAGCAGGAAAGCCTGCAGCCCCCAGGTCTTTGGGGCTACGCAAGCGGTTCCCAAAGAGCTTTAGAACAGTGCCACAGTTTTCCCTGCTGGCTCTCTGGGCGTGGGACCAGTCTCCAGACATATGGATATTTTGGAGGCTGGCGCCAAGTGGGAAAGGGTGGTTTTGAGGCTGAAGGCGCCAGGAAAGCCTGCTGCCCCCAGGTCTGTGGGGCTACGCAAGCAGTTCTTAAAGAGCTTTAGAACAAGGCATAGTTTTCCCTGCTGGCTCTTTGGGCGTGGGACCAATCTCCAGACATATGGCCATTTTTGTTACTGGCGCGGCGCCAAGTGGGAAAGGGTGGTTTTGAGGCTGAAGGCAGCATTAAAGCCTGCAGCCCAGGTCTGTGGGGCTACGCAAGCGGTTCCCAAAGAGCTTTAGAACAAGGCACAGTTTTCCCTGCTGGCTCTTTTGGCATGGGACCAATCTCCAGACATACGGAAATTTTGGAGGCTGGCGGTAAGTGGGAAAGGGTGGTTTTGAGGCTGAAGGCGCCAGGAAAGCCTGCTGCCCCCAGGTCTGTGGGGCCACGCAAGCGGTTCCCAAAGAGCTTTAGAAGAAGGCATAGTTTTCCCTGCTGGCTCTTTGGGCGTGAGACCAATCTCCAGACTTATGGATATTTTGGAGGCTGGCGGCAAGTGGGAAAGGGTGGTTTTGAGGCTGAAGGCGCCAGGAAAGCCTGCAGCCCCCAGGTCTGTGGGGCCATGCAAGCGGTCCCAAAGAGCTTTAGAACAAGCCACAGTTTTCCCTGCTGGCTCTTTGGGCGTAGGACCAGTCTCCAGACATATGGAAATATTGAAGGCTGGCGCCGCGCCAAGTGGGAAAGGGTGGTTTTGAGGCTGAAGGCGCCAGGAAAGCCTGCAGCCCCCAAGTCTGTGGGGCTACGCAAGCGGTTCCCAAAGAGCTTTAGAACAAGGCATAGTTTTCCCTGCTGGCTCTTTGGGCGTGGGACCAATCTCCAGACATATGTCCATTTTTGTTACTGGCGCGGGGCCAAGTGGGAAAGGGTGGTTTTGAGGCTGAAGGCAGCATTAAAGCCTGCAGCCCCCAGGTGTGTGGGGCTACGCAAGCGGTTCCCAAAGAGCTTTAGAACAAGGCATAGTTTTCCCTGCTGGCTCTTTGGGCATGGGACCAATCTCCAGACATACGGAAATTTTGGAGGCTGGCGGTAAGTGGGAAAGGGTGGTTTTGAGGCTGAAGGTGCCAGGAAAGCCTGCAGCCCCCAGGTCTGTGGGGCCACGCAAGCGGTTCCCAAAGAGCTTTAGAACAAGGCATAGTTTTCCCTGCTGGCTCTTTGGGGGTGGGACCAGTCTCCAGACATATGTAGATTTTGGAGACTGGCGCCGCGCCAAGTGGGAAAGGGTGGTTTTGAGGCTGAAGGCGCCAGGAAAGCCTGCTGCCCCCAGGTCTGTGGGGCTACGCAAGCGGTTCCCAAAGAGCTTTGGAAGAAGGCATAGTTTTCCCTGCTGGCTCTTTGGGCGTGGGACCCATCTCCAGACATATGGCCACTTTTGTGCCTGGCGCGGCGCCAAGTGGGAAAGGGTGGTTTTGAGGCTGAAGGCAGCAGGAAAGCCTGCAACCCCCAGGTGTGTGGGGCTACGCAAGCGGTTCCCAAAGAGCTTTAGCAGAAGGCATAGTTTTCCCTGGTGGCTCTTTGGGCGTGGGACCAGTCTCCAGACATATGTAGATTTTGGAGACTGGCGCGGCGCCAAGTGGGAAAGGGTGGTTTTCAGGCTGAAGACGCCAGGAAAGCCTGCAGCCCCCAGGTCTTTGGGGCCATGCAAGCGCTTCCCACAGAGCTTTGGAGCAAGCCACAGTTTTTCCTGCTGGCTCTTTGGGCGTGGGACCAGTCTCCAGACATATGGAAATATTGAAGGCTGGCGCCGCGCCAAGTGGGAAAGGGTGGTTTTGAGGCTGAAGGCAGCAGGAAAGCCTGCAGCCCCCAGGTCTTTGGGGCTACGCAAGCGGTTCCCAAAGAGCTTTAGAACAGTGCCACAGTTTTCCCTGCTGGCTCTCTGGGCGTGGGACCAGTGTCCAGACATATGGATATTTTGGAGGCTGGCGCCAAGTGGGAAAGGGTGGTTTTGAGGCTGAAGGCGCCAGGAAAGCCTGCTGCCCCCAGGTCTGTGGGGCTACGCAAGCAGTACTTAAAGAGCTTTAGAACAAGGCATAGTTTTCCCTGCTGGCTCTTTGGGCGTGGGACCAATCTCCAGACATATGGCCATTTTTGTTACTGGCGCGGCGCCAAGTGGGAAAGGGTGGTTTTGAGGCTGAAGGCAGCATTAAAGCCTGCAGCCCCCAGGTGTGTGGGGCTACGCAAGCGGTTCCCAAAGAGCTTTAGAACAAGGCATAGTTTTCCCTGCTGGCTCTTTTGGCATGGGACCAATCTCCAGACATACGGAAATTTTGGAGGCTGGCGGTAAGTGGGAAAGGGTGGTTTTGAGGCTGAAGGTGCCAGGAAAGCCTGCAGCCCCCAGGTCTGTGGGGCCACGCAAGCGGTTCCCAAAGAGCTTTAGAAGAAGGCATAGTTTTCCCTGCTGGCTCTTTGGGCGTGAGACCAATCTCCAGACTTATGGATATTTTGGAGGCTGGCGGCAAGTGGGAAAGGGTGGTTTTGAGTCTGAAGGCGCCAGGAAAGCCTGCAGCCCCCAGGTCTGTGGGGCCATGCAAGCGGTCCCAAAGAGCTTTAGAACAAGCCACAGTTTTCCCTGCTGGCTCTTTGGGCGTAGGACCAGTCTCCAGACATATGGAAATATTGAAGGCTGGCGCCGCGCCAAGTGGGAAAGGGTGGTTTTGAGGCTGAAGGCGCCAGGAAAGCCTGCAGCCCCCAAGTCTGTGGGGCTACGCAAGCGGTTCCCAAAGAGCTTTAGAACAAGGCATAGTTTTCCCTGCTGGCTCTTTGGGCGTGGGACCAATCTCCAGACATATGTCCATTTTTGTTACTGGCGCGGGGCCAAGTGGGAAAGGGTGGTTTTGAGGCTGAAGGCAGCATTAAAGCCTGCAGCCCCCAGGTGTGTGGGGCTACGCAAGCGGTTCCCAAAGAGCTTTAGAACAAGGCATAGTTTTCCCTGCTGGCTCTTTGGGCATGGGACCAATCTCCAGACATACGGAAATTTTGGAGGCTGGCGGTAAGTGGGAAAGGGTGGTTTTGAGGCTGAAGGTGCCAGGAAAGCCTGCAGCCCCCAGGTCTGTGGGGCCACGCAAGCGGTTCCCAAAGAGCTTTAGAACAAGGCATAGTTTTCCCTGCTGGCTCTTTGGGGGTGGGACCAGTCTCCAGACATATGTAGATTTTGGAGACTGGCGCCGCGCCAAGTGGGAAAGGGTGGTTTTGAGGCTGAAGGCGCCAGGAAAGCCTGCTGCCCCCAGGTCTGTGGGGCTACGCAAGCGTTTCCCAAAGAGCTTTGGAAGAAGGCATAGTTTTCCCTGCTGGCTCTTTGGGCGTGGGACCCATCTCCAGACATATGGCCACTTTTGTGCCTGGCGCGGCGCCAAGTGGGAAAGGGTGGTTTTGAGGCTGAAGGCAGCAGGAAAGCCTGCAACCCCCAGGTGTGTGGGGCTACGCAAGCGGTTCCCAAAGAGCTTTAGCAGAAGGCATAGTTTTCCCTGGTGGCTCTTTGGGCGTGGGACCAGTCTCCAGACATATGTAGATTTTGGAGACTGGCGCGGCGCCAAGTGGGAAAGGGTGGTTTTCAGGCTGAAGACGCCAGGAAAGCCTGCAGCCCCCAGGTCTTTGGGGCCATGCAAGCGCTTCCCACAGAGCTTTGGAGCAAGCCACAGTTTTTCCTGCTGGCTCTTTGGGCGTGGGACCAGTCTCCAGACATATGGAAATATTGAAGGCTGGCGCCGCGCCAAGTGGGAAAGGGTGGTTTTGAGGCTGAAGGCAGCAGGAAAGCCTGCAGCCCCCAGGTCTTTGGGGCTACGCAAGCGGTTCCCAAAGAGCTTTAGAACAGTGCCACAGTTTTCCCTGCTGGCTCTCTGGGCGTGGGACCAGTGTCCAGACATATGGATATTTTGGAGGCTGGCGCCAAGTGGGAAAGGGTGGTTTTGAGGCTGAAGGCGCCAGGAAAGCCTGCTGCCCCCAGGTCTGTGGGGCTACGCAAGCAGTACTTAAAGAGCTTTAGAACAAGGCATAGTTTTCCCTGCTGGCTCTTTGGGCGTGGGACCAATCTCCAGACATATGGCCATTTTTGTTACTGGCGCGGCGCCAAGTGGGAAAGGGTGGTTTTGAGGCTGAAGGCAGCATTAAAGCCTGCAGCCCCCAGGTGTGTGGGGCTACGCAAGCGGTTCCCAAAGAGCTTTAGAACAAGGCATAGTTTTCCCTGCTGGCTCTTTGGGCATGGGACCAATCTCCAGACATACGGAAATTTTGGAGGCTGGCGGTAAGTGGGAAAGGGTGGTTTTGAGGCTGAAGGTGCCAGGAAAGCCTGCAGCCCCCAGGTCTGTGGGGCCACGCAAGCGGTTCCCAAAGAGCTTTAGAAGAAGGCATAGTTTTCCCTGCTGGCTCTTTGGGCGTGGGACCAATCTCCAGACATATGGCAATTTTTGTGCCTGGCGCGGCGCCAAGTGGGAAAGGGTGGTTTTGAGGCTGAAGGTGCCAGGAAAACCTGCAGCACCCAGGTCTGTGGGGCCACGCAAGCAGTTCCCAAAGAGCTTTAGAACAAGGCATAGTTTTCCCTGCTGGCTCTTTGGGCGTGGGACCAGTCTCCAGACATATGGATATTTTGGAGGCTGGCGCCAAGTGGGAAAGGGTGGTTTTGAGGCTGAAGGCGCCAGGAAATCCTGCAGCCCCCAGGTCTGTGGGGCTAGGCAAGCGGTTCCCAAAGAGCTTTAGAACAAGCCACATTTTTCCCTGCTGGCTCTTTGGGCGTGGGACCAGTCTCCAGACATATGTAGATTTTGGAGACTGGCGCCGCGCCAAGTGGGAAAGGGTGGTTTTGAGGCTGAAGGCGCCAGGAAAGCCTGCAGCCCCCAGGTCTATGGGGCTACGCAAGCGGTTCCCAAAGAGCTTTAGAAGAAGGCATAGTTTTCCCTGCTGGCTCTTTGGGCGTGGGACCCATCTCCAGACATATGGCCATTTTTGTGCCTGGCGCGGCGCCAAGTGGGAAAGGGTGGTTTTCAGGCTGAAGACGCCAGGAAAGCCTGCAGCCCCAAGGTGTGTGGGGCTACGCAAGCGGTTCCCAAAGAGCTTTAGAAGAAGGCATAGTTTTCCCTCCTGGCTCTTTGGGCGTGGGACCAGTCTCCAGACATATGTAGATTTTGGAGACTGGCGCCGCGCCAAGTGGGAAAGGGTGGTTTTCAGGCTGAAGACGCCAGGAAAGCCTGCAGCCCCCAGGTGTGTGGGGCTACGCAAGCGGTTCCCAAAGAGCTTTAGAACAGTGCCACAGTTTTCCCTGCTGGCTCTCTGGGCGTGGGACCAGTCTCCAGACATATGGAAATATTGAAGGCTGGCGCCGCGCCAAGTGGGAAAGGGTGGTTTTGAGGCTGAAGGCAGCAGGAAAGCCTGCAGCCCCCAGGTGTGTGGGGCTACGCAAGCGGTTCCCAAAGAGCTTTAGAACAGTGCCACAGTTTTCCCTGCTGGCTCTCTGGGCGTGGGACCAGTCTCCAGACATATGGATATTTTGGAGGCTGGCGCCAAGTGGGAAAGGGTGGTTTTGAGGCTGAAGGCGCCAGGAAAGCCTGCTGCCCCCAGGTCCGTGGGGCTACGCAAGCAGTTCTTAAAGAGCTTTAGAACAAGGCATAGTTTTCCCTGCTGGCTCTTTGGGCATGGGACCAATCTCCAGACATATGGCCATTTTTGTCCCTGGCATGGAGCCAAGTGGGAAAGGGTGGTTTTCAGTCTGAAGACGCCAGGAAAGCCTGCAGCCCTCAGGTCTGTGAGGCTACGCAAGCGGTTCCCAAAGAGCTTTAGAACAGTGCCACAGTTTTCCCTGCTGGCTCTTTGGGCGTGGGACCAATCTCCAGACATATGGCCATTTTTGTACCTGGCGCGGCGCCAAGTGGGAAAGGGTGGTTTTGAGGCTGAAGGCAGCAGGAAAGCCTGCAGCCCCCAGGTCTGTGGGGCTACGCAAGCGGTTCCCAAAGAGCTTTAGAACAAGGCATAGTTTTCCCTGCTGGCTCTTTGGGCATGGGACCAGTCTCCAGACATATGGAAATATTGAAGGCTGGCGCCGCGCCAAGTGGGAAAGGGTGGTTTTGAGGCTGAAGGCAGCAGGAAATCCTGCAGCCCCGAGGTCTGTGGGGCCACGCAAGCGGTTCCCAAAGAGCTTTAGAACAAAGCATAGTTTTCCCTGCTGCCTCTTTGGGCGTGAGACCAATCTCCAGACTTATGGATATTTTGGAGGCTGGCGGAAAGTGGGAAAGGGTGGTTTTGAGGCTGAAGGCGCCAGGAAAGCCTGCAGCCCCCAGGTCTGTGGGGCCATGCAAGCGGTCCCAAAGAGCTTTAGAACAAGCCACAGTTTTCCCTGCTGGCTCTTTGGGCGTAGGACCAGTCTCCAGACATATGGAAATATTGAAGGCTGGCGCCGCGCCAAGTGGGAAAGGGTGGTTTTGAGGCTGAAGGCAGCAGGAAAGCCTGCAGCCCCCAGGTCTGTGGGGCTACGCAAACGGTTCCCAAAGAGCTTTAGAACAAGGCATAGTTTTCCCTGCTGGCTCTTTGGGCGTGGGACCAATCTCCAGACATATGGCCATTTTTGTTACTGGCGCGGCGCCAAGTGGGAAAGGGTGGTTTTGAGGCTGAAGGCAGCATTAAAGCCTGCAGCCCCCAGGTCTGTGGGGCTACGCAAGCGGTTCCCAAAGAGCATTAGAACAAGGCATAGTTTTCCCTGCTGGCTCTTTGGGCATGGGACCAATCTCCAGACATACGGAAATTTTGGAGGCTGGCGCCAAGTGGGAAAGGGTGGTTTTGAGGCTGAAGGTGCCAGGAAAGCCTGCAGCCCCCAGGTCTGTGGGGCCACGCAAGCGGTTCCCAAAGAGCTTTAGAAGAAGGCATAGTTTTCCCTGGTGGCTCTTTGGGCGTGGGACCCATCTCCAGACATATGGCCATTTTTGTGCCTGGCGCGGCGCCAAGTGGGAAAGGGTGGTTTTCAGGCTGAAGACGCCAGGAAAGCCTGCAGCCCCCAGGTCTTTGGGGCCATGCAAGCGCTTCCCACAGAGCTTTGGAGCAAGCCACAGTTTTAGCTGCTGGCTCTTTGGGCGTGGGACCAGTCTCCAGACATATGGAAATATTGAAGGCTGGCGCCGCGCCAAGTGGGAAAGGGTGGTTTTGAGGCTGAAGGCAGCAGGAAAGCCTGCAGCCCCCAGGTCTTTGGGGCTACGCAAGCGGTTCCCAAAGAGCTTTAGAACAGTGCCACAGTTTTCCCTGCTGGCTCTCTGGGCGTGGGACCAGTCTCCAGACATATGGATATTTTGGAGGCTGGCGCCAAGTGGGAAAGGGTGGTTTTCAGTCTGAATACGCCAGGAAAGCCTGCAGCCCTCAGGTCTGTGAGGCTACGCAAGCGGTTCCCAAAGAGCTTTAGAACAGTGCCACAGTTTTCCCTCCTGGCTCTTTGGGCGTGGGACCAATCTCCAGACATATGGCCATTTTTGTACCTGGCGCGGCGCCAAGTGGGAAAGGGTGGTTTTGAGGCTGAAGGCAGCAGGAAAGCCTGCAGCCCGCAGGTCTGTGGGGCCACGCAAGCGGTTCCCAAAGAGCTTTAGAACAAGGCATAGTTTTCCCTGCTGGCTCTTTGGGCATGGGACCAATCTCCAGACATATGGCCATTTTTGTGCCTGGCACGGCGCCAAGTGGGAAAGGGTGGTTTTCAGGCTGAAGACGCCAGGAAAGCCACAGACCCCATGTGTGTGGGGCCACGCAAGCGGTTCCCAAAGAGCTTTAGAACAAGCCACAGTTTTCCCTGCTGGCTCTTTGGGCGTGAGACCAATCTCCAGACTTATGGATATTTTGGAGGCTGGCGGCAAGTGGGAAAGGGTGGTTTTGAGGCTGAAGGCGCCAGGAAAGCCTGCAGCCCCCAGGTCTGTGGGGCCATGCAAGTGGTTCCCAAAGAGCATTAGAACAGTGCCACATTTTTCCCTGCTGGCTCTTTGGGCGTGAGACCAATCTCCAGACATATGGATATTTTGGAGGCTGGCGGCAAGTGGGAAAGGGTGGTTTTGAGGCTGAAGGCGCCAGGAAAGCCTGCAGCCCCCAGGTCTGTGGGGCCATGCAAGCGGTTCCCAAAGAGCTTTAGAACAAGCCACAGTTTTCCCTGCTGGCTCTTTGGGCGTGGGACCAGTCTCCAGACATATGGAAATATTGAAGGCTGGCGCCGCGCCAAGTGGGAAAGGGTGGTTTTGAGTCTGAAGGCGCCAGGAAAGTCTGCAGCCCCCAGGTCTGTGGGCTACGCAAGTGGTTCCCAAAGAGCTTTAGAACAAGGCATAGTTTTCCCTCCTGGCTCTTTGGGCGTGGGACCAATCTCCAGACATATGGCCATTTTTGTTACTGGCGCGGCGCCAAGTGGGAAAGGGTGGTTTTGAGGCTGAAGGCGCCAGGAAAGCCTGCAGCCCCCAGGTCTTTGGGGCTAGGCAAGCAGTTCCCAAAGAGCTTTAGAAGAAGGCATAGTTTTCTCTGCTGGATCTTTGGGCGTGGGACCAATCTCCAGACATATGGCCATTTTTGTGCCTGGTACGGCGCCAAGTGGGAAAGGGTGGTTTTCAGGCTGAAGACGCCAGGAAAGCCTGCAGCCCTCAGGTCTGTGGGGCTACGCAAGCGGTTCCCAAAGAGATTTAAAACAGTGCCACAGTTTTCCCTGCTGGCTCTTTGGGCGTGGGACCAATCTCCAGACATATGGCCATTTTTGTGCCTGGCGCGGCGCCAAGTGGGAAAGGGTGGTTTTGAGGCTGAAGGCAGCAGGAAAGCCTGCAGCCCCGAGGTCTGTGGGGCCACGCAAGCGGTTCCCAAAGAGCTTTAGAACAAGGCATAGTTTTCCCTGCTGGCTCTTTGGGCGTGGGACCAGTCTCCAGACATATGTAGATTTTGGAGACTGGCGCCGCGCCAAGTGGGAAAGGGTGGTTTTCAGGCTGAAGACGCCAGGAAAGCCTGCAGCCCCCAGGTCTTTGGGGCCATGCAAGCGCTTCCCACAGAGCTTTGGAGCAAGCCACAGTTTTTCCTGCTGGCTCTTTGGGCGTGGGACCAATCTCCAGACATATGGCCATTTTTGTTACTGGCGCGGCGCCAAGTGGGAATGGGTGGTTTTGAGGCTGAAGGCAGCATTAAAGCCTGCAGCCCCCAGGTGTGTGGGGCTACGCAAGCGGTTCCCAAAGAGCATTAGAACAAGGCATAGTTTTCCCTGCTGGCTCTTTGGGCATGGGACCAATCTCCAGACATATGGATATTTTGGAGGCTGGCGCCAAGTGGGAAAGGGTGGTTTTGAGGCTGAAGGTGCCAGGAAAGCCTGCAGCCCCCAGGTCTGTGGGGCCACGCAAGCGGTTCCCAAAGAGCTTTAGAACAAGGCATAGTTTTCCCTGCTGGCTCTTTGGGCGTGGGACCAGTCTCCAGACATATGGATATTTTGGAGGCTGGCGCCAAGTGGGAAAGGGTGGTTTTGAGGCTGAAGGCGCCAGGAAAGCCTGCAGCCCCCAGGTGTGTGGGGCTACGCAAGCGGTTCCCAAAGAGCTTTAGAAGAAGGCATAGTTTTCCCTGGTGGCTCTTTGGGCGTGGGACCCATCTCCAGACATATGGCCATTTTTGTGCCTGGCGCGGCGCCAAGTGGGAAAGGGTGGTTTTCAGGCTGAAGACGCCAGGAAAGCCTGCAGCCCCCAGTTCTTTGGGGCCATGCAAGCGCTTCCCACAGAGCTTTGGAGCAAGCCACAGTTTTTCCTGCTGGCTCTTTGGGCGTGGGACCAGTCTCCAGACATATGGAAATATTGAAGGCTGGCGCCGCGCCAAGTGGGAAAGGGTGGTTTTGAGGCTGAAGGCAGCAGGAAAGCCTGCAGCCCCCAGGTGTGTGGGGCTACGCAAGCGGTTCCCAAAGAGCTTTAGAACAGTGCCACAGTTTTCCCTGCTGGCTCTCTGGGCGTGGGACCAGTCTCCAGACATATGGATATTTTGGAGGCTGGCGCCAAGTGGGAAAGGGTGGTTTTCAGGCTGAATACGCCAGGAAAGCCTGCAGCCCTCAGGTCTGTGAGGCTACGCAAGCGGTTCCCAAAGAGCTTTAGAACAGTGCCACAGTTTTCCCTCCTGGCTCTTTGGGCGTGGGACCAATCTCCAGACATATGGCCATTTTTGTACCTGGCGCGGCGCCAAGTGGGAAAGGGTGGTTTTGAGGCTGAATGCAGCAGGAAAGCCTGCAGCCCCCAGGTCTGTGGGGCCACGCAAGCGGTTCCCAAAGAGCTTTAGAACAAGGCATAGTTTTCCCTGCTGGCTCTTTGGGCATGGGACCAATCTCCAGACATATGGCCATTTTTGTGCCTGGCACGGCGCCAAGTGGGAAAGGGTGGTTTTGAGGCGGAAGGTGCCAGGAAAGCCACAGACCCCATGTGTGTGGGGCCACGCAAGCGGTTCCCAAAGAGCTTTAGAACAAGCCACAGTTTTCCCTGCTGGCTCTTTGGGCGTGAGACCAATCTCCAGACATACGGATATTTTGGAGGCTGGCGGCAAGTGGGAAAGGGTGGTTTTGAGGCTGAAGGCGCCAGGAAAGCCTGCAGCCCCCAGGTCTGTGGGGCCATGCAAGCGGTTCCCAAAGAGCTTTAGAACAAGCCACAGTTTTCCCTGCTGGCTCTTTGGGCGTGGGACCAGTCTCCAGACATATGGAAATATTGAAGGCTGGCGCCGCGCCAAGTGGGAAAGGGTGGTTTTGAGGCTGAAGGCGCCAGGAAAGTCTGCAGCCCCCAGGTCTGTGGGCTACGCAAGTGGTTCCCAAAGAGCTTTAGAACAAGGCATAGTTTTCTCTGCTGTCTCTTTGGGCGTGGGACCAATCTCCAGACATATGGCCATTTTTGTTACTGGCGCGGCGCCAAGTGGGAAAGGGTGGTTTTGAGGCTGAAGGTGCCAGGAAAGCCACAGACCCCAGGTGTGTGGGGCCACGCAAGCGGTTCCCAAAGAGCTTTAGAACAAGCCACAGTTTTCCCTGCTGGCTCTTTGGGCGTGAGACCAATCTCCAGACTTATGGATATTTTGGAGGCTGGCGGCAAGTGGGAAAGGGTGGATTTGAGGCTAAAGTTGCCAGGAAAGCCTGCAGCCCCCAGGTCTGTGGGGCCATGCAAGCGGTTCCCAAAGAGCTTTAGAACAAGCCACAGTTTTCCCTGCTGGCTCTTTGGGCGTGGGACCAGTCTCCAGACATATGGAAATATTGAAGGCTGGCGCCGTGCCAAGTGGGAAAGGGTGGTTTTGAGGCTGAAGGCGCCAGGAAAGTCTGCAGCCCCCAGGTGTGTGGGGCTACGCAAGTGGTTCCCAAAGAGCTTTAGAACAAGGCATAGTTTTCCCTGCTGGCTCTTTGGGCGTGGGACCAATCTCCAGACATATGGCCATTTTTGTTACTGGCGCGGCGCCAAGTGAGAAAGGGTGGTTTTGAGGCTGAAGGCCGCAGGAAAGCCTGCAGCCCCCAGGTCTGTGGGGCTAGGCAAGCGGTTCCCAAAGAGCTTTAGAAGAAGGCATAGTTTTCCCTGCTGGCTCTTTGGGCGTGGGACCAACCTCCAGACATATGGCCATGTTTGTGCGTGGTGCGGCGCCAAGTGGGAAAGGGTGGTTTTGAGGCTGAAGGCGCCAGGAAAGCCTGCAGCCCCCAGGTGTGTGGGGCTACGCAAGCGGTTCCCAAAGAGCTTTAGAAGAAGGCATAGTTTTCCCTGCTGGCTCTTTGGGCGTGGGACCAATCTCCAGACATATGGCCATTTTTTTTACTGGCGCGGGGCCAAGTGGGAAAGGGTGTTTTTGAGGCTGAAGGTGCCAGGAAATCCTGCAGCCCCCAGGTGTATGGGGCCACGCAAGCGGTTCCCAAAGACCTTTAGAACAAGGCATAGTTTTCCCTGCTGGCTCTTTGGGCATGGGACCAGTCTCCAGACATATGGAAATTTTGGAGGCTGGCGGTAAGTGGGAAAGGGTGGTTTTGAGGCTGAAGGCAGCAGGAAAGCCTGCAGCCCCCAGGTCTGTGGGGCTACGCAAGCGGTTCCCAAAGAGCATTAGAACAAGGCATAGTTTTCCCTGCTGGCTCTTTGGGCATGGGACCAATCTCCAGACATATGGAAATATTGAAGGCTGGCGCCGCGCCAAGTGGGAAAGGGTGGTTTTGAGGCTGAAGGCGCCAGGAAAGCCTGCAGCCCCCAAGTCTGTGGGGCTACGCAAGCCTTTCCCAAAGAGCTTTAGAACAGTGCCACAGTTTTCCCTGCTGGCTCTCTGGGCGTGGGACCAGTCTCCAGACATATGGATATTTTTGAGGCTGGCGGCAAGTGGGAAAGGGTGGTTTTGAGGCTGAAGGCAGCAGGAAAGCCTGCAGCCCCCAGGTGTGTGGGGCTACGCAAGCGGTTCCCAAAGAGCTTTAGAACAGTGCCACAGTTTTCCCTGCTGGCTCTTTGGGCGTGGGACCAATCTCCAGACATATGGCCATTTTTGTGCCTGGCGCGGCGCCAAGTGGGAAAGGGTGGTTTTGAGGCTGAAGGCAGCAGGAAAGCCTGCAGCCCCGAGGTCTGTGGGGCCACGCAAGCGGTTCCCAAAGAGCTTTAGAACAGTGCCACAGTTTTCCCTTCTGGCTCTTTGGGCGTGAGACCAACCTCCAGACTTATGGATATTTTGGAGGCTGGCGGCAAGTGGGAAAGGGTGGTTTTGAGGCTGAAGGCGCCAGGAAAGCCTGCAGCCCCCAGGTCTGTGGGGCCATGCAAGCGGTCCCAAAGAGCTTTAGAACAAGCCACAGTTTTCCCTGCTGGCTCTTTGGGCGTAGGACCAGTCTCCAGACATATGGAAATATTGAAGGCTGGCGCCGCGCCAAGTGGGAAAGGGTGGTTTTGAGGCTGAAGGCAGCAGGAAAGCCTGCAGCCCCCAGGTCTGTGGGGCTACGCAAGCGGTTCCCAAAGAGCTTTAGAACAAGGCATAGTTTTCCCTGCTGGCTCTTTGGGCGTGGGACCAATCTCCAGACATATGGCCATTTTTGTTACTGGCGCGGCGCCAAGTGGGAAAGGGTGGTTTTGAGGCTGAAGGCAGCATTAAAGCCTGCAGCCCCCAGGTCTGTGGGGCTACGCAAGCGGTTCCCAAAGAGCATTAGAACAAGGCATAGTTTTCCCTGCTGGCTCTTTGGGCATGGGACCAATCTCCAGACATACGGAAATTTTGGAGGCTGGCGCCAAGTGGGAAAGGGTGGTTTTGAGGCTGAAGGTGCCAGGAAAGCCTGCAGCCCCCAGGTCTGTGGGGCCACGCAAGCGGTTCCCAAAGAGCTTTAGAAGAAGGCATAGTTTTCCCTGGTGGCTCTTTGGGCGTGGGACCCATCTCCAGACATATGGCCATTTTTGTGCCTGGCGCGGCGCCAAGTGGGAAAGGGTGGTTTTCAGGCTGAAGACGCCAGGAAAGCCTGCAGCCCCCAGGTCTTTGGGGCCATGCAAGCGCTTCCCACAGAGCTTTGGAGCAAGCCACAGTTTTAGCTGCTGGCTCTTTGGGCGTGGGACCAGTCTCCAGACATATGGAAATATTGAAGGCTGGCGCCGCGCCAAGTGGGAAAGGGTGGTTTTGAGGCTGAAGGCAGCAGGAAAGCCTGCAGCCCCCAGGTCTTTGGGGCTACGCAAGCGGTTCCCAAAGAGCTTTAGAACAGTGCCACAGTTTTCCCTGCTGGCTCTCTGGGCGTGGGACCAGTCTCCAGACATATGGATATTTTGGAGGCTGGCGCCAAGTGGGAAAGGGTGGTTTTGAGGCTGAATACGCCAGGAAAGCCTGCAGCCCTCAGGTCTGTGAGGCTACGCAAGCGGTTCCCAAAGAGCTTTAGAACAGTGCCACAGTTTTCCCTCCTGGCTCTTTGGGCGTGGGACCAATCTCCAGACATATGGCCATTTTTGTACCTGGCGCGGCGCCAAGTGGGAAAGGGTGGTTTTGAGGCTGAAGGCAGCAGGAAAGCCTGCAGCCCGCAGGTCTGTGGGGCCACGCAAGCGGTTCCCAAAGAGCTTTAGAACAAGGCATAGTTTTCCCTGCTGGCTCTTTGGGCATGGGACCAATCTCCAGACATATGGCCATTTTTGTGCCTGGCACGGCGCCAAGTGGGAAAGGGTGGTTTTCAGGCTGAAGACGCCAGGAACGCCACAGACCCCATGTGTGTGGGGCCACGCAAGCGGTTCCCAAAGAGCTTTAGAACAAGCCACAGTTTTCCCTGCTGGCTCTTTGGGCGTGAGACCAATCTCCAGACTTATGGATATTTTGGAGGCTGGCGGCAAGTGGGAAAGGGTGGTTTTGAGGCTGAAGGCGCCAGGAAAGCCTGCAGCCCCCAGGTCTGTGGGGCCATGCAAGTGGTTCCCAAAGAGCATTAGAACAGTGCCACATTTTTCCCTGCTGGCTCTTTGGGCGTGAGACCAATCTCCAGACATACGGATATTTTGGAGGCTGGCGGCAAGTGGGAAAGGGTGGTTTTGAGGCTGAAGGCGCCAGGAAAGCCTGCAGCCCCCAGGTCTGTGGGGCCATGCAAGCGGTTCCCAAAGAGCTTTAGAACAAGCCACAGTTTTCCCTGCTGGCTCTTTGGGCGTGGGACCAGTCTCCAGACATATGGAAATATTGAAGGCTGGCGCCGCGCCAAGTGGGAAAGGGTGGTTTTGAGGCTGAAGGTGCCAGGAAAGTCTGCAGCCCCCAGGTCTGTGGGCTACGCAAGTGGTTCCCAAAGAGCTTTAGAACAAGGCATAGTTTTCTCTGCTGTCTCTTTGGGCGTGGGACCAATCTCCAGACATATGGCCATTTTTGTTACTGGCGCGGCGCCAAGTGGGAAAGGGTGGTTTTGAGGCTGAAGGTGCCAGGAAAGCCACAGACCCCAGGTGTGTGGGGCCACGCAAGCGGTTCCCAAAGAGCTTTAGAACAAGCCACAGTTTTCCCTGCTGGCTCTTTGGGCGTGAGACCAATCTCCAGACTTATGGATATTTTGGAGGCTGGCGGCAAGTGGGAAAGGGTGGTTTTGAGGCTAAAGTTGCCAGGAAAGCCTGCAGCCCCCAGGTCTGTGGGGCCATGCAAGCGGTTCCCAAAGAGCTTTAGAACAAGCCACAGTTTTCCCTGCTGGCTCTTTGGGCGTGGGACCAGTCTCCAGACATATGGAAATATTGAAGGCTGGCGCCGTGCCAAGTGGGAAAGGGTGGTTTTGAGGCTGAAGGCGCCAGGAAAGTCTGCAGCCCCCAGGTGTGTGGGGCTACGCAAGTGGTTCCCAAAGAGCTTTAGAACAAGGCATAGTTTTCCCTGCTGGCTCTTTGGGCGTGGGACCAACCTCCAGACATATGGCCATTTTTGTGCGTGGTGCGGCGCCAAGTGGGAAAGGGTGGTTTTGAGGCTGAAGGCCGCAGGAAAGCCTGCAGCCCCCAGGTGTGTGGGGCTACGCAAGCGGTTCCCAAAGAGCTTTAGAAGAAGGCATAGTTTTCCCTGCTGGCTCTTTGGGCGTGGGACCAATCTCCAGACATATGGCCATTTTTTTTACTGGCGCGGGGCCAAGTGGGAAAGGGTGTTTTTGAGGCTGAAGGTGCCAGGAAATCCTGCAGCCCCCAGGTGTATGGGGCCACGCAAGCGGTTCCCAAAGACCTTTAGAACAAGGCATAGTTTTCCCTGCTGGCTCTTTGGGCATGGGACCAGTCTCCAGACATATGGAAATTTTGGAGGCTGGCGGTAAGTGGGAAAGGGTGGTTTTGAGGCTGAAGGCAGCAGGAAAGCCTGCAGCCCCCAGGTCTGTGGGGCTACGCAAGCGGTTCCCAAAGAGCATTAGAACAAGGCATAGTTTTCCCTGCTGGCTCTTTGGGCATGGGACCAATCTCCAGACATATGGAAATATTGAAGGCTGGCGCCGCGCCAAGTGGGAAAGGGTGGTTTTGAGGCTGAAGGCGCCAGGAAAGCCTGCAGCCCCCAAGTCTGTGGGGCTACGCAAGCCTTTCCCAAAGAGCTTTAGAACAGTGCCACAGTTTTCCCTGCTGGCTCTCTGGGCGTGGGACCAGTCTCCAGACATATGGATATTTTTGAGGCTGGCGGCAAGTGGGAAAGGGTGGTTTTGAGGCTGAAGGCAGCAGGAAAGCCTGCAGCCCCCAGGTGTGTGGGGCTACGCAAGCGGTTCCCAAAGAGCTTTAGAACAGTGCCACAGTTTTCCCTGCTGGCTCTTTGGGCGTGGGAC
Source organism: Larus michahellis (assembly GCF_964199755.1). Classification (NCBI taxonomy): domain Eukaryota; kingdom Metazoa; phylum Chordata; class Aves; order Charadriiformes; family Laridae; genus Larus; species Larus michahellis. The sequence continues at coordinate 13,252,348 of NC_133902.1, forward strand.
CAATCTCCAGACATATGGCCATTTTTGTGCCTGGCGCGGCGCCAAGTGGGAAAGGGTGGTTTTGAGGCTGAAGGCAGCAGGAAAGCCTGCAGCCCCGAGGTCTGTGGGGCCACGCAAGCGGTTCCCAAAGAGCTTTAGAACAGTGCCACAGTTTTCCCTTCTGGCTCTTTGGGCGTGAGACCAACCTCCAGACTTATGGATATTTTGGAGGCTGGCGGCAAGTGGGAAAGGGTGGTTTTGAGGCTGAAGGCGCCAGGAAAGCCTGCAGCCCCCAGGTCTGTGGGGCCATGCAAGCGGTCCCAAAGAGCTTTAGAACAAGCCACAGTTTTCCCTGCTGGCTCTTTGGGCGTAGGACCAGTCTCCAGACATATGGAAATATTGAAGGCTGGCGCCGCGCCAAGTGGGAAAGGGTGGTTTTGAGGCTGAAGGCAGCAGGAAAGCCTGCAGCCCCCAGGTCTGTGGGGCTACGCAAACGGTTCCCAAAGAGCTTTAGAACAAGGCATAGTTTTCCCTGCTGGCTCTTTGGGCGTGGGACCAATCTCCAGACATATGGCCATTTTTGTTACTGGCGCGGCGCCAAGTGGGAAAGGGTGGTTTTGAGGCTGAAGGCAGCATTAAAGCCTGCAGCCCCCAGGTCTGTGGGGCTACGCAAGCGGTTCCCAAAGAGCATTAGAACAAGGCATAGTTTTCCCTGCTGGCTCTTTGGGCATGGGACCAATCTCCAGACATACGGAAATTTTGGAGGCTGGCGCCAAGTGGGAAAGGGTGGTTTTGAGGCTGAAGGTGCCAGGAAAGCCTGCAGCCCCCAGGTCTGTGGGGCCACGCAAGCGGTTCCCAAAGAGCTTTAGAAGAAGGCATAGTTTTCCCTGGTGGCTCTTTGGGCGTGGGACCCATCTCCAGACATATGGCCATTTTTGTGCCTGGCGCGGCGCCAAGTGGGAAAGGGTGGTTTTCAGGCTGAAGACGCCAGGAAAGCCTGCAGCCCCCAGGTCTTTGGGGCCATGCAAGCGCTTCCCACAGAGCTTTGGAGCAAGCCACAGTTTTAGCTGCTGGCTCTTTGGGCGTGGGACCAGTCTCCAGACATATGGAAATATTGAAGGCTGGCGCCGCGCCAAGTGGGAAAGGGTGGTTTTGAGGCTGAAGGCAGCAGGAAAGCCTGCAGCCCCCAGGTCTTTGGGGCTACGCAAGCGGTTCCCAAAGAGCTTTAGAACAGTGCCACAGTTTTCCCTGCTGGCTCTCTGGGCGTGGGACCAGTCTCCAGACATATGGATATTTTGGAGGCTGGCGCCAAGTGGGAAAGGGTGGTTTTCAGTCTGAATACGCCAGGAAAGCCTGCAGCCCTCAGGTCTGTGAGGCTACGCAAGCGGTTCCCAAAGAGCTTTAGAACAAGGCATAGTTTTCCCTGCTGGCTCTTTGGGCATGGGACCAATCTCCAGACATATGGCCATTTTTGTGCCTGGCACGGCGCCAAGTGGGAAAGGGTGGTTTTCAGGCTGAAGACGCCAGGAAAGCCACAGACCTCATGTGTGTGGGGCCACGCAAGCGGTTCCCAAAGAGCTTTAGAACAAGCCACAGTTTTCCCTGCTGGCTCTTTGGGCGTGAGACCAATCTCCAGACTTATGGATATTTTGGAGGCTGGCGGCAAGTGGGAAAGGGTGGTTTTGAGGCTGAAGGCGCCAGGAAAGCCTGCAGCCCCCAGGTCTGTGGGGCCATGCAAGTGGTTCCCAAAGAGCATTAGAACAGTGCCACATTTTTCCCTGCTGGCTCTTTGGGCGTGAGACCAATCTCCAGACATATGGATATTTTGGAGGCTGGCGGCAAGTGGGAAAGGGTGGTTTTGAGGCTGAAGGCGCCAGGAAAGCCTGCAGCCCCCAGGTCTGTGGGGCCATGCAAGCGGTTCCCAAAGAGCTTTAGAACAAGCCACAGTTTTCCCTGCTGGCTCTTTGGGCGTGGGACCAGTCTCCAGACATATGGAAATATTGAAGGCTGGCGCCGCGCCAAGTGGGAAAGGGTGGTTTTGAGTCTGAAGGCGCCAGGAAAGTCTGCAGCCCCCAGGTCTGTGGGCTACGCAAGTGGTTCCCAAAGAGCTTTAGAACAAGGCATAGTTTTCCCTCCTGGCTCTTTGGGCGTGGGACCAATCTCCAGACATATGGCCATTTTTGTTACTGGCGCGGCGCCAAGTGGGAAAGGGTGGTTTTGAGGCTGAAGGCGCCAGGAAAGCCTGCAGCCCCCAGGTCTTTGGGGCTAGGCAAGCAGTTCCCAAAGAGCTTTAGAAGAAGGCATAGTTTTCTCTGCTGGCTCTTTGGGCGTGGGACCAATCTCCAGACATATGGCCATTTTTGTCCCTGGTACGGCGCCAAGTGGGAAAGGGTGGTTTTGAGGCTGAAGGCAGCAGGAAAGCCTGCAGCCCCCAGGTGTGTGGGGCTACGCAAGCGGTTCCCAAAGAGCTTTAGAACAGTGCCACAGTTTTCCCTGCTGGCTCTTTGGGCGTGGGACCAATCTCCAGACATATGGCCATTTTTGTGCCTGGCGCGGCGCCAAGTGGGAAAGGGTGGTTTTGAGGCTGAAGGCAGCAGGAAAGCCTGCAGCCCCGAGGTCTGTGGGGCCACGCAAGCGGTTCCCAAAGAGCTTTAGAACAAGGCATAGTTTTCCCTGCTGGCTCTTTGGGCGTGGGACCAGTCTCCAGACATATGTAGATTTTGGAGACTGGCGCCGCGCCAAGTGGGAAAGGGTGGTTTTCAGGCTGAAGACGCCAGGAAAGCCTGCAGCCCCCAGGTCTTTGGGGCCATGCAAGCGCTTCCCACAGAGCTTTGGAGCAAGCCACAGTTTTTCCTGCTGGCTCTTTGGGCGTGGGACCAGTCTCCAGACATATGGAAATATTGAAGGCTGGCGCCGCGCCAAGTGGGAAAGGGTGGTTTTGAGGCTGAAGGCAGCAGGAAAGCCTGCAGCCCCCAGGTGTGTGGGGCTACGCAAGCGGTTCCCAAAGAGCTTTAGAACAAGGCATAGTTTTCCCTGCTGGCTCTTTGGGCGTGGGACCAATCTCCAGACATATGGCCATTTTTGTTACTGGCGCGGCGCCAAGTGGGAATGGGTGGTTTTGAGGCTGAAGGCAGCATTAAAGCCTGCAGCCCCCAGGTCTGTGGGGCTACGCAAGCGGTTCCCAAAGAGCATTAGAACAAGGCATAGTTTTCCCTGCTGGCTCTTTGGGCATGGGACCAGTCTCCAGACATATGGATATTTTGGAGGCTGGCGCCAAGTGGGAAAGGGTGGTTTTGAGGCTGAAGGTACCAGGAAAGCCTGCAGCCCCCAGGTCTGTGGGGCCACGCAAGCGGTTCCCAAAGAGCTTTAGAACAAGGCATAGTTTTCCCTGCTGGCTCTTTGGGAATGGGACCAGTCTCCAGACATATGGATATTTTGGAGGCTGGCGCCAAGTGGGAAAGGGTGGTTTTGAGGCTGAAGGCGCCAGGAAAGCCTGCAGCCCCCAGGTGTGTGGGGCTACGCAAGCGGTTCCCAAAGAGCTTTAGAAGAAGGCATAGTTTTCCCTGGTGGCTCTTTGGGCGTGGGACCCATCTCCAGACATATGGCCATTTTTGTGCCTGGCGCGGCGCCAAGTGGGAAAGGGTGGTTTTCAGGCTGAAGACGCCAGGAAAGCCTGCAGCCCCCAGTTCTTTGGGGCCATGCAAGCGCTTCCCACAGAGCTTTGGAGCAAGCCACAGTTTTTCCTGCTGGCTCTTTGGGCGTGGGACCAGTCTCCAGACATATGGAAATATTGAAGGCTGGCGCCGCGCCAAGTGGGAAAGGGTGGTTTTGAGGCTGAAGGCAGCAGGAAAGCCTGCAGCCCCCAGGTCTTTGGGGCTACGCAAGCGGTTCCCAAAGAGCTTTAGAACAGTGCCACAGTTTTCCCTGCTGGCTCTCTGGGCGTGGGACCAGTCTCCAGACATATGGATATTTTGGAGGCTGGCGCCAAGTGGGAAAGGGTGGTTTTCAGGCTGAATACGCCAGGAAAGCCTGCAGCCCTCAGGTCTGTGAGGCTACGCAAGCGGTTCCCAAAGAGCTTTAGAACAGTGCCACAGTTTTCCCTCCTGGCTCTTTGGGCGTGGGACCAATCTCCAGACATATGGCCATTTTTGTACCTGGCGCGGCGCCAAGTGGGAAAGGGTGGTTTTGAGGCTGAATGCAGCAGGAAAGCCTGCAGCCCCCAGGTCTGTGGGGCCACGCAAGCGGTTCCCAAAGAGCTTTAGAAGAAGGCATAGTTTTCCCTGCTGGCTCTTTGGGCATGGGACCAATCTCCAGACATATGGCCATTTATGTGCCTGGCACGGCGCCAAGTGGGAAAGGGTGGTTTTGAGGCGGAAGGTGCCAGGAAAGCCACAGACCCCATGTGTGTGGGGCCACGCAAGCGGTTCCCAAAGAGCTTTAGAACAAGCCACAGTTTTCCCTGCTGGCTCTTTGGGCGTGAGACCAATCTCCAGACTTATGGATATTTTGGAGGCTGGCGGCAAGTGGGAAAGGGTGGTTTTGAGGCTGAAGGCGCCAGGAAAGCCTGCAGCCCCCAGGTCTGTGGGGCCATGCAAGTGGTTCCCAAAGAGCATTAGAACAGTGCCACATTTTTCCCTGCTGGCTCTTTGGGCGTGAGACCAATCTCCAGACATACGGATATTTTGGAGGCTGGCGGCAAGTGGGAAAGGGTGGTTTTGAGGCTGAAGGCGCCAGGAAAGCCTGCAGCCCCCAGGTCTGTGGGGCCATGCAAGCGGTTCCCAAAGAGCTTTAGAACAAGCCACAGTTTTCCCTGCTGGCTCTTTGGGCGTGGGACCAGTCTCCAGGCATATGGAAATATTGAAGGCTGGCGCCGCGCCAAGTGGGAAAGGGTGGTTTTGAGGCTGAAGGCGCCAGGAAAGTCTGCAGCCCCCAGGTCTGTGGGCTACGCAAGTGGTTCCCAAAGAGCTTTAGAACAAGGCATAGTTTTCTCTGCTGGCTCTTTGGGCGTGGGACCAATCTCCAGACATATGGCCATTTTTGTTACTGGCGCGGCGCCAAGTGGGAAAGGGTGGTTTTGAGGCTGAAGGTGCCAGGAAAGCCACAGACCCCAGGTGTGTGGGGCCACGCAAGCGGTTCCCAAAGAGCTTTAGAACAAGCCACAGTTTTCCCTGCTGGCTCTTTGGGCGTGAGACCAATCTCCAGACTTATGGATATTTTGGAGGCTGGCGGCAAGTGGGAAAGGGTGGTTTTGAGGCTAAAGTTGCCAGGAAAGCCTGCAGCCCCCAGGTCTGTGGGGCCATGCAAGCGGTTCCCAAAGAGCTTTAGAACAAGCCACAGTTTTCCCTGCTGGCTCTTTGGGCGTGGGACCAGTCTCCAGACATATGGAAATATTGAAGGCTGGCGCCGTGCCAAGTGGGAAAGGGTGGTTTTGAGGCTGAAGGCGCCAGGAAAGTCTGCAGCCCCCAGGTGTGTGGGGCTACGCAAGTGGTTCCCAAAGAGCTTTAGAACAAGGCATAGTTTTCCCTGCTGGCTCTTTGGGCGTGGGACCAATCTCCAGACATATGGCCATTTTTGTTACTGGCGCGGCGCCAAGTGGGAAAGGGTGGTTTTGAGGCTGAAGGCCGCAGGAAAGCCTGCAGCCCCCAGGTCTGTGGGGCTAGGCAAGCGGTTCCCAAAGAGCTTTAGAAGAAGGCATAGTTTTCCCTGCTGGCTCTTTGGGCGTGGGACCAACCTCCAGACATATGGCCATTTTTGTGCGTGGTGCGGCGCCAAGTGGGAAAGGGTGGTTTTGAGGCTGAAGGCCGCAGGAAAGCCTGCAGCCCCCAGGTGTGTGGGGCTACGCAAGCGGTTCCCAAAGAGCTTTAGAAGAAGGCATAGTTTTCCCTGCTGGCTCTTTGGGCGTGGGACCAATCTCCAGACATATGGCCATTTTTGTTACTGGCGCGGGGCCAAGTGGGAAAGGGTGTTTTTGAGGCTGAAGGTGCCAGGAAATCCTGCAGCCCCCAGGTGTATGGGGCCACGCAAGCGGTTCCCAAAGACCTTTAGAACAAGGCATAGTTTTCCCTGCTGGCTCTTTGGGCATGGGACCAGTCTCCAGACATATGGAAATTTTGGAGGCTGGCGGTAAGTGGGAAAGGGTGGTTTTGAGGCTGAAGGCAGCAGGAAAGCCTGCAGCCCCCAGGTCTGTGGGGCTACGCAAGCGGTTCCCAAAGAGCATTAGAACAAGGCATAGTTTTCCCTGCTGGCTCTTTGGGCATGGGACCAATCTCCAGACATATGGAAATATTGAAGGCTGGCGCCGCGCCAAGTGGGAAAGGGTGGTTTTGAGGCTGAAGGTGCCAGGAAAGCCTGCAGCCCCCAAGTCTGTGGGGCTACGCAAGCCTTTCCCAAAGAGCTTTAGAACAGTGCCACAGTTTTCCCTGCTGGCTCTCTGGGCGTGGGACCAGTCTCCAGACATATGGATATTTTTGAGGCTGGCGGCAAGTGGGAAAGGGTGGTTTTGAGGCTAAAGTTGCCAGGAAAGCCTGCAGCCCCCAGGTCTGTGGGGCCATGCAAGCGGTTCCCAAAGAGCTTTAGAACAAGCCACAGTTTTCCCTGCTGGCTCTTTGGGCGTGGGACCAGTCTCCAGACATATGGAAATATTGAAGGCTGGCGCCGTGCCAAGTGGGAAAGGGTGGTTTTGAGGCTGAAGGCGCCAGGAAAGTCTGCAGCCCCCAGGTGTGTGGGGCTACGCAAGTGGTTCCCAAAGAGCTTTAGAAGAAGGCATAGTTTTCCCTGCTGGCTCTTTGGGCGTGGGACCAGTCTCCAGACATATGGAAATATTGAAGGCTGGCGCCGTGCCAAGTGGGAAAGGGTGGTTTTGAGGCTGAAGGCCGCAGGAAAGCCTGCAGCCCCCAGGTGTGTGGGGCTACGCAAGCGGTTCCCAAAGAGCTTTAGAAGAAGGCATAGTTTTCCCTGCTGGCTCTTTGGGCGTGGGACCAATCTCCAGACATATGGCCATTTTTGTTACTGGCGCGGGGCCAAGTGGGAAAGGGTGTTTTTGAGGCTGAAGGTGCCAGGAAATCCTGCAGCCCCCAGGTGTATGGGGCCACGCAAGCGGTTCCCAAAGACCTTTAGAACAAGGCATAGTTTTCCCTGCTGGCTCTTTGGGCATGGGACCAGTCTCCAGACATATGGAAATTTTGGAGGCTGGCGGTAAGTGGGAAAGGGTGGTTTTGAGGCTGAAGGCAGCAGGAAAGCCTGCAGCCCCCAGGTCTGTGGGGCTACGCAAGCGGTTCCCAAAGAGCATTAGAACAAGGCATAGTTTTCCCTGCTGGCTCTTTGGGCATGGGACCAATCTCCAGACATATGGAAATATTGAAGGCTGGCGCCGCGCCAAGTGGGAAAGGGTGGTTTTGAGGCTGAAGGCGCCAGGAAAGCCTGCAGCCCCCAAGTCTGTGGGGCTACGCAAGCCTTTCCCAAAGAGCTTTAGAACAGTGCCACAGTTTTCCCTGCTGGCTCTCTGGGCGTGGGACCAGTCTCCAGACATATGGATATTTTTGAGGCTGGCGGCAAGTGGGAAAGGGTGGTTTTGAGGCTGAAGGCGCCAGGAAAGTCTGCAGCCCCCAGGTGTGTGGGGCTACGCAAGTGGTTCCCAAAGAGCTTTAGAAGAAGGCATAGTTTTCCCTGCTGGCTCTTTGGGCGTGGGACCAATCTCCAGACATATGGCCATTTTTGTTACTGGCGCGGCGCCAAGTGGGAAAGGGTGGTTTTGAGGCTGAAGGCAGCAGGAAAGCCTGCAGCCCCGAGGTCTGTGGGGCCACGCAAGCGGTTCCCAAAGAGCTTTAGAACAGTGCCACAGTTTTCCCTTCTGGCTCTTTGGGCGTGAGACCAACCTCCAGACTTATGGATATTTTGGAGGCTGGCGGCAAGTGGGAAAGGGTCGTTTTGAGGCTGAAGGCGCCAGGAAAGCCTGCAGCCCCCAGGTCTGTGGGGCCATGCAAGCGGTTCCCAAAGAGCTTTAGAAGAAGGCATAGTTTTCCCTGCTGGCTCTTTGGGCGTGGGACCAATCTCCAGATATATGGCCATTTTTGTGCCTGGCGCGGCGCCAAGTGGGAAAGGGTGGTTTTGTAGGCTGAAGGCAGCATTAAAGCCTGCAGCCCCCAGGTGTGTGGGGCTACGCAAGCGGTTCCCAACGAGCTTTAGAACAAGGCATAGTTTTCCCTGCTGGCTCTTTGGGCGTGGGACCAATCTCCAGACATACGGAAATTTTGGAGGCTGGCGGTAAGTGGGAAAGTTTGGTTTTGAGGCTGAAGGTGCCAGGAAAGCCTGCAGCCCCCAGGTGTGTGGGGCCACGCAAGCGGTTCCCAAAGAGCTTTAGAACAAGCCACAGTTTTCCCTGCTGGCTCTTTGGGCGTGAGACCAATATCCAGACATATGGCCATTTTTGTGCCTGGCGCGGCGCCAAGTGGGAAAGGGTGGTTTTGAGGCTGATGGCGCTAGGAAACGCTGCAGCCCCCAGGTCTGTGGGGCTAGGCAAGCGGTTCCCAAAGTTCTCTAGAACAAGGCATAGTTTTCCCTGCTGGCTCTTTGGGCGTGGGACCCATCTCCAGACATATGGCCATTTTTGTGCCTTGCGCGGCGCCAAGTGGGAAAGGGTGGTTTTGAGGCTGAAGGTGCCAGGAAAGACTGCAGCCCCAGGGTGTGTGGGGCCACGCAAGCGGTTCCCAAAGAGCTTTAGAACAAGCCACAGTTTTCCCTGCTGGCTCTTTGGGCGTGGGACCAGTCTCCAGACATATGGCCATTTTTGTGCCTGGCGCGGCGCCAAGTGGGAAAGGGTGGTTTTGAGGCTGAAGGCAGCAGGAAAGCCTGCAGCCCCCAGGTCTTTGGGGCCATGCAAGCGCTTCCCAAAGAGCTTTGGAGCAAGCCACAGTTTTTCCTGCTGGCTCTTTGGGCGTGGGACCAGTCTCCAGACATATGTAGATTTTGGAGACTGGCGCCGCGCCAAGTGGGAAAGGGTGGTTTTCAGGCTGAAGGCAGCAGGAAAGCCTGCAGCCCCCAGGTGTGTGGGGCTACGCAAGCAGTTCCCAAAGAGCTTTAGAACAGTGCCACAGTTTTCCCTGCTGGCTCTCTGGGCGTGGGACCAATCTCCAGACATATGGATATTTTGGAGGCTGGCGCCAAGTGGGAAAGGGTGGTTTTGAGGCTGAAGGCGCCAGGAAAGCCTGCAGCCCCCAGGTGTGTGGGGCTACGCAAGCAGTTCCCAAAGAGCTTTAGAAGAAGGCATAGTTTTCCCTGCTGGCTCTTTGGGCGTGTGAGCCATCTCCAGACATATGGCCATTTTTGTGCCTGGCGCGGCGCCAAGTGGGAAAGGGTGGTTTTGAGGCTGAAGGCAGCAGGAAAGCCTGCAGCCCCCAGGTGTGTGGGGCTACGCAAGCGGTTCCCAAAGAGCTTTAGAAGAAGGCATAGTTTTCCCTGCTGGCTCTTTGGGCATGGGACCAATCTCCAGACATATGGCGTCTTTTGTGCCTGGCGCGGCGCCAAGTGGGAAAGGGTGGTTTTGAGGCTGAAGGCAGCAGGAAAGCATGCAGCCCCCAGGTCTGTGGGGCCATGCAAGCGGTTCCCAAAGAGCTTTAGAACAGTGCCACAGTTTTCCCTGCTGGCTCTTTGGGCGTGGGACCAATCTCCAGCCATATGGCCATTTTTGTGCCTGGCGCGGCGCCAAGTGGGAAAGGGTGGTTTTGAGGCTGAAGGTGCCAGGAAAGACTGCAGCCCCCAGGTCTGTGGGGCCACGCAAGCGGTTCCCAAAGAGCTTTAGAACAAGCCACAGTTTTCCCTGCTGGCTCTTTGGGCGTGGGACCAATCTCCAGCCATATGGCCATTTTTGTGCCTGGGGCGGCGCCAAGTGGGAAAGGGTGGTTTTGAGGCTGAAGGTGCCAGGAAAGACTGCAGCCCCCAGGTGTGTGGGGCCACGCAAGCGGTTCCCAAAGAGCTTTAGAACAAGCCACAGTTTTCCCTGCTGGCTCTTTGGGCGTGGGACCAGTCTCCAGCCATATGGCCATTTTTGTTACTGGCGCGGCGCCAAGTGGGAAAGGGTGGTTTTGAGGCTGAAGGCAGCAGGAAAGCCTGCAGCCCGCAGGTCTGTGGGGCTATGCAAGCGGTTCCCAAAGAGCTTTAGAACAAGGCATAGTTTTCCCTGCTGGCTCTTTGGGCGTGGGACCAACCTCCAGACATATGGCCATTTTTGTGCGTGGTGCGGCGCCAAGTGGGAAAGGGTGGTTTTGAGGCTGAAGGCCGCAGGAAAGCCTGCAGCCCCCAGGTCTGTGGGGCTACGCAAGCGGTTCCCAAAGAGCTTTAGAAGAAGGCATAGTTTTCCCTGCTGGCTCTTTGGGCGTGGGACCAATCTCCAGACATATGGCCATTTTTGTTACTGGCGCGGGGCCAAGTGGGAAATGGTGTTTTTGAGGCTGAAGGTGCCAGGAAATCCTGCAGCCCCCAGGTGTATGGGGCCACGCAAGCGGTTCCCAAAGACCTTTAGAACAAGGCATAGTTTTCCCTGCTGGCTCTTTGGGCATGGGACCAGTCTCCAGACATATGGAAATTTTGGAGGCTGGCGGTAAGTGGGAAAGGGTGGTTTTGAGGCTGAAGGCAGCAGGAAAGCCTGCAGCCCCCAGGTCTGTGGGGCTACGCAAGCGGTTCCCAAAGAGCATTAGAACAAGGCATAGTTTTCCCTGCTGGCTCTTTGGGCATGGGACCAATCTCCAGACATATGGAAATATTGAAGGCTGGCGCCGCGCCAAGTGGGAAAGGGTGGTTTTGAGGCTGAAGGCGCCAGGAAAGCCTGCAGCCCCCAAGTCTGTGGGGCTAGGCAAGCCTTTCCCAAAGAGCTTTAGAACAGTGCCACAGTTTTCCCTGCTGGCTCTCTGGGCGTGGGACCAGTCTCCAGACATATGGATATTTTTGAGGCTGGCGGCAAGTGGGAAAGGGTGGTTTTGAGGCTGAAGGCAGCAGGAAAGCCTGCAGCCCCCAGGTGTGTGGGGCTACGCAAGCGGTTCCCAAAGAGCTTTAGAACAGTGCCACAGTTTTCCCTGCTGGCTCTTTGGGCGTGGGACCAATCTCCAGACATATGGCCATTTTTGTGCCTGGCGCGGCGCCAAGTGGGAAAGGGTGGTTTTGAGGCTGAAGGCAGCAGGAAAGCCTGCAGCCCGCAGGTCTGTGGGGCTATGCAAGCGGTTCCCAAAGAGCTTTAGAACAAGGCATAGTTTTCCCTGCTGGCTCTTTGGGCGTGGGACCAACCTCCAGACATATGGCCAATTTTGTGCGTGGTGCGGCGCCAAGTGGGAAAGGGTGGTTTTGAGGCTGAAGGCCGCAGGAAAGCCTGCACCCCCCAGGTGTGTGGGGCTACGCAAGCGGTTCCCAAAGAGCTTTAGAAGAAGGCATAGTTTTCCCTGCTGGCTCTTTGGGCGTGGGACCAATCTCCAGACATATGGCCATTTTTGTTACTGGCGCGGGGCCAAGTGGGAAATGGTGTTTTTGAGGCTGAAGGTGCCAGGAAATACTGCAGCCCCCAGGTGTATGGGGCCACGCAAGCGGTTCCCAAAGACCTTTAGAACAAGGCATAGTTTTCCCTGCTGGCTCTTTGGGCATGGGACCAGTCTCCAGACATATGGAAATTTTGGAGGCTGGCGGTAAGTGGGAAAGGGTGGTTTTGAGGCTGAAGGCAGCAGGAAAGCCTGCAGCCCCCAGGTCTGTGGGGCTACGCAAGCGGTTCCCAAAGAGCATTAGAACAAGGCATAGTTTTCCCTGCTGGCTCTTTGGGCATGGGACCAATCTCCAGACATATGGAAATATTGAAGGCTGGCGCCGCGCCAAGTGGGAAAGGGTGGTTTTGAGGCTGAAGGCGCCAGGAAAGCCTGCAGCCCCCAAGTCTGTGGGGCTAGGCAAGCCTTTCACAAAGAGCTTTAGAACAGTGCCACAGTTTTCCCTGCTGGCTCTCTGGGCGTGGGACCAGTCTCCAGACATATGGATATTTTTGAGGCTGGCGGCAAGTGGGAAAGGGTGGTTTTGAGGCTGAAGGCAGCAGGAAAGCCTGCAGCCCCCAGGTGTGTGGGGCTACGCAAGCGGTTCCCAAAGAGCTTTAGAACAGTGCCACAGTTTTCCCTGCTGGCTCTTTGGGCGTGGGACCAATCTCCAGACATATGGCCATTTTTGTGCCTGGCGCGGCGCCAAGTGGGAAAGGGTGGTTTTGAGGCTGAAGGCAGCAGGAAAGCCTGCAGCCCCGAGGTCTGTGGGGCCACGCAAGCGGTTCCCAAAGAGCTTTAGAACAGTGCCACAGTTTTCCCTTCTGGCTCTTTGGGCGTGAGACCAACCTCCAGACTTATGGATATTTTGGAGGCTGGCGGCAAGTGGGAAAGGGTCGTTTTGAGGCTGAAGGCGCCAGGAAAGCCTGCAGCCCCCAGGTCTGTGGGGCCATGCAAGCGGTTCCCAAAGAGCTTTAGAACAAGCCACAGTTTTCCCTGCTGGCTCTTTGGGCGTGGGACCAATCTCCAGATATATGGCCATTTTTGTGCCTGGCGCGGCGCCAAGTGGGAAAGGGTGGTTTTGTAGGCTGAAGGCAGCATTAAAGCCTGCAGCCCCCAGGTGTGTGGGGCTACGCAAGCGGTTCCCAACGAGCTTTAGAACAAGGCATAGTTTTCCCTGCTGGCTCTTTGGGCGTGGGACCAATCTCCAGATATACGGAAATTTTGGAGGCTGGCGGTAAGTGGGAAAGTTTGGTTTTGAGGCTGAAGGTGCCAGGAAAGCCTGCAGCCCCCAGGTGTGTGGGGCCACGCAAGCGGTTCCCAAAGAGCTTTAGAACAAGCCACAGTTTTCCCTGCTGGCTCTTTGGGCGTGAGACCAATATCCAGACATATGGCCATTTTTGTGCCTGGCGCGGCGCCAAGTGGGAAAGGGTGGTTTTGAGGCTGATGGCGCTAGGAAACGCTACAGCCCCCAGGTCTGTGGGGCTAGGCAAGCGGTTCCCAAAGTTCTCTAGAACAAGGCATAGTTTTCCCTGCTGGCTCTTTGGGCGTGGGACCCATCTCCAGACATATGGCCATTTTTGTGCCTTGCGCGGCGCCAAGTGGGAAAGGGTGGTTTTGAGGCTGAAGGTGCCAGGAAAGACTGCAGCCCCAGGGTGTGTGGGGCCACGCAAGCGGTTCCCAAAGAGCTTTAGAACAAGCCACAGTTTTCCCTGCTGGCTCTTTGGGCGTGGGACCAGTCTCCAGACATATGGCCATTTTTGTGCCTGGCGCGGCGCCAAGTGGGAAAGGGTGGTTTTGAGGCTGAAGGCAGCAGGAAAGCCTGCAGCCCCCAGGTCTTTGGGGCCATGCAAGCGCTTCCCAAAGAGCTTTGGAGCAAGCCACAGTTTTTCCTGCTGGCTCTTTGGGCGTGGGACCAGTCTCCAGACATATGTAGATTTTGGAGACTGGCGCCGCGCCAAGTGGGAAAGGGTGGTTTTCAGGCTGAAGGCAGCAGGAAAGCCTGCAGCCCCCAGGTGTGTGGGGCTACGCAAGCAGTTCCCAAAGAGCTTTAGAACAGTGCCACAGTTTTCCCTGCTGGCTCTCTGGGCGTGGGACCAATCTCCAGACATATGGATATTTTGGAGGCTGGCGCCAAGTGGGAAAGGGTGGTTTTGAGGCTGAAGGCGCCAGGAAAGCCTGCAGCCCCCAGGTGTGTGGGGCTACGCAAGCAGTTCCCAAAGAGCTTTAGAAGAAGGCATAGTTTTCCCTGCTGGCTCTTTGGGCGTGTGAGCCATCTCCAGACATATGGCCATTTTTGTGCCTGGCGCGGCGCCAAGTGGGAAAGGGTGGTTTTGAGGCTGAAGGCAGCAGGAAAGCCTGCAGCCCCCAGGTGTGTGGGGCTACGCAAGCGGTTCCCAAAGAGCTTTAGAAGAAGGCATAGTTTTCCCTGCTGGCTCTTTGGGCGTGGGACCAATCTCCAGACATATGGCGTCTTTTGTGCCTGGCGCGGCGCCAAGTGGGAAAGGGTGGTTTTGAGGCTGAAGGCAGCAGGAAAGCATGCAGCCCCCAGGTCTGTGGGGCCATGCAAGCGGTTCCCAAAGAGCTTTAGAACAGTGCCACAGTTTTCCCTGCTGGCTCTTTGGGCGTGGGACCAATCTCCAGCCATATGGCCATTTTTGTGCCTGGCGCGGCGCCAAGTGGGAAAGGGTGGTTTTGAGGCTGAAGGTGCCAGGAAAGACTGCAGCCCCCAGGTCTGTGGGGCCACGCAAGCGGTTCCCAAAGAGCTTTAGAACAAGCCACAGTTTTCCCTGCTGGCTCTTTGGGCGTGGGACCAATCTCCAGCCATATGGCCATTTTTGTGCCTGGGGCGGCGCCAAGTGGGAAAGGGTGGTTTTGAGGCTGAAGGTGCCAGGAAAGACTGCAGCCCCCAGGTCTGTGGGGCCACGCAAGCGGTTCCCAAAGAGCTTTAGAACAAGGCATAGTTTTCCCTGCTGGCTCTTTGGGCGTGGGACCAAACTCCAGACATATGGCCATTTTTGTGCCTGGGGCGGCGCCAAGTGGGAAAGGGTGGTTTTGAGGCTGAAGGCATCAGGAAAGCCTGCAGCCCCCAGGTGTGTGGGGCTAGGCCAGCAGTTCCCAAAGAGCTTTAGAACAAGGCATAGTTTTCCCTGCTGGCTCTTTGGGCGTGGGACCAATCTCCAGACATATGGCCATTTTTGTGCCTGGCGCGACGCCAAGTGGGAAAGGGTGGTTTTGAGGCTGAAGGCAGCAGGAAAGCCTGCAGCCCCCAGGTCTGTGGGGCTACGCAAGCGGTTCCCAAAGAGCTTTAGAAGAAGGCATAGTTTTCCCTGCTGGCTCTTTGGGCGTGGGACCAATCTCCAGACATATGGCCATTTTTGTGCCTGGCGCGACGCCAAGTGGGAAAGGGTGGTTTTGAGGCTGAAGGCAGCAGGAAAGCCTGCAGCCCCCAGGTGTGTGGGGCTACGCCAGCGGTTCGCAAAGATCTTTAGAACAAGGCATAGTTTTCCCTGCTGGCTCTTTGGGCGTGGGACCAATCTCCAGACATATGGCCATTTTTGTGCCTGGCGCGGCGCCAAGTGGGAAAGGGTGGTTTTGAGGCTGAAGGCAGCAGGAAAGCCTGCAGCCCCCAGGTCTGGGAGCTATGCAAGCGGTTCCCAAAGAGCTTTAGAAGAAGGCATAGTTTTCCCTGCTGGCTCTTTGGGCGTGGGACCAATCTCCAGACATATGGCCATTTTTGTGCCTGGCGCGGCGCCAAGTGGGAAAGTGTGGTTTTGAGGTTGAAGGCAGCAGGAAAGCCTGCAGCCCCCAGGTGTGTGGGGCTACGCAAGCGGTTCCCAAAGAGCTTTAGAAGAAGGCACAGTTTTCCCTGCTGGCTCTTTGGGCGTGGGACCAAACTCCAGACATATGGCCGTTTTTGTGCCTGGCGCGGCGCCAAGTGGGAAAGGGTGGTTTTGAGGCTGAAGGCAGCAGGAAAGCCTGCAGCCCCCAGGTGTGTGGGGCTACGCAAGCGGTTCCCAAAGATCTTTAGAACAAGGCACAGTTTTCCCTGCTGGCTCTTTGGGCGTGGGACCAATCTAAAGACATATGGCCATTTTTGTACCTGGCGTGGCGCCAAGTGGGAAAGGGTGGTTTTGAGGCTGAAGGCAGCAGGAAAGCCTGCAGCCCCCAGGTGTGTGGGGCTATGCAAGCGGTTCCCAAAGAGCTTTAGAACAAGGCATAGTTTTCCCTGCTGGCTCTTTGGGCGTGGGACCAACCTCCAGACATATGGCCATTTTTGCGCCTGACGCGGCGCCAAGTGGGAAAGGGTGGTTTTGAGGCTGAAGGCAGCAGGAAAGCCTGCAGCCCCCAGGTGTGTGGAGCTATGCAAGCGGTTCCCAAAGAGCTTTAGAACAAGGCATAGTTTTCCCTGCTGGCTCTTTGGGCGTGGGACCAATCTCCAGACATATGGCCATTTTTGTGCCTGGCGCGGCGCCAAGTGGGAAAGGGTGGTTTTGAGGCTGAAGGCAGCAGGAAAGCCTGCAGCCCCCAGGTGTGTGGGGCTACGCAAGCGGTTCCCAAAGAGCTTTAGAACAAGGCATAGTTTTCCCTGCTGGCTCTTTGGGCGTGGGAGCAATCTCCAGACATATGGCCATTGTTGTGCCTGGCGCGGCGCCAAGTGGGAAA
This sequence comes from Larus michahellis, assembly GCF_964199755.1. Taxonomy (NCBI): domain Eukaryota; kingdom Metazoa; phylum Chordata; class Aves; order Charadriiformes; family Laridae; genus Larus; species Larus michahellis. Next base: position 13,268,490 of record NC_133902.1, read on the forward strand.
GGGTGGTTTTGAGGCTGAAGGCAGCAGGAAAGCCTGCAGCCCCCAGGTCTGGGAGCTATGCAAGCGGTTCCCAAAGAGCTTTAGAAGAAGGCATAGTTTTCCCTGCTGGCTCTTTGGGCGTGGGACCAATCTCCAGACATATGGCCATTTTTGTGCCTGGCGCGGCGCCAAGTGGGAAAGTGTGGTTTTGAGGTTGAAGGCAGCAGGAAAGCCTGCAGCCCCCAGGTGTGTGGGGCTACGCAAGCGGTTCCCAAAGAGCTTTAGAAGAAGGCACAGTTTTCCCTGCTGGCTCTTTGGGCGTGGGACCAAACTCCAGACATATGGCCGTTTTTGTGCCTGGCGCGGCGCCAAGTGGGAAAGGGTGGTTTTGAGGCTGAAGGCAGCAGGAAAGCCTGCAGCCCCCAGGTGTGTGGGGCTACGCAAGCGGTTCCCAAAGATCTTTAGAACAAGGCACAGTTTTCCCTGCTGGCTCTTTGGGCGTGGGACCAATCTCCAGACATATGGCCATTTTTGTTACTGGCGCGGCGCCAAGTGGGAAAGGGTGGTTTTGAGGCTGAAGGCCGCAGGAAAGCCTGCAGCCCCCAGGTCTGTGGGGCTAGGCAAGCGGTTCCCAAAGAGCTTTAGAAGAAGGCATAGTTTTCCCTGCTGGCTCTTTGGGCGTGGGACCAACCTCCAGACATATGGCCATTTTTGTGCGTGGTGCGGCGCCAAGTGGGAAAGGGTGGTTTTGAGGCTGAAGGCCGCAGGAAAGCCTGCAGCCCCCAGGTGTGTGGGGCTACGCAAGCGGTTCCCAAAGAGCTTTAGAAGAAGGCATAGTTTTCCCTGCTGGCTCTTTGGGCGTGGGACCAATCTCCAGACATATGGCCATTTTTGTTACTGGCGCGGGGCCAAGTGGGAAAGGGTGTTTTTGAGGCTGAAGGTGCCAGGAAATCCTGCAGCCCCCAGGTGTATGGGGCCACGCAAGCGGTTCCCAAAGACCTTTAGAACAAGGCATAGTTTTCCCTGCTGGCTCTTTGGGCATGGGACCAGTCTCCAGACATATGGAAATTTTGGAGGCTGGCGGTAAGTGGGAAAGGGTGGTTTTGAGGCTGAAGGCAGCAGGAAAGCCTGCAGCCCCCAGGTCTGTGGGGCTACGCAAGCGGTTCCCAAAGAGCATTAGAACAAGGCATAGTTTTCCCTGCTGGCTCTTTGGGCATGGGACCAATCTCCAGACATATGGAAATATTGAAGGCTGGCGCCGCGCCAAGTGGGAAAGGGTGGTTTTGAGGCTGAAGGTGCCAGGAAAGCCTGCAGCCCCCAAGTCTGTGGGGCTACGCAAGCCTTTCCCAAAGAGCTTTAGAACAGTGCCACAGTTTTCCCTGCTGGCTCTCTGGGCGTGGGACCAGTCTCCAGACATATGGATATTTTTGAGGCTGGCGGCAAGTGGGAAAGGGTGGTTTTGAGGCTAAAGTTGCCAGGAAAGCCTGCAGCCCCCAGGTCTGTGGGGCCATGCAAGCGGTTCCCAAAGAGCTTTAGAACAAGCCACAGTTTTCCCTGCTGGCTCTTTGGGCGTGGGACCAGTCTCCAGACATATGGAAATATTGAAGGCTGGCGCCGTGCCAAGTGGGAAAGGGTGGTTTTGAGGCTGAAGGCGCCAGGAAAGTCTGCAGCCCCCAGGTGTGTGGGGCTACGCAAGTGGTTCCCAAAGAGCTTTAGAAGAAGGCATAGTTTTCCCTGCTGGCTCTTTGGGCGTGGGACCAGTCTCCAGACATATGGAAATATTGAAGGCTGGCGCCGTGCCAAGTGGGAAAGGGTGGTTTTGAGGCTGAAGGCCGCAGGAAAGCCTGCAGCCCCCAGGTGTGTGGGGCTACGCAAGCGGTTCCCAAAGAGCTTTAGAAGAAGGCATAGTTTTCCCTGCTGGCTCTTTGGGCGTGGGACCAATCTCCAGACATATGGCCATTTTTGTTACTGGCGCGGGGCCAAGTGGGAAAGGGTGTTTTTGAGGCTGAAGGTGCCAGGAAATCCTGCAGCCCCCAGGTGTATGGGGCCACGCAAGCGGTTCCCAAAGACCTTTAGAACAAGGCATAGTTTTCCCTGCTGGCTCTTTGGGCATGGGACCAGTCTCCAGACATATGGAAATTTTGGAGGCTGGCGGTAAGTGGGAAAGGGTGGTTTTGAGGCTGAAGGCAGCAGGAAAGCCTGCAGCCCCCAGGTCTGTGGGGCTACGCAAGCGGTTCCCAAAGAGCATTAGAACAAGGCATAGTTTTCCCTGCTGGCTCTTTGGGCATGGGACCAATCTCCAGACATATGGAAATATTGAAGGCTGGCGCCGCGCCAAGTGGGAAAGGGTGGTTTTGAGGCTGAAGGCGCCAGGAAAGCCTGCAGCCCCCAAGTCTGTGGGGCTACGCAAGCCTTTCCCAAAGAGCTTTAGAACAGTGCCACAGTTTTCCCTGCTGGCTCTCTGGGCGTGGGACCAGTCTCCAGACATATGGATATTTTTGAGGCTGGCGGCAAGTGGGAAAGGGTGGTTTTGAGGCTGAAGGCGCCAGGAAAGTCTGCAGCCCCCAGGTGTGTGGGGCTACGCAAGTGGTTCCCAAAGAGCTTTAGAAGAAGGCATAGTTTTCCCTGCTGGCTCTTTGGGCGTGGGACCAATCTCCAGACATATGGCCATTTTTGTTACTGGCGCGGCGCCAAGTGGGAAAGGGTGGTTTTGAGGCTGAAGGCAGCAGGAAAGCCTGCAGCCCCGAGGTCTGTGGGGCCACGCAAGCGGTTCCCAAAGAGCTTTAGAACAGTGCCACAGTTTTCCCTTCTGGCTCTTTGGGCGTGAGACCAACCTCCAGACTTATGGATATTTTGGAGGCTGGCGGCAAGTGGGAAAGGGTCGTTTTGAGGCTGAAGGCGCCAGGAAAGCCTGCAGCCCCCAGGTCTGTGGGGCCATGCAAGCGGTTCCCAAAGAGCTTTAGAAGAAGGCATAGTTTTCCCTGCTGGCTCTTTGGGCGTGGGACCAATCTCCAGATATATGGCCATTTTTGTGCCTGGCGCGGCGCCAAGTGGGAAAGGGTGGTTTTGTAGGCTGAAGGCAGCATTAAAGCCTGCAGCCCCCAGGTGTGTGGGGCTACGCAAGCGGTTCCCAACGAGCTTTAGAACAAGGCATAGTTTTCCCTGCTGGCTCTTTGGGCGTGGGACCAATCTCCAGACATACGGAAATTTTGGAGGCTGGCGGTAAGTGGGAAAGTTTGGTTTTGAGGCTGAAGGTGCCAGGAAAGCCTGCAGCCCCCAGGTGTGTGGGGCCACGCAAGCGGTTCCCAAAGAGCTTTAGAACAAGCCACAGTTTTCCCTGCTGGCTCTTTGGGCGTGAGACCAATATCCAGACATATGGCCATTTTTGTGCCTGGCGCGGCGCCAAGTGGGAAAGGGTGGTTTTGAGGCTGATGGCGCTAGGAAACGCTGCAGCCCCCAGGTCTGTGGGGCTAGGCAAGCGGTTCCCAAAGTTCTCTAGAACAAGGCATAGTTTTCCCTGCTGGCTCTTTGGGCGTGGGACCCATCTCCAGACATATGGCCATTTTTGTGCCTTGCGCGGCGCCAAGTGGGAAAGGGTGGTTTTGAGGCTGAAGGTGCCAGGAAAGACTGCAGCCCCAGGGTGTGTGGGGCCACGCAAGCGGTTCCCAAAGAGCTTTAGAACAAGCCACAGTTTTCCCTGCTGGCTCTTTGGGCGTGGGACCAGTCTCCAGACATATGGCCATTTTTGTGCCTGGCGCGGCGCCAAGTGGGAAAGGGTGGTTTTGAGGCTGAAGGCAGCAGGAAAGCCTGCAGCCCCCAGGTCTTTGGGGCCATGCAAGCGCTTCCCAAAGAGCTTTGGAGCAAGCCACAGTTTTTCCTGCTGGCTCTTTGGGCGTGGGACCAGTCTCCAGACATATGTAGATTTTGGAGACTGGCGCCGCGCCAAGTGGGAAAGGGTGGTTTTCAGGCTGAAGGCAGCAGGAAAGCCTGCAGCCCCCAGGTGTGTGGGGCTACGCAAGCAGTTCCCAAAGAGCTTTAGAACAGTGCCACAGTTTTCCCTGCTGGCTCTCTGGGCGTGGGACCAATCTCCAGACATATGGATATTTTGGAGGCTGGCGCCAAGTGGGAAAGGGTGGTTTTGAGGCTGAAGGCGCCAGGAAAGCCTGCAGCCCCCAGGTGTGTGGGGCTACGCAAGCAGTTCCCAAAGAGCTTTAGAAGAAGGCATAGTTTTCCCTGCTGGCTCTTTGGGCGTGTGAGCCATCTCCAGACATATGGCCATTTTTGTGCCTGGCGCGGCGCCAAGTGGGAAAGGGTGGTTTTGAGGCTGAAGGCAGCAGGAAAGCCTGCAGCCCCCAGGTGTGTGGGGCTACGCAAGCGGTTCCCAAAGAGCTTTAGAAGAAGGCATAGTTTTCCCTGCTGGCTCTTTGGGCATGGGACCAATCTCCAGACATATGGCGTCTTTTGTGCCTGGCGCGGCGCCAAGTGGGAAAGGGTGGTTTTGAGGCTGAAGGCAGCAGGAAAGCATGCAGCCCCCAGGTCTGTGGGGCCATGCAAGCGGTTCCCAAAGAGCTTTAGAACAGTGCCACAGTTTTCCCTGCTGGCTCTTTGGGCGTGGGACCAATCTCCAGCCATATGGCCATTTTTGTGCCTGGCGCGGCGCCAAGTGGGAAAGGGTGGTTTTGAGGCTGAAGGTGCCAGGAAAGACTGCAGCCCCCAGGTCTGTGGGGCCACGCAAGCGGTTCCCAAAGAGCTTTAGAACAAGCCACAGTTTTCCCTGCTGGCTCTTTGGGCGTGGGACCAATCTCCAGCCATATGGCCATTTTTGTGCCTGGGGCGGCGCCAAGTGGGAAAGGGTGGTTTTGAGGCTGAAGGTGCCAGGAAAGACTGCAGCCCCCAGGTGTGTGGGGCCACGCAAGCGGTTCCCAAAGAGCTTTAGAACAAGCCACAGTTTTCCCTGCTGGCTCTTTGGGCGTGGGACCAGTCTCCAGCCATATGGCCATTTTTGTTACTGGCGCGGCGCCAAGTGGGAAAGGGTGGTTTTGAGGCTGAAGGCAGCAGGAAAGCCTGCAGCCCGCAGGTCTGTGGGGCTATGCAAGCGGTTCCCAAAGAGCTTTAGAACAAGGCATAGTTTTCCCTGCTGGCTCTTTGGGCGTGGGACCAACCTCCAGACATATGGCCATTTTTGTGCGTGGTGCGGCGCCAAGTGGGAAAGGGTGGTTTTGAGGCTGAAGGCCGCAGGAAAGCCTGCAGCCCCCAGGTCTGTGGGGCTACGCAAGCGGTTCCCAAAGAGCTTTAGAAGAAGGCATAGTTTTCCCTGCTGGCTCTTTGGGCGTGGGACCAATCTCCAGACATATGGCCATTTTTGTTACTGGCGCGGGGCCAAGTGGGAAATGGTGTTTTTGAGGCTGAAGGTGCCAGGAAATCCTGCAGCCCCCAGGTGTATGGGGCCACGCAAGCGGTTCCCAAAGACCTTTAGAACAAGGCATAGTTTTCCCTGCTGGCTCTTTGGGCATGGGACCAGTCTCCAGACATATGGAAATTTTGGAGGCTGGCGGTAAGTGGGAAAGGGTGGTTTTGAGGCTGAAGGCAGCAGGAAAGCCTGCAGCCCCCAGGTCTGTGGGGCTACGCAAGCGGTTCCCAAAGAGCATTAGAACAAGGCATAGTTTTCCCTGCTGGCTCTTTGGGCATGGGACCAATCTCCAGACATATGGAAATATTGAAGGCTGGCGCCGCGCCAAGTGGGAAAGGGTGGTTTTGAGGCTGAAGGCGCCAGGAAAGCCTGCAGCCCCCAAGTCTGTGGGGCTAGGCAAGCCTTTCCCAAAGAGCTTTAGAACAGTGCCACAGTTTTCCCTGCTGGCTCTCTGGGCGTGGGACCAGTCTCCAGACATATGGATATTTTTGAGGCTGGCGGCAAGTGGGAAAGGGTGGTTTTGAGGCTGAAGGCAGCAGGAAAGCCTGCAGCCCCCAGGTGTGTGGGGCTACGCAAGCGGTTCCCAAAGAGCTTTAGAACAGTGCCACAGTTTTCCCTGCTGGCTCTTTGGGCGTGGGACCAATCTCCAGACATATGGCCATTTTTGTGCCTGGCGCGGCGCCAAGTGGGAAAGGGTGGTTTTGAGGCTGAAGGCAGCAGGAAAGCCTGCAGCCCGCAGGTCTGTGGGGCTATGCAAGCGGTTCCCAAAGAGCTTTAGAACAAGGCATAGTTTTCCCTGCTGGCTCTTTGGGCGTGGGACCAACCTCCAGACATATGGCCAATTTTGTGCGTGGTGCGGCGCCAAGTGGGAAAGGGTGGTTTTGAGGCTGAAGGCCGCAGGAAAGCCTGCACCCCCCAGGTGTGTGGGGCTACGCAAGCGGTTCCCAAAGAGCTTTAGAAGAAGGCATAGTTTTCCCTGCTGGCTCTTTGGGCGTGGGACCAATCTCCAGACATATGGCCATTTTTGTTACTGGCGCGGGGCCAAGTGGGAAATGGTGTTTTTGAGGCTGAAGGTGCCAGGAAATACTGCAGCCCCCAGGTGTATGGGGCCACGCAAGCGGTTCCCAAAGACCTTTAGAACAAGGCATAGTTTTCCCTGCTGGCTCTTTGGGCATGGGACCAGTCTCCAGACATATGGAAATTTTGGAGGCTGGCGGTAAGTGGGAAAGGGTGGTTTTGAGGCTGAAGGCAGCAGGAAAGCCTGCAGCCCCCAGGTCTGTGGGGCTACGCAAGCGGTTCCCAAAGAGCATTAGAACAAGGCATAGTTTTCCCTGCTGGCTCTTTGGGCATGGGACCAATCTCCAGACATATGGAAATATTGAAGGCTGGCGCCGCGCCAAGTGGGAAAGGGTGGTTTTGAGGCTGAAGGCGCCAGGAAAGCCTGCAGCCCCCAAGTCTGTGGGGCTAGGCAAGCCTTTCACAAAGAGCTTTAGAACAGTGCCACAGTTTTCCCTGCTGGCTCTCTGGGCGTGGGACCAGTCTCCAGACATATGGATATTTTTGAGGCTGGCGGCAAGTGGGAAAGGGTGGTTTTGAGGCTGAAGGCAGCAGGAAAGCCTGCAGCCCCCAGGTGTGTGGGGCTACGCAAGCGGTTCCCAAAGAGCTTTAGAACAGTGCCACAGTTTTCCCTGCTGGCTCTTTGGGCGTGGGACCAATCTCCAGACATATGGCCATTTTTGTGCCTGGCGCGGCGCCAAGTGGGAAAGGGTGGTTTTGAGGCTGAAGGCAGCAGGAAAGCCTGCAGCCCCGAGGTCTGTGGGGCCACGCAAGCGGTTCCCAAAGAGCTTTAGAACAGTGCCACAGTTTTCCCTTCTGGCTCTTTGGGCGTGAGACCAACCTCCAGACTTATGGATATTTTGGAGGCTGGCGGCAAGTGGGAAAGGGTCGTTTTGAGGCTGAAGGCGCCAGGAAAGCCTGCAGCCCCCAGGTCTGTGGGGCCATGCAAGCGGTTCCCAAAGAGCTTTAGAACAAGCCACAGTTTTCCCTGCTGGCTCTTTGGGCGTGGGACCAATCTCCAGATATATGGCCATTTTTGTGCCTGGCGCGGCGCCAAGTGGGAAAGGGTGGTTTTGTAGGCTGAAGGCAGCATTAAAGCCTGCAGCCCCCAGGTGTGTGGGGCTACGCAAGCGGTTCCCAACGAGCTTTAGAACAAGGCATAGTTTTCCCTGCTGGCTCTTTGGGCGTGGGACCAATCTCCAGATATACGGAAATTTTGGAGGCTGGCGGTAAGTGGGAAAGTTTGGTTTTGAGGCTGAAGGTGCCAGGAAAGCCTGCAGCCCCCAGGTGTGTGGGGCCACGCAAGCGGTTCCCAAAGAGCTTTAGAACAAGCCACAGTTTTCCCTGCTGGCTCTTTGGGCGTGAGACCAATATCCAGACATATGGCCATTTTTGTGCCTGGCGCGGCGCCAAGTGGGAAAGGGTGGTTTTGAGGCTGATGGCGCTAGGAAACGCTACAGCCCCCAGGTCTGTGGGGCTAGGCAAGCGGTTCCCAAAGTTCTCTAGAACAAGGCATAGTTTTCCCTGCTGGCTCTTTGGGCGTGGGACCCATCTCCAGACATATGGCCATTTTTGTGCCTTGCGCGGCGCCAAGTGGGAAAGGGTGGTTTTGAGGCTGAAGGTGCCAGGAAAGACTGCAGCCCCAGGGTGTGTGGGGCCACGCAAGCGGTTCCCAAAGAGCTTTAGAACAAGCCACAGTTTTCCCTGCTGGCTCTTTGGGCGTGGGACCAGTCTCCAGACATATGGCCATTTTTGTGCCTGGCGCGGCGCCAAGTGGGAAAGGGTGGTTTTGAGGCTGAAGGCAGCAGGAAAGCCTGCAGCCCCCAGGTCTTTGGGGCCATGCAAGCGCTTCCCAAAGAGCTTTGGAGCAAGCCACAGTTTTTCCTGCTGGCTCTTTGGGCGTGGGACCAGTCTCCAGACATATGTAGATTTTGGAGACTGGCGCCGCGCCAAGTGGGAAAGGGTGGTTTTCAGGCTGAAGGCAGCAGGAAAGCCTGCAGCCCCCAGGTGTGTGGGGCTACGCAAGCAGTTCCCAAAGAGCTTTAGAACAGTGCCACAGTTTTCCCTGCTGGCTCTCTGGGCGTGGGACCAATCTCCAGACATATGGATATTTTGGAGGCTGGCGCCAAGTGGGAAAGGGTGGTTTTGAGGCTGAAGGCGCCAGGAAAGCCTGCAGCCCCCAGGTGTGTGGGGCTACGCAAGCAGTTCCCAAAGAGCTTTAGAAGAAGGCATAGTTTTCCCTGCTGGCTCTTTGGGCGTGTGAGCCATCTCCAGACATATGGCCATTTTTGTGCCTGGCGCGGCGCCAAGTGGGAAAGGGTGGTTTTGAGGCTGAAGGCAGCAGGAAAGCCTGCAGCCCCCAGGTGTGTGGGGCTACGCAAGCGGTTCCCAAAGAGCTTTAGAAGAAGGCATAGTTTTCCCTGCTGGCTCTTTGGGCGTGGGACCAATCTCCAGACATATGGCGTCTTTTGTGCCTGGCGCGGCGCCAAGTGGGAAAGGGTGGTTTTGAGGCTGAAGGCAGCAGGAAAGCATGCAGCCCCCAGGTCTGTGGGGCCATGCAAGCGGTTCCCAAAGAGCTTTAGAACAGTGCCACAGTTTTCCCTGCTGGCTCTTTGGGCGTGGGACCAATCTCCAGCCATATGGCCATTTTTGTGCCTGGCGCGGCGCCAAGTGGGAAAGGGTGGTTTTGAGGCTGAAGGTGCCAGGAAAGACTGCAGCCCCCAGGTCTGTGGGGCCACGCAAGCGGTTCCCAAAGAGCTTTAGAACAAGCCACAGTTTTCCCTGCTGGCTCTTTGGGCGTGGGACCAATCTCCAGCCATATGGCCATTTTTGTGCCTGGGGCGGCGCCAAGTGGGAAAGGGTGGTTTTGAGGCTGAAGGTGCCAGGAAAGACTGCAGCCCCCAGGTCTGTGGGGCCACGCAAGCGGTTCCCAAAGAGCTTTAGAACAAGGCATAGTTTTCCCTGCTGGCTCTTTGGGCGTGGGACCAAACTCCAGACATATGGCCATTTTTGTGCCTGGGGCGGCGCCAAGTGGGAAAGGGTGGTTTTGAGGCTGAAGGCATCAGGAAAGCCTGCAGCCCCCAGGTGTGTGGGGCTAGGCCAGCAGTTCCCAAAGAGCTTTAGAACAAGGCATAGTTTTCCCTGCTGGCTCTTTGGGCGTGGGACCAATCTCCAGACATATGGCCATTTTTGTGCCTGGCGCGACGCCAAGTGGGAAAGGGTGGTTTTGAGGCTGAAGGCAGCAGGAAAGCCTGCAGCCCCCAGGTCTGTGGGGCTACGCAAGCGGTTCCCAAAGAGCTTTAGAAGAAGGCATAGTTTTCCCTGCTGGCTCTTTGGGCGTGGGACCAATCTCCAGACATATGGCCATTTTTGTGCCTGGCGCGACGCCAAGTGGGAAAGGGTGGTTTTGAGGCTGAAGGCAGCAGGAAAGCCTGCAGCCCCCAGGTGTGTGGGGCTACGCCAGCGGTTCGCAAAGATCTTTAGAACAAGGCATAGTTTTCCCTGCTGGCTCTTTGGGCGTGGGACCAATCTCCAGACATATGGCCATTTTTGTGCCTGGCGCGGCGCCAAGTGGGAAAGGGTGGTTTTGAGGCTGAAGGCAGCAGGAAAGCCTGCAGCCCCCAGGTCTGGGAGCTATGCAAGCGGTTCCCAAAGAGCTTTAGAAGAAGGCATAGTTTTCCCTGCTGGCTCTTTGGGCGTGGGACCAATCTCCAGACATATGGCCATTTTTGTGCCTGGCGCGGCGCCAAGTGGGAAAGTGTGGTTTTGAGGTTGAAGGCAGCAGGAAAGCCTGCAGCCCCCAGGTGTGTGGGGCTACGCAAGCGGTTCCCAAAGAGCTTTAGAAGAAGGCACAGTTTTCCCTGCTGGCTCTTTGGGCGTGGGACCAAACTCCAGACATATGGCCGTTTTTGTGCCTGGCGCGGCGCCAAGTGGGAAAGGGTGGTTTTGAGGCTGAAGGCAGCAGGAAAGCCTGCAGCCCCCAGGTGTGTGGGGCTACGCAAGCGGTTCCCAAAGATCTTTAGAACAAGGCACAGTTTTCCCTGCTGGCTCTTTGGGCGTGGGACCAATCTAAAGACATATGGCCATTTTTGTACCTGGCGTGGCGCCAAGTGGGAAAGGGTGGTTTTGAGGCTGAAGGCAGCAGGAAAGCCTGCAGCCCCCAGGTGTGTGGGGCTATGCAAGCGGTTCCCAAAGAGCTTTAGAACAAGGCATAGTTTTCCCTGCTGGCTCTTTGGGCGTGGGACCAACCTCCAGACATATGGCCATTTTTGCGCCTGACGCGGCGCCAAGTGGGAAAGGGTGGTTTTGAGGCTGAAGGCAGCAGGAAAGCCTGCAGCCCCCAGGTGTGTGGAGCTATGCAAGCGGTTCCCAAAGAGCTTTAGAACAAGGCATAGTTTTCCCTGCTGGCTCTTTGGGCGTGGGACCAATCTCCAGACATATGGCCATTTTTGTGCCTGGCGCGGCGCCAAGTGGGAAAGGGTGGTTTTGAGGCTGAAGGCAGCAGGAAAGCCTGCAGCCCCCAGGTGTGTGGGGCTACGCAAGCGGTTCCCAAAGAGCTTTAGAACAAGGCATAGTTTTCCCTGCTGGCTCTTTGGGCGTGGGAGCAATCTCCAGACATATGGCCATTGTTGTGCCTGGCGCGGCGCCAAGTGGGAAAGGGTGGTTTTGAGGCTGAAGGCAGCAGGAAAGCCTGCAGCCCCCAGGTCTGGGAGCTATGCAAGCGGTTCCCAAAGAGCTTTAGAAGAAGGCATAGTTTTCCCTGCTGGCTCTTTGGGCGTGGGACCAATCTCCAGACATATGGCCATTTTTGTGCCTGGCGCGGCGCCAAGTGGGAAAGTGTGGTTTTGAGGTTGAAGGCAGCAGGAAAGCCTGCAGCCCCCAGGTGTGTGGGGCTACGCAAGCGGTTCCCAAAGAGCTTTAGAAGAAGGCACAGTTTTCCCTGCTGGCTCTTTGGGCGTGGGACCAAACTCCAGACATATGGCCGTTTTTGTGCCTGGCGCGGCGCCAAGTGGGAAAGGGTGGTTTTGAGGCTGAAGGCAGCAGGAAAGCCTGCAGCCCCCAGGTGTGTGGGGCTACGCAAGCGGTTCCCAAAGATCTTTAGAACAAGGCACAGTTTTCCCTGCTGGCTCTTTGGGCGTGGGACCAATCTAAAGACATATGGCCATTTTTGTACCTGGCGTGGCGCCAAGTGGGAAAGGGTGGTTTTGAGGCTGAAGGCAGCAGGAAAGCCTGCAGCCCCCAGGTGTGTGGGGCTATGCAAGCGGTTCCCAAAGAGCTTTAGAACAAGGCATAGTTTTCCCTGCTGGCTCTTTGGGCGTGGGACCAATCTCCAGACATATGGCCATTTTTGCGCCTGACGCGGCGCCAAGTGGGAAAGGGTGGTTTTGAGGCTGAAGGCAGCAGGAAAGCCTGCAGCCCCCAGGTGTGTGGAGCTATGCAAGCGGTTCCCAAAGAGCTTTAGAACAAGGCATAGTTTTCCCTGCTGGCTCTTTGGGCGTGGGACCAATCTCCAGACATATGGCCATTTTTGTGCCTGGCGCGGCGCCAAGTGGGAAAGGGTGGTTTTGAGGCTGAAGGCAGCAGGAAAGCCTGCAGCCCCCAGGTGTGTGGGGCTACGCAAGCGGTTCCCAAAGAGCTTTAGAACAAGGCATAGTTTTCCCTGCTGGCTCTTTGGGCGTGGGAGCAATCTCCAGACATATGGCCATTGTTGTGCCTGGCGCGGCGCCAAGTGGGAAAGGGTGGTTTTGAGGCTGAAGGCAGCAGGAAAGCCTGCAGCCCCCAGGTGTGTGGGGCTACGCAAGCGGTTCCCAAAGAGCTTTAGAAGAAGGCACAGTTTTCCCTGCTGGCTCTTTGGGCGTGGGAGCCATCTCCAGACATATGGCCATTTTTGTGCCTGGCGCGGCGCCAAGTGGGAAAGGGTGGTTTTGAGGCTGAAGGCAGCAGGAAAGCCTGCAGCCCCCAGGTGTGTGGGGCTACGCAAGCGGTTCCCAAAGAGCTTTAGAAGAAGGCATAGTTTTCCCTGCTGGCTCTTTGGGCGTGGGACCAATCTCCAGACATATGGCCATTGTTGTGCCTGGCGTGGTGCCAAGTGGGAAAGGGTGGTTTTGAGGCTGAAGGCAGCAGGAAAGCCTGCAGCCCCCAGGTGTGTGGGGCTATGCAAGCGGTTCCCAAAGAGCTTTAGAACAAGGCATAGTTTTCCCTGCTGGCTCTTTGCGCGTGGGACCAATCTCCAGACATATGGCCGTTTTTGTGCCTGGGGCGGCGCCAAGTGGGAAAGGGTGGTTTTGAGGCTGAAGGCAGCAGGAAAGCCTGCAGCCCCCAGGTCTGGGAGCTATGCAAGCGGTTCCCAAAGAGCTTTAGAACAAGGCATAGTTTTCCCTGCTGGCTCTTTGGGCGTGGGACCAATCTCCAGACATATGGCCATTGTTGTGCCTGGCGCGGCGCCAAGTGGGAAAGGGTGGTTTTGAGGCTGAAGGCAGCAGGAAAGCCTGCAGCCCCCAGGTGTGTGGGGCTACGCAAGCGGTTCCCAAAGAGCTTTAGAAGAAGGCATAGTTTTCCCTGCTGGCTCTTTGGGCGTGGGACCAATCTCCAGACATATGGCCATTTTTGTGCCTGGCGCGGCGCCAAGTGGGAAAGGGTGGTTTTGAGGCTGAAGGCAGCAGGAAAGCCTGCAGCCCCCAGGTGTGTGGGGCTATGCAAGCGGTTCCCAAAGAGCTTTAGAAGAAGGCATAGTTTTCCCTGCTGGCTCTTTGGGCGTGGGACCAAACTCCAGACATATGGCCATTTTTGTGCCTGGCGCGGCGCCAAGTGGGAAAGGGTGGTTTTGCGGCTGAAGGCAGCAGGAAAGCCTGCAGCCCCCAGGTGTGTGGGGCTACGCAAGCGGTTCCCAAAGAGCTTTAGAAGAAGGCATAGTTTTCCCTGCTGGCTCTTTGGGCGTGGGACCAATCTCCAGACATATGGCCATTTTTGTGCCTGGCGCGGCGCCAAGTGGGAAAGGGTGGTTTTGAGGCTGAAGGCAGCAGGAAAGCCTGCAGCCCCCAGGTGTGTGGGGCTACGCAAGCGGTTCCCAAAGAGCTTTAGAAGAAGGCATAGTTTTCTCTGCTGGCTCTTTGGGCGTGGGACCAATCTCCAGACATATGGCCATTGTTGTGCCTGGCGCGGCGCCAAGTGGGAAAGGGTGGTTTTGAGGCTGAAGGCAGCAGGAAAGCCTGCAGCCCCAAGGTCTGTGGGGCTACGCAAGTGGTTCCCAAAGAGCTTTAGAAGAAGGCATAGTTTTCCCTGCTGGCTCTTTGGGCGTGGGACCAAACTCCAGACATATGGCCGTTTTTGTGCCTGGGGCGGCGCCAATTGTGAAAGGGTGGTTTTGAGGCTGAAGGCAGCAGGAAAGCCTGCAGCTCCCAGGTCTGGGAGCTATGCAAGCGGTTCCCAAAGAGCTTTAGAACAAGGCATAGTTTTCCCTGCTGGCTCTTTGGGCGTGGGACCAATCTCCAGACATATGGCCATTTTTGTGCCTGGCGTGGCGCCAAGTGGGAAAGGGTGGTTTTGAGGTTGAAGGCAGCAGGAAAGCCTGCAGCCCCCAGGTGTGTGGGTCTACGCAAGCGGTTCCCAAAGAGCTTTAGAACAAGGCACAGTTTTCCCTGCTGGCTCTTTGGGTGTGGGAGCCATCTCTAGACATATGGCCATTTTTGTGCCTGGCGCGGCGCCAAGTGGGAAAGGGTGGTTTTGAGGCTGAAGGCAGCAGGAAAGCCTGCAGCCCCCAGGTCTGTGGGGCTACGCCAGCGGTTCCCAAAGATCTTTAGAACAAGGCATAGTTTTCCCTGCTGGCTCTTTGGGCGTGGGACCAATCTCCAGACATATGGCCATTGTTGTGCCTGGCGCGGCGCCAAGTGGGAAAGTGTGGTTTTGAGGTTGAAGGCAGCAGGAAAGCCTGCAGCCCCCAGGTGTGTGGGGCTACGCCAGCGGTTCCCAAAGAGCTTTAGAAGAAGGCATAGTTTTCCCTGCTGGCTCTTTGGGCGTGGGACCAATCTCCAGACATATGGCCAGTTTTGTGCCTGGCGCGGCGCCAAGTGGGAAAGGGTGGTTTTGAGGCTGAAGGCAGCAGGAAAGCCTGCAGCCCCCAGGTGTGTGGGGCTACGCAAGCGGTTCCCAAAGAGCTTTAGAACAAGGCACAGTTTTCCCTGCTGGCTCTTTGGGTGTGGGAGCCATCTCCAGACATATGGCCATTTTTGTGCCTGGCGCGGCGCCAAGTGGGAAAGGGTTGTTTTGAGGCTGAAGGCAGCAGGAAAGCCTGCAGCCCCCAGGTGTGTGGGGCTACGCAAGCGGTTCCCAAAGAGCTTTAGAAGAAGGCATAGTTTTCCCTGCTGGCTCTTTGGGCGTGGGACCAAACTTCAGACATATGGCCGTTTTTGTGACTGGCGCGGCGCCAAGTGGGAAAGGGTGGTTTTGAGGCTGAAGGCAGCAGGAAAGCCTGCAGCCCGCAGGTCTGTGGGGCTATGCAAGCGGTTCCCAAAGAGCTTTAGAACAAGGCATAGTTTTCCCTGCTGGCTCTTTGGGCGTGGGACCAATCTCCAGACATATGGCCATTGTTGTGCCTGGCGCGGCGCCAAGTGGGAAAGGGTGGTTTTGAGGCTGAAGGCAGCAGGAAAGCCTGCAGCCCCCAGGTGTGTGGGGCTAGGCAAGCGGTTCCCAAAGAGCTTTAGAAGAAGGCATAGTTTTCCCTGCTGGCTCTTTGGGCGTGGGACCAAACTCCAGACATATGGCCATTTTTGTGCCTGGGGCGGCGCCAAGTGGGAAAGGGTGTTTTTGAGGCTGAAGGCATCAGGAAAGCCTGCAGCCCCCAGGTCTGTGGGGCTAGGCAAGCAGTTCCCAAAGAGCTTTAGAAGAAGGCATAGTTTTCCCTGCTGGCTCTTTGGGCGTGGGACCAATCTCCAGACATATGGCCATTTTTGTGCCTGGCGCGGCGCCAAGTGGGAAAGGGTGGTTTTGAGGCTGAAGGCAGCAGAAAAGCCTGCAGCCCGCAGGTGTGTGGGGCTACGCAAGCGGTTCCCAAAGAGCTTTAGAAGAAGGCATAGTTTTCCCTGCTGGCTCTTTGGGCGTGGGACCAATCTCCAGACATATGGCCGTTTTTGTGCCTGGGGCGGCGCCAAGTGGGAAAGGGTGGTTTTGAGGCTGAAGGCAGCAGGAAAGCCTGTAGCCCCCAGGTGTGTGGGGCTATGCAAGCGGTTCCCAAAGATCTTTAGAACAAGGCATAGTTTTCCCTGCTGGCTCTTTGGGCGTGGGACCAATGTCCAGCCATATGGCCATTTTTGTGCCTGGCGCGGCGCCAAGTGGGAAAGGGTGGTTTTGAGGCTGAAGGCAGCAGGAAAGCCTGCAGCCCCCAGGTGTGTGGGGCTACGCAAGCGGTTCCGAAAGAGCTTTAGAACAAGGCATAGTTTTCCCTGCTGGCTCTTTGGGCGTGGGACCAATCTCCAGACATATGGCCATTGTTGTGCCTGGCGCGGTGCCAAGTGGGAAAGGGTGGTTTTGAGGCTGAAGGCAGCAGGAAAGCCTGCAGCCCCCAGGTGTGTGGGGCTATGCAAGCGGTTCCCAAAGAGCTTTAGAACAAGGCATAATTTTCCCTGCTGGCTCTTTGGGCATGGGACCAAACACCAGACATATGGCCGTTTTTGTGCCTGGGGCGGCGCCCAGTGGGAAAGGGTGGTTTTGAGGCTGAAGGCAGCAGGAAAGCCTGCAGCCCCCAGGTGTGTGGGGCTACGCAAGCGGTTCCCAAAGAGCTTTAGAACAAGGCACAGTTTTCCCTGCTGGCTCTTTGGGTGTGGGAGCCATCTCCAGACATATGGCCATTTTTGTGCCTGGGGCGGCGCCAAGTGGGAAAGGGTGGTTTTGAGGCTGAAGGCAGCAGGAAAGCCTGCAGCCCCCAGGTGTGTGGGGCTACGCAAGCGGTTCCCAAAGAGCTTTAGAAGAAGGCATAGTTTTCCCTGCTGGCTCTTTGGGCGTGGGACCAAACTTCAGACATATGGCCGTTTTTGTGACTGGCGCGGCGCCAAGTGGGAAAGGGTGGTTTTGAGGCTGAAGGCAGCAGGAAAGCCTGCAGCCCGCAGGTCTGTGGGGCTATGCAAGCGGTTCCCAAAGAGCTTTAGAACAAGGCATAGTTTTCCCTGCTGGCTCTTTGGGCGTGGGACCAATCTCCAGACATATGGCCATTGTTGTGCCTGGCGCGGCGCCAAGTGGGAAAGGGTGGTTTTGAGGCTGAAGGCAGCAGGAAAGCCTGCAGCCCCCAGGTGTGTGGGGCTACGCAAGCGGTTCCCAAAGAGCTTTAGAACAAGGCATAGTTTTCCCTGCTGGCTCTTTGGGCGTGGGACCAAACTCCAGACATATGGCCATTTTTGTGCCTGGGGCGGCGCCAAGTGGGAAAGGGTGTTTTTGAGGCTGAAGGCATCAGGAAAGCCTGCAGCCCCCAGGTCTGTGGGGCTAGGAAGCAGTTCCCAAAGAGCTTTAGAAGAAGGCATAGTTTTCCCTGCTGGCTCTTTGGGCGTGGGACCAATCTCCAGACATATGGCCATTTTTGTGCCTGGCGCGGCGCCAAGTGGGAAAGGGTGGTTTTGAGGCTGAAGGCAGCAGAAAAGCCTGCAGCCCGCAGGTGTGTGGGGCTACGCAAGCGGTTCCCAAAGAGCTTTAGAAGAAGGCATAGTTTTCCCTGCTGGCTCTTTGGGCGTGGGACCAATCTCCAGACATATGGCCGTTTTTGTGCCTGGGGCGGCGCCAAGTGGGAAAGGGTGGTTTTGAGGCTGAAGGCAGCAGGAAAGCCTGTAGCCCCCAGGTGTGTGGGGCTATGCAAGCGGTTCCCAAAGATCTTTAGAACAAGGCATAGTTTTCCCTGCTGGCTCTTTGGGCGTGGGACCAATGTCCAGCCATATGGCCATTTTTGTGCCTGGCGCGGCGCCAAGTGGGAAAGGGTGGTTTTGAGGCTGAAGGCAGCAGGAAAGCCTGCAGCCCCCAGGTGTGTGGGGCTACGCAAGCGGTTCCCAAAGAGCTTTAGAACAAGGCATAGTTTTCCCTGCTGGCTCTTTGGGCGTGGGACCAATCTCCAGACATATGGCCATTGTTGTGCCTGGCGCGGTGCCAAGTGGGAAAGGGTGGTTTTGAGGCTGAAGGCAGCAGGAAAGCCTGCAGCCCCCAGGTGTGTGGGGCTATGCAAGCGGTTCCCAAAGAGCTTTAGAACAAGGCATAATTTTCCCTGCTGGCTCTTTGGGCATGGGACCAAACACCAGACATATGGCCGTTTTTGTGCCTGGGGCGGCGCCCAGTGGGAAAGGGTGGTTTTGAGGCTGAAGGCAGCAGGAAAGCCTGCAGCCCCCAGGTGTGTGGGGCTACGCAAGCGGTTCCCAAAGAGCTTTAGAACAAGGCATAGTTTTCCCTGCTGGCTCTTTGGGTGTGGGAGCCATCTCCAGACATATGGCCATTTTTGTGCCTGGGGCGGCGCCAAGTGGGAAAGGGTGGTTTTGAGGCTGAAGGCAGCAGGAAAGCCTGCAGCCCCCAGGTGTGTGGGGCTACGCAAGCGGTTCCCAAAGAGCTTTAGAAGAAGGCATAGTTTTCCCTGCTGGCTCTTTGGGCGTGGGACCAATCTCCAGCCATATGGCCATTGTTGTGCCTGGCTTGGCGCCAAGTGGGAAAGGGTGGTTTTGAGGCTGAAGGCAGCAGGAAAGCCTGCAGCCCCCAGGTCTGGGGGCTATGCAAGCGGTTCCCAAAGAGCTTTAGAACAAGGCATAGTTTTCCCTGCTGGCTCTTTGGGCGTGGGACCAATCTCCAGACATATGGCCATTTTTGTGCCTGGGGCGGCGCCAAGTGGGAAAGGGTGGTTTTGAGGCTGAAGGCAGCAGGAACGCCTGCAGCCCCCAGGTGTGTGGGGCTACGCAAGCGGTTCCCAAAGATCTTTAGAACAAGGCACAGTTTTCCCTGCTGGCTCTTTGGGCGTGGGACCAATCTCCAGACATATGGCCATTTTTGTGCCTGGCGTGGCGCCAAGTGGGAAAGGGTGGTTTTGAGGCTGAAGGCAGCAGGAAAGCCTGCAGCCCCCAGGTGTGTGGGGCTAGGCAAGCGGTTCCCAAAGAGCTTTAGAAGAAGGCATAGTTTTCCCTGCTGGCTCTTTGGGCGTGGGACCAACCTCCAGACATATGGCCATTTTTGTGCCTGGCGCGGCGCCAAGTGAGAATGGGTGGTTTTGAGGCTGAAGGCAGCAGGAAAGCCTGCAGCCCCCAGGTCTGGGAGCTATGCAAGCGGTTCCCAAAGAGCTTTAGAAGAAGGCATAGTTTTCCCTGCTGGCTCTTTGGGCGTGGGACCAATCTCCAGACATATGGCCATTTTTGTGCCTGGCGCGGCGCCAAGTGGGAAAGTGTGGTTTTGAGGTTGAAGGCAGCAGGAAAGCCTGCAGCCCCCAGGTGTGTGGGGCTACGCAAGCGGTTCCCAAAGAGCTTTAGAAGAAGGCACAGTTTTCCCTGCTGGCTCTTTGGGCGTGGGACCAATCTCCAGACATATGGCCGTTTTTGTGCCTGGCGCGGCGCCAAGTGGGAAAGGGTGGTTTTGAGGCTGAAGGCAGCAGGAAAGCCTGCAGCCCCCAGGTGTGTGGGGCTATGCAAGCGGTTCCCAAAGAGCTTTAGAAGAAGGCATAGTTTTCCCTGCTGGCTCTTTGGGCGTGGGACCAAACTCCAGACATATGGCCGTTTTTGTGCCTGGGGCGGCGCCAAGTGGGAAAGGGTGGTTTTGAGGCTGAAGGCAGCAGGAAAGCCTGTAGCCCCCAGGTGTGTGGGGCTATGCAAGCGGTTCCCAAAGATCTTTAGAACAAGGCATAGTTTTCCCTGCTGGCTCTTTGGGCGTGGGACCAATGTCCAGCCATATGGCCATTTTTGTGCCTGGCGTGGCGCCAAGTGGGAAAGGGTGGTTTTGAGGCTGAAGGCAGCAGGAAAGCCTGCAGCCCCCAGGTGTGTGGGGCTACGCAAGCGGTTCCCAAAGAGCTTTAGAACAAGGCATAGTTTTCCCTGCTGGCTCTTTGGGCGTGGGACCAATCTCCAGACATATGGCCATTGTTGTGCCTGGCGCGGTGCCAAGTGGGAAAGGGTGGTTTTGAGGCTGAAGGCAGCAGGAAAGCCTGCAGCCCCCAGGTGTGTGGGGCTATGCAAGCGGTTCCCAAAGAGCTTTAGAACAAGGCATAATTTTCCCTGCTGGCTCTTTGGGCATGGGACCAAACACCAGACATATGGCCGTTTTTGTGCCTGGGGCGGCGCCCAGTGGGAAAGGGTGGTTTTGAGGCTGAAGGCAGCAGGAAAGCCTGCAGCCCGCAGGTCTGTGGGGCTACGCAAGCGGTTCCCAAAGATCTTTAGAACAAGGCACAGTTTTCCCTGCTGGCTCTTTGGGTGTGGGAGCCATCTCCAGACATATGGCCATTTTTGTGCCTGGGGCGGCACCAAGTGGGAAAGGGTGGTTTTGAGGCTGAAGGCAGCAGGAAAGCCTGCAGCCCCCAGGTGTGTGGGGCTACGCAAGCGGTTCCCAAAGAGCTTTAGAAGAAGGCATATTTTTCCCTGCTGGCTCTTTGGGCGTGGGACCAATCTCCAGACATATGGCCATTGTTGTGCCTGGCTTGGCGCCAAGTGGGAAAGGGTGGTTTTGAGGCTGAAGGCAGCAGGAAAGCCTGCAGCCCCCAGGTCTGCGGGCTACGCAAGCGGTTCCCAAAGAGCTTTAGAACAAGGCATAGTTTTCCCTGCTGGCTCTTTGGGCGTGGGACCAAACTCCAGACATATGGCCGTTTTTGTGCCTGGGGCGGCGCCAAGTGGGAAAGGGTGGTTTTGAGGCTGAAGGCAGCAGGAACGCCTGCAGCCCCCAGGTGTGTGGGGCTATGCAAGCGGTTCCCAAAGATCTTTAGAACAAGGCACAGTTTTCCCTGCTGGCTCTTTGGGCGTGGGACCAATCTCCAGACATATGGCCATTTTTGTGCCTGGCGTGGCGCCAAGTGGGAAAGGGTGGTTTTGAGGCTGAAGGCAGCAGGAAAGCCTGCAGCCCCCAGGTGTGTGGGGCTAGGCAAGCGGTTCCCAAAGAGCTTTAGAAGAAGGCATAGTTTTCCCTGCTGGCTCTTTGGGCGTGGGACCAACCTCCAGACATATGGCCATTTTTGTGCCTGGCGCGGCGCCAAGTGGGAAAGTGTGGTTTTGAGGCTGAAGGCAGCAGGAAAGCCTGCAGCCCCCAGGTGTGTGGGGCTACGCCAGCGGTTCCCAAAGATCTTTAGAAGAAGGCACAGATTTCCCTGCTGGCTCTTTGGGCGTGGGACCAATCTCCAGACATATGGCCGTTTTTGTGCCTGGCGCGGCGCCAATTGTGAAAGGGTGGTTTGAGGCTGAAGGCAGCAGGAAGGCCTGCAGCCCCCAGGTGTGTGGGGCTACGCAAGCGGTTCCCAAAGAGCTTTAGAAGAAGGCATAGTTTTCCCTGCTGGCTCTTTGGGCGTGGGACCAATCTCCAGACATATGGCCAGTTTTGTGCCTGGCGCTTCGCCAAGTGGGAAAGGGTGGTTTTGAGGCTGAAGGCAGCAGGAAAGCCTGCAGCCCCCAGGTGTGTGGGGCTATGCAAGCGGTTCCCAAAGAGCTTTAGAAGAAGGCATAGTTTTCCCTGCTGGCTCTTTGGGCGTGGGACCAATCTCCAGACATATGGCCATTTTTGTGCCTGGCGCGGCGCCAATTGTGAAAGGGTGGTTTTGAGGTTGAAGGCAGCAGGAAAGCCTGCAGCCCCCAGGTGTGTGGGGCTACGCAAGCGGTTCCCAAAGAGCTTTAGAACAAGGCACAGTTTTCCCTGCTGGCTCTTTGGGCGTGGGACCAATCTCCAGCCATATGGCCATTGTTGTGCCTGGCTTGGCGCCAAGTGGGAAAGGGTGGTTTTGAGGCTGAAGGCAGCAGGAAAGCCTGCAGCCCCCAGGTCTGGGGGCTATGCAAGCGGTTCCCAAAGAGCTTTAGAACAAGGCATAGTTTTCCCTGCTGGCTCTTTGGGCGTGGGACCAATCTCCAGACATATGGCCATTTTTGTGCCTGGGGCGGCGCCAAGTGGGAAAGGGTGGTTTTGAGGCTGAAGGCAGCAGGAACGCCTGCAGCCCCCAGGTGTGTGGGGCTACGCAAGCGGTTCCCAAAGATCTTTAGAACAAGGCACAGTTTTCCCTGCTGGCTCTTTGGGCGTGGGACCAATCTCCAGACATATGGCCATTTTTGTGCCTGGCGTGGCGCCAAGTGGGAAAGGGTGGTTTTGAGGCTGAAGGCAGCAGGAAAGCCTGCAGCCCCCAGGTGTGTGGGGCTAGGCAAGCGGTTCCCAAAGAGCTTTAGAAGAAGGCATAGTTTTCCCTGCTGGCTCTTTGGGCGTGGGACCAACCTCCAGACATATGGCCATTTTTGTGCCTGGCGCGGCGCCAAGTGAGAATGGGTGGTTTTGAGGCTGAAGGCAGCAGGAAAGCCTGCAGCCCCCAGGTCTGGGAGCTATGCAAGCGGTTCCCAAAGAGCTTTAGAAGAAGGCATAGTTTTCCCTGCTGGCTCTTTGGGCGTGGGACCAATCTCCAGACATATGGCCATTTTTGTGCCTGGCGCGGCGCCAAGTGGGAAAGTGTGGTTTTGAGGTTGAAGGCAGCAGGAAAGCCTGCAGCCCCCAGGTGTGTGGGGCTACGCAAGCGGTTCCCAAAGAGCTTTAGAAGAAGGCACAGTTTTCCCTGCTGGCTCTTTGGGCGTGGGACCAATCTCCAGACATATGGCCGTTTTTGTGCCTGGCGCGGCGCCAAGTGGGAAAGGGTGGTTTTGAGGCTGAAGGCAGCAGGAAAGCCTGCAGCCCCCAGGTGTGTGGGGCTATGCAAGCGGTTCCCAAAGAGCTTTAGAAGAAGGCATAGTTTTCCCTGCTGGCTCTTTGGGCGTGGGACCAAACTCCAGACATATGGCCGTTTTTGTGCCTGGGGCGGCGCCAAGTGGGAAAGGGTGGTTTTGAGGCTGAAGGCAGCAGGAAAGCCTGTAGCCCCCAGGTGTGTGGGGCTATGCAAGCGGTTCCCAAAGATCTTTAGAACAAGGCATAGTTTTCCCTGCTGGCTCTTTGGGCGTGGGACCAATGTCCAGCCATATGGCCATTTTTGTGCCTGGCGTGGCGCCAAGTGGGAAAGGGTGGTTTTGAGGCTGAAGGCAGCAGGAAAGCCTGCAGCCCCCAGGTGTGTGGGGCTACGCAAGCGGTTCCCAAAGAGCTTTAGAACAAGGCATAGTTTTCCCTGCTGGCTCTTTGGGCGTGGGACCAATCTCCAGACATATGGCCATTGTTGTGCCTGGCGCGGTGCCAAGTGGGAAAGGGTGGTTTTGAGGCTGAAGGCAGCAGGAAAGCCTGCAGCCCCCAGGTGTGTGGGGCTATGCAAGCGGTTCCCAAAGAGCTTTAGAACAAGGCATAATTTTCCCTGCTGGCTCTTTGGGCATGGGACCAAACACCAGACATATGGCCGTTTTTGTGCCTGGGGCGGCGCCCAGTGGGAAAGGGTGGTTTTGAGGCTGAAGGCAGCAGGAAAGCCTGCAGCCCGCAGGTCTGTGGGGCTACGCAAGCGGTTCCCAAAGATCTTTAGAACAAGGCACAGTTTTCCCTGCTGGCTCTTTGGGTGTGGGAGCCATCTCCAGACATATGGCCATTTTTGTGCCTGGGGCGGCACCAAGTGGGAAAGGGTGGTTTTGAGGCTGAAGGCAGCAGGAAAGCCTGCAGCCCCCAGGTGTGTGGGGCTACGCAAGCGGTTCCCAAAGAGCTTTAGAAGAAGGCATATTTTTCCCTGCTGGCTCTTTGGGCGTGGGACCAATCTCCAGACATATGGCCATTGTTGTGCCTGGCTTGGCGCCAAGTGGGAAAGGGTGGTTTTGAGGCTGAAGGCAGCAGGAAAGCCTGCAGCCCCCAGGTCTGCGGGCTACGCAAGCGGTTCCCAAAGAGCTTTAGAACAAGGCATAGTTTTCCCTGCTGGCTCTTTGGGCGTGGGACCAAACTCCAGACATATGGCCGTTTTTGTGCCTGGGGCGGCGCCAAGTGGGAAAGGGTGGTTTTGAGGCTGAAGGCAGCAGGAACGCCTGCAGCCCCCAGGTGTGTGGGGCTACGCAAGCGGTTCCCAAAGATCTTTAGAACAAGGCACAGTTTTCCCTGCTGGCTCTTTGGGCGTGGGACCAATCTCCAGAC
Organism: Larus michahellis; assembly: GCF_964199755.1. Lineage (NCBI taxonomy): Eukaryota > Metazoa > Chordata > Aves > Charadriiformes > Laridae > Larus > Larus michahellis. The sequence continues at coordinate 13,292,140 of NC_133902.1, forward strand.
ATATGGCCATTTTTGTGCCTGGCGTGGCGCCAAGTGGGAAAGGGTGGTTTTGAGGCTGAAGGCAGCAGGAAAGCCTGCAGCCCCCAGGTGTGTGGGGCTAGGCAAGCGGTTCCCAAAGAGCTTTAGAAGAAGGCATAGTTTTCCCTGCTGGCTCTTTGGGCGTGGGACCAACCTCCAGACATATGGCCATTTTTGTGCCTGGCGCGGCGCCAAGTGGGAAAGTGTGGTTTTGAGGCTGAAGGCAGCAGGAAAGCCTGCAGCCCCCAGGTGTGTGGGGCTACGCCAGCGGTTCCCAAAGATCTTTAGAAGAAGGCACAGATTTCCCTGCTGGCTCTTTGGGCGTGGGACCAATCTCCAGACATATGGCCGTTTTTGTGCCTGGCGCGGCGCCAATTGTGAAAGGGTGGTTTGAGGCTGAAGGCAGCAGGAAGGCCTGCAGCCCCCAGGTGTGTGGGGCTACGCAAGCGGTTCCCAAAGAGCTTTAGAAGAAGGCATAGTTTTCCCTGCTGGCTCTTTGGGCGTGGGACCAATCTCCAGACATATGGCCAGTTTTGTGCCTGGCGCTTCGCCAAGTGGGAAAGGGTGGTTTTGAGGCTGAAGGCAGCAGGAAAGCCTGCAGCCCCCAGGTGTGTGGGGCTATGCAAGCGGTTCCCAAAGAGCTTTAGAAGAAGGCATAGTTTTCCCTGCTGGCTCTTTGGGCGTGGGACCAATCTCCAGACATATGGCCATTTTTGTGCCTGGCGCGGCGCCAATTGTGAAAGGGTGGTTTTGAGGTTGAAGGCAGCAGGAAAGCCTGCAGCCCCCAGGTGTGTGGGGCTACGCAAGCGGTTCCCAAAGAGCTTTAGAACAAGGCACAGTTTTCCCTGCTGGCTCTTTGGGCGTGGGAGCCATCTCCAGACATATGGCCATTGTTGTGCCTGGCGCGGCGCCAAGTGGGAAAGGGTGGTTTTGAGGCTGAAGGCAGCAGGAAAGCCTGCAGCCTGCAGGTCTGTGGGGCTACGCAAGCGGTTCCCAAAGAGCTTTAGAAGAAGGCATAGTTTTCCCTGCTGGCTCTTTGGGCGTGGGACTAACCTCCAGACATATGGCCATTTTTGTGCCTGGGGCGGCGCCAAGTGGGAAAGGGTGGTTTTGAGGCTGAAGGCAGCAGGAAAGCCTGCAGCCCCCAGGTCTGGGAGCTATGCAAGCGGTTCCCAAAGAGCTTTAGAACAAGGCATAGTTTTCCCTGCTGGCTCTTTGGGCGTGGGACCAATCTCCAGACATATGGCCATTTTTGTGCCTGGCGCGGCGCCAAGTGGGAAAGTGTGGTTTTGAGGCTGAAGGCAGCAGGAAAGCCTGCAGCCCCCAGGTGTGTGGGGCTAGGCAAGCGGTTCCCAAAGAGCTTTAGAAGAAGGCACAGTTTTCCCTGCTGGCTCTTTGGGCGTGGGACCAATCTCCAGACATATGACCATTTTTGTGCCTGGCGCGGCGCCAAGTGGGAAAGGGTGGTTTTGCGGCTGAAGGCAGCAGGAAAGCCTGCAGCCCCCAGGTGTGTGGGGCTATGCAAGCGGTTCCCAAAGAGCTTTAGAACAAGGCATAGTTTTCCCTGCTGGCTCTTTGGGCGTGGGACCAATCTAAAGACATATGGCCGTTTTTGTGCCTGGCGCGGCGCCAATTGTGAAAGGGTGGTTTTGAGGTTGAAGGCAGCAGGAAGGCCTGCAGCCCCGAGGTGTGTGGGGCTACGCCAGCGGTTCCCAAAGATCTTTAGAAGAAGGCACAGATTTCCCTGCTGGCTCTTTGGGCGTGGGCCCAATCTCCAGACATATGGCCGTTTTTGTGCCTGGCGCGGCGCCAATTGTGAAAGGGTGGTTTTGAGGCTGAAGGCAGCAGGAAGGCCTGCAGCCCCCAGGTGTGTGGGGCTACGCAAGCGGTTCCCAAAGAGCTTTAGAAGAAGGCATAGTTTTCCCTGCTGGCTCTTTGGGCGTGGGACCAATCTCCAGACATATGGCCAGTTTTGTGCCTGGCGCGGCGCCAAGTGGGAAAGGGTGGTTTTGAGGCTGAAGGCAGCAGGAAAGCCTGCAGCCCCCAGGTGTGTGGGGCTATGCAAGCGGTTCTCAAAGAGCTTTAGAAGAAGGCATAGTTTTCCCTGCTGGCTCTTTGGGCGTGGGACCAATCTCCAGACATATGGCCATTTTTGTGCCTGGCGCGGCGCCAAGTGGGAAAGGGTGGTTTTGAGGTTGAAGGCAGCAGGAAAGCCTGCAGCCCCCAGGTGTGTGGGGCTACGCAAGCGGTTCCCAAAGAGCTTTAGAACAAGGCGCAGTTTTCCCTGGTGGCTCTTTGGGCGTGGGAGCCATCTCCAGACATATGGCCATTTTTGTGCCTGGTGCGGCACCAAGTGGGAAAGGGTGGTTTTGAGGCTGAAGGCAGCAGGAAAGCCTGCAGCCCCCAGGTGTGTGGGGCTACGCAAGCGGTTCCCAAAGAGCTTTAGAAGAAGGCATAGTTTTCCCTGCTGGCTCTTTGGGCGTGGGACCAATCTCCAGACATATGGCCATTGTTGTGCCTGGCGCGGCGCCAAGTGGGAAAGGGTGGTTTTGAGGCTGAAGGCAGCAGGAAAGCCTGCAGCCCCCAGGTCTGTGGGGCTATGCAAGCGGTTTCCAAAGAGCTTTAGAAGAAGGCATAGTTTTCCCTGCTGGCTCTTTGGGCGTGGGACTAAACTCCAGACATATGGCCATTTTTGTGCCTGGGGCGGCGCCAAGTGGGAAAGGGTGGTTTTGAGGCTGAAGGCAGCAGGAAAGCCTGCAGCCCCCAGGTCTGGGAGCTATGCAAGCGGTTCCCAAAGAGCTTTAGAAGAAGGCATAGTTTTCCCTGCTGGCTCTTTGGGTGTGGGACCAATCTCCAGACATATGGCCATTTTTGTGCCTGGCGCGGCGCCAAGTGGGAAAGGGTGGTTTTGAGGTTGAAGGCAGCAGGAAAGCCTGCAGCCCCCAGGTGTGTGGGGCTACGCAAGCGGTTCCCAAAGAGCTTTAGAAGAAGGCACAGTTTTCCCTGCTGGCTCTTTGGGCGTGGGACCAATCTCCAGACATACGGCCATTTTTGTGCCTGGCGCGGCGCCAAGTGGGAAAGGGTCGTTTTGCGGCTGAAGGCAGCAGGAAAGCCTGCAGCCCCCAGGTGTGAGGGGCTACGCCAGCGGTTCCCAAAGAGCTTTAGAACAAGGCATAGTTTTCCCTGCTGGCTCTTTGGGCGTGGGACCAATCTAAAGACATATGGCCGTTTTTGTGCCTGGCGCGGCGCCAATTGTGAAAGGGTGGTTTTGAGGATGAAGGCAGCAGGAAGGCCTGCAGCCCCCAGATGTGTGGGGCTACGCAAGCGGTTCCCAAAGAGCTTTAGAAGAAGGCACAGTTTTCCCTGCTGGCTCTTTGGGTGTGGGAGCCATCTCCAGACATATGGCCATTTTTTTGCCTGGGGCGGCGCCAAGTGGGAAAGGGTGGTTTTGAGGCTGAAGGCAGCAGGAAAGCCTGCAGCCCCCAGGTGTGTGGGGCTATGCAAGCGGTTCCCAAAGAGCTTTAGAAGAAGGCATAGTTTTCCCTGCTGGATCTTTGGGCGTGGGACCAATCTCCAGCCATATGGCCATTGTTGTGCCTGGGGCGGCGCCAAGTGGGAAAGGGTGGTTTTGAGGCTGAAGGCAGCAGGAAAGCCTGCAGCCCCCAGGTGTGTGGGGCTATGCAAGCGGTTCCCAAAGAGCTTTAGAAGAAGGCATAGTTTTCCCTGCTGGCTCTTTGGGCGTGGGACCAAACTCCAGACATATGGCCGTTTTTGTGCCTGGCGCGGCGCCAAGTGGGAAAGGGTGGTTTTGAGGCTGAAGGCAGCAGGAAAGCCTGTAGCCCCCAGGTGTGTGGGGCTATGCAAGCGGTTCCCAAAGATCTTTAGAACAAGGCACAGTTTTCCCTGCTGGCTCTTTGGGCGTGGGACCAATCTAAATACATATGGCCATTTTTGTGCCTGGCGTGGTGCCAAGTGGGAAAGGGTGGTTTTGAGGCTGAAGGCAGCAGGAAAGCCTGTAGCCCCCAGGTGTGTGGGGCTATGCAAGCGGTTCCCAAAGATCTTTAGAACAAGGCACAGTTTTCCCTGCTGGCTCTTTGGGCGTGGGACCAATCTAAAGACATATGGCCATTTTTGTGCCTGGCGTGGCGCCAAGTGGGAAAGGGTGGTTTTGAGGCTGAAGGCAGCAGGAAAGCCTGCAGCCCGCAGGTGTGTGGGGCTATGCAAGCGGTTCCCAAAGAGCTTTAGAAGAAGGCATAGTTTTCCCTGCTGGCTCTTTGGGCGTGGGAGCCATCTCCAGACATATGGCCATTTTTGTGCCTGGCGCGGCGCCAAGTGGGAAAGGGTGGTTTTGAGGCTGAAGGCAGCAGGAAAGCCTGCAGCCCCCAGGTGTGTGGGGCTACGCAAGCGGTTCCCAAAGAGCTTTAGAAGAAGGCATAGTTTTCCCTGCTGGCTCTTTGGGCGTGGGACCAATCTCCAGACATATGGCCATTGTTGTGCCTGGCGTGGTGCCAATTGGGAAAGGGTGGTTTTGAGGCTGAAGGCAGCAGGAAAGCCTGCAGCCCCCAGGTGTGTGGGGCTATGCAAGCGGTTCCCAAAGAGCTTTAGAAGAAGGCATAGTTTTCCCTGCTGGCTCTTTGGGCGTGGGACCAAACTCCAGACATATGGCCGTTTTTGTTCCTGGTGCGGCGCCAAGTGGGAAAGGGTGGTTTTGAGGCTGAAGGCAGCAGGAAAGCCTGCAGCCCCCAGGTCTGGGAGCTATGCAAGCGGTTCCCAAAGAGCTTTAGAACAAGGCACCCTTTTCCCTGCTGGCTCTTTGGGCGTGGGACCAATCTAAAGACATATGGCCATTTTTGTGCCTGGCGTGGCGCCAAGTGGGAAAGGGTGGTTTTGAGGCTGAAGGCAGCAGGAAAGCCTGCAGCCCCCAGGTGTGTGGGGCTACGCCAGCGGTTCCCAAAGAGCTTTAGAACAAGGCATAGTTTTCCCTGCTGGCTCTTTGGGCGTGGGACCAATCTAAAGACATATGGCCGTTTTTGTGCCTGGCGCGGCGCCAATTGTGAAAGGGTGGTTTTGAGGATGAAGGCAGCAGGAAGGCCTGCAGCCCCCAGATGTGTGGGGCTACGCAAGCGGTTCCCAAAGAGCTTTAGAAGAAGGCACAGTTTTCCCTGCTGGCTCTTTGGGTGTGGGAGCCATCTCCAGACATATGGCCATTTTTGTGCCTGGGGCGGCGCCAAGTGGGAAAGGGTGGTTTTGAGGCTGAAGGCAGCAGGAAAGCCTGCAGCCCCCAGGTGTGTGGGGCTATGCAAGCGGTTCCCAAAGAGCTTTAGAAGAAGGCATAGTTTTCCCTGCTGGATCTTTGGGCGTGGGACCAATCTCCAGCCATATGGCCATTGTTGTGCCTGGGGCGGCGCCAAGTGGGAAAGGGTGGTTTTGAGGCTGAAGGCAGCAGGAAAGCCTGCAGCCCCCAGGTGTGTGGGGCTATGCAAGCGGTTCCCAAAGAGCTTTAGAAGAAGGCATAGTTTTCCCTGATGGCTCTTTGGGCGTGGGACCAAACTCCAGACATATGGCCGTTTTTGTGCCTGGCGCGGCGCCAAGTGGGAAAGGGTGGTTTTGAGGCTGAAGGCAGCAGGAAAGCCTGTAGCCCCCAGGTGTGTGGGGCTATGCAAGCGGTTCCCAAAGATCTTTAGAACAAGGCACAGTTTTCCCTGCTGGCTCTTTGGGCGTGGGACCAATCTAAATACATATGGCCATTTTTGTGCCTGGCGTGGTGCCAAGTGGGAAAGGGTGGTTTTGAGGCTGAAGGCAGCAGGAAAGCCTGTAGCCCCCAGGTGTGTGGGGCTATGCAAGCGGTTCCCAAAGATCTTTAGAACAAGGCACAGTTTTCCCTGCTGGCTCTTTGGGCGTGGGACCAATCTAAAGACATATGGCCATTTTTGTGCCTGGCGTGGCGCCAAGTGGGAAAGGGTGGTTTTGAGGCTGAAGGCAGCAGGAAAGCCTGCAGCCCGCAGGTGTGTGGGGCTATGCAAGCGGTTCCCAAAGAGCTTTAGAAGAAGGCATAGTTTTCCCTGCTGGCTCTTTGGGCGTGGGAGCCATCTCCAGACATATGGCCATTTTTGTGCCTGGCGCGGCGCCAAGTGGGAAAGGGTGGTTTTGAGGCTGAAGGCAGCAGGAAAGCCTGCAGCCCCCAGGTGTGTGGGGCTACGCAAGCGGTTCCCAAAGAGCTTTAGAAGAAGGCATAGTTTTCCCTGCTGGCTCTTTGGGCGTGGGACCAATCTCCAGACATATGGCCATTGTTGTGCCTGGCGTGGTGCCAATTGGGAAAGGGTGGTTTTGAGGCTGAAGGCAGCAGGAAAGCCTGCAGCCCCCAGGTGTGTGGGGCTATGCAAGCGGTTCCCAAAGAGCTTTAGAAGAAGGCATAGTTTTCCCTGCTGGCTCTTTGGGCGTGGGACCAAACTCCAGACATATGGCCGTTTTTGTTCCTGGTGCGGCGCCAAGTGGGAAAGGGTGGTTTTGAGGCTGAAGGCAGCAGGAAAGCCTGCAGCCCCCAGGTCTGGGAGCTATGCAAGCGGTTCCCAAAGAGCTTTAGAACAAGGCACCCTTTTCCCTGCTGGCTCTTTGGGCGTGGGACCAATCTAAAGACATATGGCCATTTTTGTGCCTGGCGTGGCGCCAAGTGGGAAAGGGTGGTTTTGAGGCTGAAGGCAGCAGGAAAGCCTGCAGCCCCCAGGTGTGTGGGGCTACGCAAGCGGTTCCCAAAGAGCTTTAGAAGAAGGCATAGTTTTCCCTGCTGGCTCTTTGGGCGTGGGACCAATCTCCAGACATATGGCCATTGTTGTGCCTGGCGCGGCGCCAAGTGGGAAAGGGTGGTTTTGAGGCTGAAGGCAGCAGGAAAGCCTGCAGCCCGCAGGTGTGTGGGGCTATGCAAGCGGTTCCCAAAGAGCTTTAGAAGAAGGCATAATTTTCCCTGCTGGCTCTTTGGGCGTGGGACCAATCTCCAGACATATGGCCATTTTTGTGCCTGGCGCGGCGCCAAGTGGGAAAGGGTGGTTTTGAGGCAGAAGGCAGCAGGAAAGCCTGCAGCCCCCAGGTCTGGGGGCTATGCAAGCGGTTCCCAAAGAGCTTTAGAAGAAGGCATAGTTTTCCCTGCTGGCTCTTTGGGCGTGGGACCAATCTCCAGACATATGGCCATTTTTGTGCCTGGCGCGGCGCCAAGTGGGAAAGGGTGGTTTTGAGGTTGAAGGCAGCAGGAAAGCCTGCAGCTCCCAGGTGTGTGGGGCTACGCAAGCGGTTCCCAAAGAGCTTTAGAAGAAGGCACAGTTTTCCCTGCTGGCTCTTTGGGCGTGGGAGCCATCTCCAGACATATGGCCATTTTTGTGCCTGGCGCGGCGCCAAGTGGGAAAGGGTGGTTTTGAGGCTGAAGGCAGCAGGAAAGCCTGCAGCCCCCAGGTGTGTGGGGCTACGCAAGCGGTTCCCAAAGAGCTTTAGAAGAAGGCATAGTTTTCCCTGCTGGCTCTTTGGGCGTGGGACCAATCTCCAGACATATGGCCATTGTTGTGCCTGGCGTGGTGCCAAGTGGGAAAGGGTGGTTTTGAGGCTGAAGGCAGCAGGAAAGCCTGCAGCCCGCAGGTGTGTGGGGCTATGCAAGCGGTTCCCAAAGATCTTTAGAACAAGGCATAGTTTTCCCTGCTGGCTCTTTGGGCGTGGGACCAAACTCCAGACATATGGCCGTTTTTGTGCCTGGCGTGGCGCCAAGTGGGAAAGGGTGGTTTTGAGGCTGAAGGCAGCAGGAAAGCCTGCAGCCCTCAGGTCTGGGAGCTATGCAAGCGGTTCCCAAAGAGCTTTAGAACAAGGCATAGTTTTCCCTGCTGGCTCTTTGGGCGTGGGACCAATCTCCAGACATATGGCCATTTTTGTGCCTGGCGCGGCGCCAAGTGGGAAAGGGTGGTTTTGAGGTTGAAGGCAGCAGGAAAGCCTGCAGCCCCCAGGTGTGTGGGGCTACGCAAGCGGTTCCCAAAGAGCTTTAGAAGAAGGCATAGTTTTCCCTGCTGGCTCTTTGGGTGTGGGAGCCATCTCTAGACATATGGCCAGTTTTGTGCCTGGCGCGTCGCCAAGTGGGAAAGGGTGGTTTTGAGGTTGAAGGCAGCAGGAAAGCCTGCAGCCCCCAGGTGTGTGGGGCTACGCAAGCGGTTCCCAAAGAGCTTTAGAACAAGGCATAGTTTTCCCTGCTGGCTCTTTGGGCGTGGTACCAATCTCCAGACATATGGCCATTGTTGTGCCTGGCGCGGCGCCAAGTGGGAAAGGGTGGTTTTGAGGCTGAAGGCAGCAGGAAATCCTGCAGCCCCCAGGTGTGTGGGGCTATGCAAGCGGTTCCCAAAGAGCTTTAGAAGAAGACATAATTTTCCCTGCTGGCTCTTTGGGCATGGGACCAAACACCAGACATATGGCCGTTTTTGTGCCTGGGGCGGCGCCAAGTGGGAAAGGGTGGTTTTGAGGCTGAAGGCAGCAGGAAAGCCTGCAGCCCGCAGGTGTGTGGGGCTATGCAAGCGGTTCCCAAAGAGCTTTAGAAGAAGGCATAGTTTTCCCTGCTGGCTCTTTGGGCGTGGGAGCCATCTCCAGACATATGGCCATTTTTGTGCCTGGCGCGGCGCCAAGTGGGAAAGGGTGGTTTTGAGGCTGAAGGCAGCAGGAAAGCCTGCAGCCCCCAGGTGTGTGGGGCTACGCAAGTGGTTCCCAAAGAGCTTTAGAAGAAGGCATAGTTTTCCCTGCTGGCTCTTTGGGCGTGGGACCAACCTCCAGACATATGGCCATTGTTGTGCCTAGCGTGGTGCCAATTGGGAAAGGGTGGTTTTGAGGCTGAAGGCAGCAGGAAAGCCTGCAGCCCCCAGGTGTGTGGGGCTATGCAAGCGGTTCCCAAAGAGCTTTAGAAGAAGGCATAGTTTTCCCTGCTGGCTCTTTGGGCGTGGGACCAAACTCCAGACATATGGCCGTTTTTGTGCCTGGCGCGGCGCCAAGTGGGAAAGGGTGGTTTTGAGGCTGAAGGCAGCAGGAAATCCTGCAGCCCCCCGGTCTGGGAGCTATGCAAGCGGTTCCCAAAGAGCTTTAGAACAAGGCATAGTTTTCCCTGCTGGCTCTTTGGGCGTGGGACCAATCTCCAGACATATGGCCATTTTTGTGCCTGGCGCGGCGCCAAGTGGGAAAGGGTGGTTTTGAGGTTGAAGGCAGCAGGAAAGCCTGCAGCCCCCAGGTGTGTGAGGCTACGCAAGCGGTTCCCAAAGAGCTTTAGAAGAAGGCACAGTTTTCCCTGCTGGCTCTTTGGGTGTGGGAGCCATCTCTAGACATATGGCCATTTTTGAGCCTGGCGCGTCGCCAAGTGGGAAAGGGTGGTTTTGCGGCTGAAGGCAGCAGGAAAGCCTGCAGCCCCCAGGTGTGTGGGGCTACGCAAGCGGTTCCCAAAGAGCTTTAGAACAAGGCATAGTTTTCCCTGCTGGCTCTTTGGGCGTGGGACCAATCTCCAGACATATGGCCATTGTTGTGCCTGGCGCGGCGCCAAGTGGGAAAGGGTGGTTTTGAGGCTGAAGGCAGCAGGAAAGCCTGCAGCCCCCAGGTGTGAGGGGCTATGCAAGCGGTTCCCAAAGAGCTTTAGAACAAGACATAATTTTCCCTGCTGGCTCTTTGGGCATGGGACCAAACACCAGACATATGGCCGTTTTTGTGCCTGGGGCGGCGCCAAGTGGGAAAGGGTGGTTTTGAGGCTGAAGGCAGCAGGAAAGCCTGCAGCCCGCAGGTGTGTGGGGCTACGCAAGCGGTTCCCAAAGATCTTTAGAACAAGGCACAGTTTTCCCTGCTGGCTCTTTGGGTGTGGGAGCCATCTCCAGACATATGGCCATTTTTGTGCCTGGCTTGGCGCCAAGTGGGAAAGGGTGGTTTTGAGGCTGAAGGCAGCAGGAAAGCCTGTAGCCCCCAGGTGTGTGGGGCTATGCAAGCGGTTCCCAAAGATCTTTAGAACAAGGCACCCTTTTCCCTGCTGGCTCTTTGGGCGTGGGACCAATCTAAAGACATATGGCCATTTTTGTGCCTGGCGTGGCGCCAAGTGGGAAAGGGTGGTTTTGAGGCTGAAGGCAGCAGGAAAGCCTGCAGCCCCCAGGTGTGTGGGGCTACGCAAGCGGTTCCCAAAGAGCTTTAGAACAAGGCATAGTTTTCCCTGCTGGCTCTTTGGGCGTGGGACCAATCTCCAGACATATGGCCATTTTTGTGCCTGGCGCGGCGCCAAGTGGGAAAGGGTGGTTTTGAGGCTGAAGGCAGCAGGAAAGCCTGCAGCCCCCAGGTGTGTGGGGCTATGCAAGCGGTTCCCAAAGAGCTTTAGAAGAAGGCATAATTTTCCCTGCTGGCTCTTTGGGCGTGGGACCAAACTCCAGACATATGGCCATTTTTGTGCCTGGCGCGGCGCCAAGTGGGAAAGGGTGGTTTTGAGGCTGAAGGCAGCAGGAAAGACTGCAGCCCCCAGGTCTGGGGGCTATGCAAGCGGTTCCCAAAGAGCTTTAGAAGAAGGCATAGTTTTCCCTGCTGGCTCTTTGGGCGTGGGACCAATCTCCAGACATATGGCCATTTTTGTGCCTGGCGCGGCGCCAAGTGGGAAAGGGTGGTTTTGAGGTTGAAGGCAGCAGGAAAGCCTGCAGCCACCAGGTGTGTGGGGCTACGCAAGCGGTTCCCAAAGAGCTTTAGAAGAAGGCACAGTTTTCCCTGGTGGCTCTTTGGGCGTGGGAGCCATCTCCAGACATATGGCCATTTTTGTGCCTGGGGCGGCGCCAAGTGGGAAAGGGTGGTTTTGAGGCTGAAGGCAGCAGGAAAGCCTGCAGCCCCCAGGTGTGTGGGGCTACGCAAGCGGTTCCCAAAGAGCTTTAGAAGAAGGCATAGTTTTCCCTGCTGGCTCTTTGGGCGTGGGACCAATCTCCAGACATATGGCCATTGTTGTGCCTGGCGTGGTGCCAAGTGGGAAAGGGTTGTTTTGAGGCTGAAGGCAGCAGGAAAGCCTGCAGCCCCCAGGTGTGTGGGGCTATGCAAGCGGTTCCCAAAGAGCTTTAGAAGAAGGCATAGTTTTCCCTGCTGGCTCTTTGGGCGTGGGACCAAACTCCAGACATATGGCCGTTTTTGTGCCTGGCGTGGCGCCAAGTGGGAAAGGGTGGTTTTGAGGCTGAAGGCAGCAGGAAAGCCTGCAGCCCGCAGGTCTGGGGGCTATGCAAGCGGTTCCCAAAGAGCTTTAGAAGAAGGCATAGTTTTCCCTGCTGGCTCTTTGGGCATGGGACCAAACACCAGACATATGGCCGTTTTTGTGCCTGGGGCGGCGCCAAGTGGGAAAGGGTGGTTTTGAGGCTGAAGGCAGCAGGAAAGCCTGCAGCCCCCAGGTGTGTGGGGCTACGCAAGCGGTTCCCAAAGAGCTTTAGAAGAAGGCATAGTTTTCCCTGCTGGCTCTTTGGGCGTGGGACCAATCTCCAGCCATATGGCCATTTTTGTGCCTGGCGCGGCGCCAAGTGGGAAAGGGTGGTTTTGAGGCTGAAGGCAGCAGGAAAGCCTGCAGCCCACAGGTCTGCGGGCTACGCAAGCGGTTCCCAAAGAGCTTTAGAACAAGGCATAGTTTTCCCTGCTGGCTCTTTGGGCGTGGGACCAAACTCCAGACATATGGCCGTTTTTGTGCCTGGGGCGGCGCCAAGTGGGAAAGGGTGGTTTTGAGGCTGAAGGCAGCAGGAAAGCCTGCAGCCCCCAGGTGTGTGGGGCTACGCAAGCGGTTCCCAAAGATCTTTAGAAGAAGGCACAGTTTTCCCTGCTGGCTCTTTGGGCGTGGGACCAATCTCCAGACATATGGCCATTTTTGTGCCTGGCGTGGCGCCAAGTGGGAAAGGGTGGTTTTGAGGCTGAAGGCAGCAGGAAAGCCTGCAAACCCCAGGTGTGTGGGGCTACGCAAGCGGTTCCCAAAGAGCTTTAGAAGAAGGCATAATTTTCCCTGCTGGCTCTTTGGGCGTGGGACCAACCTCCAGACATATGGCCATTTTTGTGCCTGGCGCGGCGCCAAGTGGGAAAGGGTGGTTTTGAGGCTGAAGGCAGCAGGAAGGCCTGCAGCCGCCAGGTGTGTGGGGCTACGCAAGCGGTTCCCAAAGAGCTTTAGAAGAAGGCATAGTTTTCCCTGCTGGCTCTTTGGGCGTGGGACCAATCTCCAGACATATGGCCATTTTTGTGCCTGGCGCGGCGCCAAGTGGGAAAGGGTGGTTTTGAGGCTGAAGGCAGCAGGAAAGCCTGCAGCCCCCAGGTGTGTGGGGCTACGCAAGCGGTTCTCAAAGAGCTTTAGAAGAAGGCACAGTTTTCCCTGCTGGCTCTTTGGGTGTGGGAGCCATCTCTAGACATATGGCCTTTTTTGTGCCTGGCGCGGCGCCAAGTGGGAAAGGGTGGTTTTGAGGCTGAAGGCAGCAGGAAAGCCTGCAGCCCGCAGGTGTGTGGGGCTATGCAAGCGGTTCCCAAAGAGCTTTAGAAGAAGGCATAGTTTTCCCTGCTGGCTCTTTGGGCGTGGGACCAATCTCCAGACATATGGCCATTGTTGTGCCTGGCGCGGCGCCAAGTGGGAAAGGGTGGTTTTGAGGCTGAAGGCAGCAGGAAAGCCTGCAGCCCCCAGGTGTGTGGGGCTATGCAAGCGGTTCCCAAAGACCTTTAGAACAAGGCATAATTTTCCCTGCTGGCTCTTTGGGCATGGGACCAATCTCCAGACATATGGCCATTTTTGTGCGTGGTGCGGCGCCAAGTGGGAAAGGGTGGTTTTGAGGCTGAAGGCAGCAGGAAAGCCTGCAGCCCGCAGGTCTGTGGGGCTACGCAAGCGGTTCCCAAAGAGCTTTAGAACAAGGCACAGTTTTCCCTGCTGGCTCTTTGGGTGTGGGAGCCATCTCCAGACATATGGCCATTTTTGTGCCTGGGGCGGCGCCAAGTGGGAAAGGGTGGTTTTGAGGCTGAAGGCAGCAGGAAGGCCTGCAGCCCCCAGATGTGTGGGGCTACGCAAGCGGTTCCCAAAGAGCTTTAGAACAAGGCATAGTTTTCCCTGCTGGCTCTTTGGGCGTGGGACCAATCTCCAGACATATGGCCAGTTTTGTGCCTGGCGCGTCGCCAAGTGGGAAAGGGTGGTTTTGAGGCTGAAGGCAGCAGGAAAGCCTGCAGCCCCCAGGTGTGTGGGGCTATGCAAGCGGTTCCCAAAGAGCTTTAGAACAAGGCATAATTTTCCCTGCTGGCTCTTTGGGCATGGGACCAAACACCAGACATATGGCCGTTTTTGTGCCTGGGGCGGCGCCAAGTGGGAAAGGGTGGTTTTGAGGCTGAAGGCAGCAGGAAAGCCTGCAGCCCGCAGGTCTGTGGGGCTACGCAAGCGGTTCCCAAAGATCTTTAGAACAAGGCACAGTTTTCCCTGCTGGCTCTTTGGGTGTGGGAGCCATCTCCAGCCATATGGCCATTTTTGTGCCTGGCGCGGCGCCAAGTGGGAAAGGGTGGTTTTGAGGCTGAAGGCAGCAGGAAAGCCTGCAGCCCCCAGGTGTGTGGGGCTACGCAAGCGGTTCCCAAAGAGCTTTAGAAGAAGGCATAGTTTTCCCTCATGGCTCTTTGGGCGTGGGACCAATCTCCAGCCATATGGCCATTGTTGTGCCTGGCGCGGCGCCAAGTGGGAAAGGGTGGTTTTGAGGCTGAAGGCAGCAGGAAAGCCTGCAGCCCCCAGGTGTGTGGGGCTATGCAAGCGGTTCCCAAAGAGCTTTAGAAGAAGGCATAGTTTTCCCTGCTGGCTCTTTGGGCGTGGGACCAAACTCCAGACATATGGACGTTTTTGTGCCTGGGGCGGCGCCAAGTGGGAAAGGGTGGTTTTGAGGCTGAAGGCAGCAGGAAAGCCTGCAGCCCCCAGGTGTGTGGGGCTACGCAAGCGGTTCCCAAAGATCTTTAGAACAAGGCACAGTTTTCCCTGCTGGCTCTTTGGGCGTGGGACCAATCTCCAGACATATGGCCATTTTTGTGCCTGGCGTGGCGCCAAGTGGGAAAGGGTGGTTTTGAGGCTGAAGGCAGCAGGAAAGCCTGCAGCCCCCAGGTGTGTGGGGCTAGGCAAGCGGTTCCCAAAGAGCTTTAGAAGAAGGCATAGTTTTCCCTGCTGGCTCTTTGGGCGTGGGACCAATCTCCAGACATATGGCCATTGTTGTGCCTGGCGCGGCGCCAAGTGGGAAAGGGTGGTTTTGAGGCTGAAGGCAGCAGGAAGGCCTGCAGCCCCCAGGTGTGTGGGGCTATGCAAGCGGTTCCCAAAGAGCTTTAGAAGAAGGCATAGTTTTCCCTGCTGGCTCTTTGGGCGTGGGACCAATCTCCAGACATATGGCCAGTTTTGTGCCTGGCGCGTCGCCAAGTGGGAAAGGGTGGTTTTGAGGCTGAAGGCAGCAGGAAAGCCTGCAGCCCCCAGGTGTGTGGGGCTATGCAAGCGGTTCCCAAAGAGCTTTAGAACAAGCCACAGTTTTCCCTGCTGGCTCTTTGGGCGTGGGACCAATCTCCAGACATATGGCCATTTTTGTGCCTGGCGCGGCGCCAAGTGGGAAAGGGTGGTTTTGAGGTTGAAGGCAGCAGGAAAGCCTGCAGCCCCCAGGTGTGTGGGGCTAGGCAAGCGGTTCCCAAAGAGCTTTAGAAGAAGGCATAGTTTTCCCTGCTGGCTCTTTGGGCGTGGGACCAATCTCCAGACATATGGCCATTGTTGTGCCTGGCGCGGCGCCAAGTGGGAAAGGGTGGTTTTGAGGCTGAAGGCAGCAGGAAAACCTGCAGCCCCCAGGTCTGTGGGGCTATGCAAGCGGTTCCCAAAGAGCTTTAGAACAAGGCATAGTTTTCCCTGCTGGCTCTTTGGGCATGGGACCAAACACCCGACATATGGCCGTTTTTGTGCCTGGGGCGGCGCCAAGTGGGAAAGGGTGGTTTTGAGGCTGAAGGCAGCAGGAAAGCCTGCAGCCCCCAGGTGTGTGGGGCTACGCAAGCGGTTCCCAAAGAGCTTTAGAAGAAGGCATAGTGTTCCCTGCTGGCTCTTTGGGCGTGGGACCAATCTCCAGCCATATGGCCATTGTTGTGCCTGGCGCGGCGCCAAGTGGGAAAGGGTGGTTTTGAGGCTGAAGGCAGCAGGAAAGCCTGCAGCCCCCAGGTGTGTGGGGCTACGCCAGCGGTTCCCAAAGAGCTTTAGAAGAAGGCATAGTTTTCCCTGCTGGCTCTTTGGGCGTGGGACCAATCTCCAGACATATGGCCATTTTTGTGCCTGGCGCGGCGCCAAGTGGGAAAGGGTGGTTTTGAGGTTGAAGGCAGCAGGAAAGCCTGCAGCCCGCAGGTGTGTGGGGCTACGCAAGCGGTTCCCAAAGAGCTTTAGAACAAGGCGCAGTTTTCCCTGCTGGCTCTTTGGGCGTGGGAGCCATCTCCAGACATATGGCCATTTTTGTGCCTGGCGCGGCGCCAAGTGGGAAAGGGTGGTTTTGAGGCTGAAGGCAGCAGGAAAGCCTGCAGCCCCCAGGTGTGTGGGGCTACGCAAGCGGTTCCCAAAGAGCTTTAGAAGAAGGCATAGTATTCCCTGCTGGCTCTTTGGGCGTGGGACCAATCTCCAGACATATGGCCATTGTGCCTGGCGCGGCGCCAAGTGGGAAAGGGTGGTTTTGAGGCTGAAGGCAGCAGGAAAGCCTGCAGCCCACAGGTCTGTGGGCTACGCAAGCGGTTCCCAAAGAGCTTTAGAACAAGGCATAGTTTTCCCTGCTGGCTCTTTGGGCGTGGGACCAAACTCCAGACATATGGCCGTTTTTGTGCCTGGGGCGGCGCCAAGTGGGAAAGGGTGGTTTTGAGGCTGAAGGCAGCAGGAAAGCCTGCAGCCCCCAGGTGTGTGGGGCTACGCAAGCGGTTCCCAAAGAGCTTTAGAAGAAGGCACAGTTTTCCCTGCTGGCTCTTTGGGCGTGGGACCAATCTCCAGACATATGGCCATTTTTGTGCCTGGCGTGGCGCCAAGTGGGAAAGGGTGGTTTTGAGGCTGAAGGCAGCAGGAAAGCCTGCAGCCCCCAGGTGTGTGGGGCTACGCAAGCGGTTCCCAAAGAGCTTTAGAAGAAGGCATAGTTTTCCCTGCTGGCTCTTTGGGCGTGGGACCAACCTCCAGACATATGGCCATTTTTGTGCCTGGCGCGGCGCCAAGTGGGAAAGTGTGGTTTTGAGGCTGAAGGCAGCAGGAAAGCCTGCAGCCCCCAGGTGTGTGGGGCTATGCAAGCGGTTCCCAAAGATCTTTAGAAGAAGGCATAGTTTTCCCTGCTGGCTCTTTGGGCGTGGGACCAATCTCCAGACATATGGCCATTTTTGTGCCTGGCGCGGCGCCAAGTGGGAAAGGGTGGTTTTGAGGTTGAAGGCAGCAGGAAAGCCTGCAGCCCCCAGGTGTGTGGGGCTACGCAAGCGGTTCCCAAAGAGCTTTAGAACAAGGCGCAGTTTTCCCTGGTGGCTCTTTGGGCGTGGGAGCCATCTCCAGACATATGGCCATTTTTGTGCCTGGCGCGGCGCCAAGTGGGAAAGGGTGGTTTTGAGGCTGAAGGCAGCAGGAAAGCCTGCAGCCCCAAGGTGTGTGGGGCTACGCAAGCGGTTCCCAAAGAGCTTTAGAAGAAGGCATAGTTTTCCCTCCTGGCTCTTTGGGCGTGGGACCAATCTCCAGACATATGGCCATTGTTGTGCCTGGCGCGGCGCCAAGTGGGAAAGGGTGGTTTTGAGGCTGAAGGCAGCAGGAAAGCCTGCAGCCCCCAGGTGTGTGGGGCTATGCAAGCGGTTTCCAAAGAGCTTTAGAAGAAGGCATAGTTTTCCCTGCTGGCTCTTTGGGCGTGGGACTAAACTCCAGACATATGGCCATTTTTGTGCCTGGCGCGGCGCCAAGTGGGAAAGGGTGGTTTTGAGGCTGAAGGCAGCAGGAAAGCCTGCAGCCCCCAGGTCTGGGAGCTATGCAAGCGGTTCCCAAAGAGCTTTAGAAGAAGGCATAGTTTTCCCTGCTGGCTCTTTGGGCGTGGGACCAATCTCCAGACATATGGCCATTTTTGTGCCTGACGCGGCGCCAAGTGGGAAAGTGTGGTTTTGAGGTTGAAGGCAGCAGGAAAGCCTGCAGCCCCCAGGTGTGTGGGGCTACGCAAGCGGTTCCCAAAGAGCTTTAGAAGAAGGCACAGTTTTCCCTGCTGGCTCTTTGGGCGTGGGACCAATCTCCAGACATATGGCCATTTTTGTGCCTGGCGCGGCGCCAAGTGGGAAAGGGTGGTTTTGCGGCTGAAGGCAGCAGGAAAGCCTGCAGCCCCCAGGTGTGTGGGGCTACGCCAGCGGTTCCCAAAGATCTTTAGAAGAAGGCACAGCTTTCCCTGCTGGCTCTTTGGGCGTGGGACCAATCTCCAGACATATGGCCGTTTTTGTGCCTGGCGCGGCGCCAATTGTGAAAGGGTGGTTTTGAGGCTGAAGGCAGCAGGAAGTCCTGCAGCCCCCAGGTGTGTGGGGCCACACAAGCGGTTCCCAAAGAGCTTTAGAAGAAGGCATAGTTTTCCCTGCTGGCTCTTTGGGCGTGAGACCAATCTCCAGACATATGGCCAGTTTTGTGCCTGGCGCGTCGCCAAGTGGGAAAGGGTGGTTTTGAGGCTGAAGGCAGCAGGAAAGCCTGCAGCCCCCAGGTGTGTGGGGCTAGGCAAGCGGTTCCCAAAGAGCTTTAGAAGAAGGCACAGTTTTCCCTGCTGGCTCTTTGGGCGTGGGACCAATCTCCAGACATATGGCCATTTTTGTGCCTGGCGCGGCGCCAAGTGGGAAAGGGTGGTTTTGCGGCTGAAGGCAGCAGGAAAGCCTGCAGCCCCCAGGTGTGTGGGGCTATGCAAGCGGTTCCCAAAGAGCTTTAGAACAAGGCATAGTTTTCCCTGCTGGCTCTTTGGGCGTGGGACCAATCTAAAGACATATGGCCGTTTTTGTGCCTGGCGCGGCGCCAATTGTGAAAGGGTGGTTTTGAGGCTGAAGGCAGCAGGAAGGCCTGCAGCCCCGAGGTGTGTGGGGCTACGCCAGCGGTTCCCAAAGATCTTTAGAAGAAGGCACAGATTTCCCTGCTGGCTCTTTGGGCGTGGGCCCAATCTCCAGACATATGGCCGTTTTTGTGCCTGGTGCGGCGCCAATTGTGAAAGGGTGGTTTTGAGGCTGAAGGCAGCAGGAAGGCCTGCAGCCCCCAGGTGTGTGGGGCTACGCAAGCGGTTCCCAAAGAGCTTTAGAAGAAGGCATAGTATTCCCTGCTGGCTCTTTGGGCGTGGGACCAATCTCCAGCCATATGGCCATTGTTGTGCCTGGGGCGGCGCCAAGTGGGAAAGGGTGGTTTTGAGGCTGAAGGCAGCAGGAAAGCCTGCAGCCCCCAGGTCTGTGGGGCTATGCAAGCGGTTTCCAAAGAGCTTTAGAAGAAGGCATAGTTTTCCCTGCTGGCTCTTTGGGCGTGGGACTAAACTCCAGACATATGGCCATTTTTGTGCCTGGCGCGGCGCCAAGTGGGAAAGGGTGGTTTTGAGGCTGAAGGCAGCAGGAAAGCCTGCAGCCCCCAGGTCTGGGAGCTATGCAAGCGGTTCCCAAAGAGCTTTAGAAGAAGGCATAGTTTTCCCTGCTGGCTCTTTGGGCGTGGGACCAATCTCCAGACATATGGCCATTTTTGTGCCTGACGCGGCGCCAAGTGGGAAAGTGTGGTTTTGAGGTTGAAGGCAGCAGGAAAGCCTGCAGCCCCCAGGTGTGTGGGGCTACGCAAGCGGTTCCCAAAGAGCTTTAGAAGAAGGCACAGTTTTCCCTGCTGGCTCTTTGGGCGTGGGACCAATCTCCAGACATATGGCCATTTTTGTGCCTGGCGCGGCGCCAAGTGGGAAAGGGTGGTTTTGCGGCTGAAGGCAGCAGGAAAGCCTGCAGCCCCCAGGTGTGTGGGGCTACGCCAGCGGTTCCCAAAGATCTTTAGAAGAAGGCACAGCTTTCCCTGCTGGCTCTTTGGGCGTGGGACCAATCTCCAGACATATGGCCGTTTTTGTGCCTGGCGCGGCGCCAATTGTGAAAGGGTGGTTTTGAGGCTGAAGGCAGCAGGAAGGCCTGCAGCCCCCAGGTGTGTGGGGCCACACAAGCGGTTCCCAAAGAGCTTTAGAAGAAGGCATAGTTTTCCCTGCTGGCTCTTTGGGCGTGAGACCAATCTCCAGACATATGGCCAGTTTTGTGCCTGGCGCGTCGCCAAGTGGGAAAGGGTGGTTTTGAGGCTGAAGGCAGCAGGAAAGCCTGCAGCCCCCAGGTGTGTGGGGCTAGGCAAGCGGTTCCCAAAGAGCTTTAGAAGAAGGCACAGTTTTCCCTGCTGGCTCTTTGGGCGTGGGACCAATCTCCAGACATATGGCCATTTTTGTGCCTGGCGCGGCGCCAAGTGGGAAAGGGTGGTTTTGCGGCTGAAGGCAGCAGGAAAGCCTGCAGCCCCCAGGTGTGTGGGGCTATGCAAGCGGTTCCCAAAGAGCTTTAGAACAAGGCATAGTTTTCCCTGCTGGCTCTTTGGGCGTGGGACCAATCTAAAGACATATGGCCGTTTTTGTGCCTGGCGCGGCGCCAATTGTGAAAGGGTGGTTTTGAGGCTGAAGGCAGCAGGAAGGCCTGCAGCCCCGAGGTGTGTGGGGCTACGCCAGCGGTTCCCAAAGATCTTTAGAAGAAGGCACAGATTTCCCTGCTGGCTCTTTGGGCGTGGGCCCAATCTCCAGACATATGGCCGTTTTTGTGCCTGGTGCGGCGCCAATTGTGAAAGGGTGGTTTTGAGGCTGAAGGCAGCAGGAAGGCCTGCAGCCCCCAGGTGTGTGGGGCTACGCAAGCGGTTCCCAAAGAGCTTTAGAAGAAGGCATAGTTTTCCCTGCTGGCTCTTTGGGCGTGGGACCAATCTCCAGACATATGGCCAGTTTTGTGCCTGGCGCGGCGCCAAGTGGGAAAGGGTGGTTTTGAGGCTGAAGGCAGCAGGAAAGCCTGCAGCCCCCAGGTGTGTGGGGCTATGCAAGCGGTTCTCAAAGAGCTTTAGAAGAAGGCATAGTTTTCCCTGCTGGCTCTTTGGGCGTGGGACCAATCTCCAGACATATGGCCATTTTTGTGCCTGGCGCGGCGCCAAGTGGGAAAGGGTGGTTTTGAGGTTGAAGGCAGCAGGAAAGCCTGCAGCCCCCAGGTGTGTGGGGCTACGCAAGCCGTTCCCAAAGAGCTTTAGAACAAGGCGCAGTTTTCCCTGCTGGCTCTTTGGGCGTGGGAGCCATCTCCAGACATATGGCCATTTTTGTGCCTGGCGCGGCACCAAGTGGGAAAGGGTGGTTTTGAGGCTGAAGGCAGCAGGAAAGCCTGCAGCCCCAAGGTGTGTGGGGCTACGCAAGCGGTTCCCAAAGAGCTTTAGAAGAAGGCATAGTTTTCCCTGCTGGCTCTTTGGGCGTGGGACCAATCTCCAGACATATGGCCATTGTTGTGCCTGGCGCGGCGCCAAGTGGGAAAGGGTGGTTTTGAGGCTGAAGGCAGCAGGAAAGCCTGCAGCCCCCAGGTCTGTGGGGCTATGCAAGCGGTTTCCAAAGAGCTTTAGAAGAAGGCATAGTTTTCCCTGCTGGCTCTTTGGGCGTGGGACTAAACTCCAGACATATGGCCATTTTTGTGCCTGGGGCGGCGCCAAGTGGGAAAGGGTGGTTTTGAGGCTGAAGGCAGCAGGAAAGCCTGCAGCCCCCAGGTCTGGGAGCTATGCAAGCGGTTCCCAAAGAGCTTTAGAAGAAGGCATAGTTTTCCCTGCTGGCTCTTTGGGTGTGGGACCAATCTCCAGACATATGGCCATTTTTGTGCCTGGCGCGGCGCCAAGTGGGAAAGGGTGGTTTTGAGGTTGAAGGCAGCAGGAAAGCCTGCAGCCCCCAGGTGTGTGGGGCTACGCAAGCGGTTCCCAAAGAGCTTTAGAAGAAGGCACAGTTTTCCCTGCTGGCTCTTTGGGCGTGGGACCAATCTCCAGACACACGGCCATTTTTGTGCCTGGCGCGGCGCCAAGTGGGAAAGGGTGGTTTTGCGGCTGAAGGCAGCAGGAAAGCCTGCAGCCCCCAGGTGTGTGGGGCTACGCCAGCGGTTCCCAAAGAGCTTTAGAACAAGGCATAGTTTTCCCTGCTGGCTCTTTGGGCGTGGGACCAATCTAAAGACATATGGCCGTTTTTGTGCCTGGCGCGGCGCCAATTGTGAAAGGGTGGTTTTGAGGCTGAAGGCAGCAGGAAGGCCTGCAGCCCCTAGATGTGTGGGGCTACGCAAGCGGTTCCCAAAGAGCTTTAGAAGAAGGCACAGTTTTCCCTGCTGGCTCTTTGGGTGTGGGAGCCATCTCCAGACATATGGCCATTTTTGTGCCTGGGGCGGCGCCAAGTGGGAAAGGGTGGTTTTGAGGCTGAAGGCAGCAGGAAAGCCTGCAGCCCCCAGGTGTGTGGGGCTATGCAAGCGGTTCCCAAAGAGCTTTAGAAGAAGGCATAGTTTTCCCTGCTGGATCTTTGGGCGTGGGACCAATCTCCAGCCATATGGCCATTGTTGTGCCTGGCGTGGCGCCAAGTGGGAAAGGGTGGTTTTGAGGCTGAAGGCAGCAGGAAAGCCTGCAGCCCACAGGTCTGCGGACTACGCAAGCGGTTCCCAAAGAGCTTTAGAAGAAGGCATAGTTTTCCCTGCTGGCTCTTTGGGCGTGGGACCAAACTCCAGACATATGGCCGTTTTTGTGCCTGGCGCGGCGCCAAGTGGGAAAGGGTGGTTTTGAGGCTGAAGGCAGCAGGAAAGCCTGTAGCCCCCAGGTGTGTGGGGCTATGCAAGCGGTTCCCAAAGATCTTTAGAACAAGGCACAGTTTTCCCTGCTGGCTCTTTGGGCGTGGGACCAATCTAAATACATATGGCCATTTTTGTGCCTGGCGTGGCGCCAAGTGGGAAAGGGTGGTTTTGAGGCTGAAGGCAGCAGGAAAGCCTGTAGCCCCCAGGTGTGTGGGGTTATGCAAGCGGTTCCCAAAGATCTTTAGAACAAGGCACAGTTTTCCCTGCTGGCTCTTTGGGCGTGGGACCAATCTAAAGACATATGGCCATTTTTGTGCCTGGCGTGGCGCCAAGTGGGAAAGGGTGGTTTTGAGGCTGAAGGCAGCAGGAAAGCCTGCAGCCCGCAGGTGTGTGGGGCTATGCAAGCGGTTCCCAAAGAGCTTTAGAAGAAGGCATAGTTTTCCCTGCTGGCTCTTTGGGCGTGGGAGCCAGCTCTAGACATATGGCCATTTTTGTGCCTGGCGCGGCGCCAAGTGGGAAAGGGTGGTTTTGAGGCTGAAGGCAGCAGGAAAGCCTGCAGCCCCCAGGTGTGTGGGGCTACGCAAGCGGTTCCCAAAGAGCTTTAGAAGAAGGCATAGTTTTCCCTGCTGGCTCTTTGGGCGTGGGACCAATCTCCAGACATATGGCCATTGTTGTGCCTGGCGTGGTGCCAATTGGGAAAGGGTGGTTTTGAGGCTGAAGGCAGCAGGAAAGCCTGCAGCCCCCAGGTGTGTGGGGCTATGCAAGCGGTTCCCAAAGAGCTTTAGAAGAAGGCATAGTTTTCCCTGCTGGCTCTTTGGGCGTGGGACCAAACTCCAGACATATGGCCGTTTTTGTTCCTGGGGCGGCGCCAAGTGGGAAAGGGTGGTTTTGAGGCTGAAGGCAGCAGGAAAGCCTGCAGCCCCCAGGTCTGGGAGCTATGCAAGCGGTTCCCAAAGAGCTTTAGAACAAGGCACCCTTTTCCCTGCTGGCTCTTTGGGTGTGGGACCAATCTAAAGACATATGGCCATTTTTGTGCCTGGCGTGGCGCCAAGTGGGAAAGGGTGGTTTTGAGGCTGAAGGCAGCAGGAAAGCCTGCAGCCCCCAGGTGTGTGGGGCTACGCAAGCGGTTCCCAAAGAGCTTTAGAACAAGGCATAGTTTTCCCTGCTGGCTCTTTGGGCGTGGGACCAATCTCCAGACATATGGCCATTGTTGTGCCTGGCGCGGTGCCAAGTGGGAAAGGGTGGTTTTGAGGCTGAAGGCAGCAGGAAAGCCTGCAGCCCGCAGGTGTGTGGGGCTATGCAAGCGGTTCCCAAAGAGCTTTAGAAGAAGGCATAATTTTCCCTGCTGGCTCTTTGGGCGTGGGACCAATCTCCAGACATATGGCCATTTTTGTGCCTGGCGCGGCGCCAAGTGGGAAAGGGTGGTTTTGAGGCAGAAGGCAGCAGGAAAGCCTGCAGCCCCCAGGTGTGTGGGGCTATGCAAGCGGTTCCCAAAGAGCTTTAGAAGAAGGCATAGTTTTCCCTGCTGGCTCTTTGGGCGTGGGACCAATCTCCAGACATATGGCCATTTTTGTGCCTGGCGCGGCGCCAAGTGGGAAAGGGTGGTTTTGAGGTTGAAGGCAACAGGAAAGCCTGCAGCCCCCAGGTGTGTGGGGCTACGCAAGCGGTTCCCAAAGAGCTTTAGAACAAGGCACAGTTTTCCCTGCTGGCTCTTTGGGCGTGGGAGCCATCTCCAGACATATGGCCATTTTTGTGCCTGGCGCGGCGCCAAGTGGGAAAGGGTGGTTTTGAGGCTGAAGGCAGCAGGAAAGCCTGCAGCCCCCAGGTGTGTGGGGCTACGCAAGCGGTTCCCAAAGAGCTTTAGAAGAAGGCATAGTTTTCCCTGCTGGCTCTTTGGGCGTGGGACCAATCTCCAGACATATGGCCATTGTT
Source organism: Larus michahellis (assembly GCF_964199755.1). Lineage (NCBI taxonomy): Eukaryota > Metazoa > Chordata > Aves > Charadriiformes > Laridae > Larus > Larus michahellis. Next base: position 13,315,894 of record NC_133902.1, read on the forward strand.
GTGCCTGGCGTGGTGCCAAGTGGGAAAGGGTGGTTTTTAGGCTGAAGGCAGCAGGAAAGCCTGCAGCCCGCAGGTGTGTGGGGCTATGCAAGCGGTTCCCAAAGAGCTTTAGAACAAGGCATAGTTTTCCCTGCTGGCTCTTTGGGTGTGGGACCAAACTCCAGACATATGGCCGTTTTTGTGCCTGGCGTGGCGCCAAGTGGGAAAGGGTGGTTTTGAGGCTGAAGGCAGTAGGAAAGCCTGCAGCCCTCAGGTCTGGGAGCTATGCAAGCGGTTCCCAAAGAGCTTTAGAAGAAGGCATAGTTTTCCCTGCTGGCTCTTTGGGCGTGGGACCAATCTCCAGACATATGGCCATTTTTGTGCCTGGCGCGGCGCCAAGTGGGAAAGGGTGCTTTTGAGGTTGAAGGCAGCAGGAAAGCCTGCAGCCCCCAGGTGTGTGGGGCTACGCAAGCGGTTCCCAAAGAGCTTTAGAAGAAGGCACAGTTTTCCCTGCTGGCTCTTTGGGTGTGGGAGCCATCTCTAGACATATGGCCAGTTTTGTGCCTGGCGCGTCCCCAAGTGGGAAAGAGTGGTTTTGAGGCTGAAGGCAGCAGGAAAGCCTGCAGCCCCCAGGTGTGTGGGGCTACGCAAGCGGTTCCCAAAGAGCTTTAGAACAAGGCATAGTTTTCCCTGCTGGCTCTTTGGGCGTGGTACCAATCTCCAGACATATGGCCATTGTTGTGCCTGGCGCGGCGCCAAGTGGGAAAGGGTGGTTTTGAGGCTGAAGGCAGCAGGAAAGCCTGCAGCCCCCAGGTGTGTGGGGCTATGCAAGCGGTTCCCAAAGAGCTTTAGAAGAAGACATAATTTTCCCTGCTGGCTCTTTGGGCATGGGACCAATCTAAAGACATATGGCCGTTTTTGTGCCTGGGGCGGCGCCAAGTGGGAAAGGGTGGTTTTGAGGCTGAAGGCAGCAGGAAAGCCTGCAGCCCGCAGGTGTGTGGGGCTATGCAAGCGGTTCCCAAAGAGCTTTAGAAGAAGGCATAGTTTTCCCTGCTGGCTCTTTGGGCGTGGGAGCCATCTCCAGACATATGGCCATTTTTGTGCCTGGCGCGGCGCCAAGTGGGAAAGGGTGGTTTTGAGGCTGAAGGCAGCAGGAAAGCCTGCAGCCCCCAGGTGTGTGGGGCTACGCAAGCGGTTCCCAAAGAGCTTTAGAAGAAGGCATAGTTTTCCCTGCTGGCTCTTTGGGCGTGGGACCAACCTCCAGACATATGGCCATTGTTGTGCCTAGCGTGGTGGCAATTGGGAAAGGGTGGTTTTGAGGCTGAAGGCAGCAGGAAAGCCTGCAGCCCCCAGGTGTGTGGGGCTATGCAAGCGGTTCCCAAAGAGCTTTAGAAGAAGGCATAGTTTTCCCTGCTGGCTCTTTGGGCGTGGGACCAAACTCCAGACATATGGCCGTTTTTGTGCCTGGGGCGGCGCCAAGTGGGAAAGGGTGGTTTTGAGGCTGAAGGCAGCAGGAAAGCCTGCAGCCCCCAGGTCTGGGAGCTATGCAAGCGGTTCCCAAAGAGCTTTAGAACAAGGCATAGTTTTCCCTGCTGGCTCTTTGGGCGTGGGACCAATCTCCAGACATATGGCCATTTTTGTGCCTGGCGCGGCGCCAAGTGGGAAAGGGTGGTTTTGAGGTTGAAGGCAGCAGGAAAGCCTGCAGCCCCCAGGTGTGTGAGGCTACGCAAGCGGTTCCCAAAGAGCTTTAGAAGAAGGCACAGTTTTCCCTGCTGGCTCTTTGGGTGTGGGAGCCATCTCTAGACATATGGCCATTTTTGTGCCTGGCGCGTCGCCAAGTGGGAAAGGGTGGTTTTGCGGCTGAAGGCAGCAGGAAAGCCTGCAGCCCCCAGGTGTGTGGGGCTACGCAAGCGGTTCCCAAAGAGCTTTAGAACAAGGCATAGTTTTCCCTGCTGGCTCTTTGGGCGTGGGACCAATCTCCAGCCATATGGCCATTGTTGTGCCTGGCGCGGCGCCAAGTGGGAAAGGGTGGTTTTGAGGCTGAAGGCAGCAGGAAAGCCTGCAGCCCCCAGGTGTGAGGGGCTATGCAAGCGGTTCCCAAAGAGCTTTAGAACAAGACATAATTTTCCCTGCTGGCTCTTTGGGCATGGGACCAAACACCAGACATATGGCCGTTTTTGTGCCTGGGGCGGCGCCAAGTGGGAAAGGGTGGTTTTGAGGCTGAAGGCAGCAGGAAAGCCTGCAGCCCGCAGGTGTGTGGGGCTACGCAAGCGGTTCCCAAAGATCTTTAGAACAAGGCACAGTTTTCCCTGCTGGCTCTTTGGGTGTGGGAGCCATCTCCAGACATATGGCCATTTTTGTGCCTGGCTTGGCGCCAAGTGGGAAAGGGTGGTTTTGAGGCTGAAGGCAGCAGGAAAGCCTGTAGCCCCCAGGTGTGTGGGGCTATGCAAGCGGTTCCCAAAGATCTTTAGAACAAGGCACCCTTTTCCCTGCTGGCTCTTTGGGCGTGGGACCAATCTAAAGACATATGGCCATTTTTGTGCCTGGCGTGGCGCCAAGTGGGAAAGGGTGGTTTTGAGGCTGAAGGCAGCAGGAAAGCCTGCAGCCCCCAGGTGTGTGGGGCTACGCAAGCGGTTCCCAAAGAGCTTTAGAACAAGGCATAGTTTTCCCTGCTGGCTCTTTGGGCGTGGGACCAATCTCCAGACATATGGCCATTGTTGTGCCTGGCGCGGCGCCAAGTGGGAAAGGGTGGTTTTGAGGCTGAAGGCAGCAGGAAAGCCTGCAGCCCCCAGGTGTGTGGGGCTATGCAAGCGGTTCCCAAAGAGCTTTAGAAGAAGGCATAATTTTCCCTGCTGGCTCTTTGGGCGTGGGACCAAACTCCAGACATATGGCCGTTTTTGTGCCTGGCGCGGCGCCAAGTGGGAAAGGGTGGTTTTGAGGCTGAAGGCAGCAGGAAAGCCTGCAGCCCCCAGGTCTGGGGGCTATGCAAGCGGTTCCCAAAGAGCTTTAGAAGAAGGCATAGTTTTCCCTGCTGGCTCTTTGGGCGTGGGACCAATCTCCAGACATATGGCCATTTTTGTGCCTGGCGCGGCGCCAAGTGGGAAAGGGTGGTTTTGAGGTTGAAGGCAGCAGGAAAGCCTGCAGCCCCCAGGTGTGTGGGGCTACGCAAGCGGTTCCCAAAGAGCTTTAGAAGAAGGCACAGTTTTCCCTGGTGGCTCTTTGGGCGTGGGAGCCATCTCCAGACATATGGCCATTTTTGTGCCTGGCGCGGCGCCAAGTGGGAAAGGGTGGTTTTGAGGCTGAAGGCAGCAGGAAAGCCTGCAGCCCCCAGGTGTGTGGGGCTACGCAAGCGGTTCCCAAAGAGCTTTAGAAGAAGGCATAGTTTTCCCTGCTGGCTCTTTGGGCGTGGGACCAATCTCCAGACATATGGCCATTGTTGTGCCTGGCGTGGTGCCAAGTGGGAAAGGGTTGTTTTGAGGCTGAAGGCAGCAGGAAAGCCTGCAGCCCCCAGGTGTGTGGGGCTATGCAAGCGGTTCCCAAAGAGCTTTAGAAGAAGGCATAGTTTTCCCTGCTGGCTCTTTGGGCATGGGACCAAACTCCAGACATATGGCCGTTTTTGTGCCTGGCGCGGCGCCAAGTGGGAAAGGGTGGTTTTGAGGCTGAAGGCAGCAGGAAAGCCTGCAGCCCCCAGGTGTGTGGGGCTACGCAAGCGGTTCCCAAAGATCTTTAGAAGAAGGCACAGTTTTCCCTGCTGGCTCTTTGGGCGTGGGACCAATCTCCAGACATATGGCCATTTTTGTGCCTGGCGTGGCGCCAAGTGGGAAAGGGTGGTTTTGAGGCTGAAGGCAGCAGGAAAGCCTGCAACCCCCAGGTGTGTGGGGCTACGCAAGCGGTTCCCAAAGAGCTTTAGAAGAAGGCTTAATTTTCCCTGCTGGCTCTTTGGGCGTGGGACCAACCTCCAGACATATGGCCATTTTTGTGCCTGGCGCGGCGCCAAGTGGGAAAGGGTGGTTTTGAGGCTGAAGGCAGCAGGAAGGCCTGCAGCCCCCAGGTGTGTGGGGCTACGCAAGCGGTTCCCAAAGAGCTTTAGAAGAAGGCATAGTTTTCCCTGCTGGCTCTTTGGGCGTGGGACCAATCTCCAGACATATGGCCATTTTTGTGCCTGGGGCGGCGCCAAGTGGGAAAGGGTGGTTTTGAGGCTGAAGGCAGCAGGAAAGCCTGCAGCCCCCAGGTGTGTGGGGCTATGCAAGCGGTTCCCAAAGAGCTTTAGAAGAAGGCATAGTTTTCCCTGCTGGCTCTTTGGGCGTGGGACCAATCTCCAGATATATAGCCATTGTTGTGCCTGGCGCGGCGCCAAGTGGGAAAGGGTGGTTTTGAGGCTGAAGGCAGCAGGAAAGCCTGCAGCCCCCAGGTGTGTGGGGCTATGCAAGCGGTTCCCAAAGAGCTTTAGAACAAGGCATAATTTTCCCTGCTGGCTCTTTGGGCATGGGACCAATCTCCAGACATATGGCCATTTTTGTGCCTGGCGCGGCGCCAAGTGGGAAAGGGTGGTTTTGAGGCTGAAGGCAGCAGGAAAGCCTGCAGCCCGCAGGTCTGTGGGGCTACGCAAGCGGTTCCCAAAGAGCTTTAGAACAAGGCACAGTTTTCCCTGCTGGCTCTTTGGGTGTGGGAGCCATCTCCAGACATATGGCCATTTTTGTGCCTGGGGCGGCGCCAAGTGGGAAAGGGTGGTTTTGAGGCTGAAGGCAGGAGGAAGGCCTGCAGCCCCCAGGTGTGTGGGGCTACGCAAGCGGTTCCCAAAGAGCTTTAGAACAAGGCATAGTTTTCCCTGCTGGCTCTTTGGGCGTGGGACCAATCTCCAGACATATGGCCAGTTTTGTGCCTGGCGCGTCGCCAAGTGGGAAAGGGTGGTTTTGAGGCTGAAGGCAGCAGGAAAGCCTGCAGCCCCCAGGTGTGTGGGGCTATGCAAGCGGTTCCCAAAGAGCTTTAGAAGAAGGCATAGTTTTCCCTGCTGGCTCTTTGGGCGTGGGACCAATCTACAGACATATGGCCATTTTTGTGCCTGGCGCGGCGCCAAGTGGGAAAGGGTGGTTTTGAGGTTGAAGGCAGCAGGAAAGGCTGCAGCCCCCAGGTGTGTGGGTCTACGCAAGCGGTTCCCAAAGAGCTTTAGAACAAGGCATAATTTTCCCTGCTGGCTCTTTGGGCATGGGACCAAACACCAGACATATGGCCGTTTTTGTGCCTGGGGCGGCGCCAAGTGGGAAAGGGTGGTTTTGAGGCTGAAGGCAGCAGGAAAGCCTGCAGCCCGCAGGTCTGTGGGGCTACGCAAGCGGTTCCCAAAGATCTTTAGAACAAGGCACAGTTTTCCCTGCTGGCTCTTTGGGTGTGGGAGCCATCTCCAGACATATGGCCATTCTTGTGCCTGGCGCGGCGCCAAGTGGGAAAGGGTGGTTTTGAGGCTGAAGGCAGCAGGAAATCCTGCAGCCCCCAGGTGTGTGGGGCTACGCAAGCGGTTCCCAAAGAGCTTTAGAAGAAGGCATAGTTTTCCCTGCTGGCTCTTTGGGCGTGGGACCAAACTCCAGACATATGGACGTTTTTGTGCCTGGGGCGGCGCCAAGTGGGAAAGGGTGGTTTTGAGGCTGAAGGCAGCAGGAAAGCCTGCAGCCCCCAGGTGTGTGGGGCTACGCAAGCGGTTCCCAAAGATCTTTAGAAGAAGGCACAGTTTTCCCTGCTGGCTCTTTGGGCGTGGGACCAATCTCCAGACATATGGCCATTTTTGTGCCTGGCGTGGCGCCAAGTGGGAAAGGGTGGTTTTGAGGCTGAAGGCAGCAGGAAAGCCTGCAGCCCCCAGGTGTGTGGGGCTATGCAAGCGGTTCCCAAAGAGCTTTAGAAGAAGGCATAGTTTTCCCTGCTGGCTCTTTGGGCGTGGGACCAACCTCCAGACATATGGCCATTTTTGTGCCTGGCGCGGCGCCAAGTGGGAAAGGGTGGTTTTGAGGCTGAAGGCAGCAGGAAGGCCTGCAGCCCCCAGGTGTGTGGGGCTAGGCAAGCGGTTCCCAAAGAGCTTTAGAAGAAGGCATAGTTTTCCCTGCTGGCTCTTTGGGCGTGGGACCAATCTCCAGACATATGGCCATTGTTGTGCCTGGCGCGGCGCCAAGTGGGAAAGGGTGGTTTTGAGGCTGAAGGCAGCAGGAAAACCTGCAGCCCCCAGGTCTGTGGGGCTATGCAAGCGGTTCCCAAAGAGCTTTAGAAGAAGGCATAGTTTTCCCTGCTGGCTCTTTGGGCATGGGACCAAACACCCGACATATGGCCGTTTTTGTGCCTGGGGCGGCGCCAAGTGGGAAAGGGTGGTTTTGAGGCTGAAGGCAGCAGGAAAGCCTGCAGCCCCCAGGTGTGTGGGGCTACGCAAGCGGTTCCCAAAGAGCTTTAGAAGAAGGCATAGTATTCCCTGCTGGCTCTTTGGGCGTGGGACCAATCTCCAGCCATATGGCCATTGTTGTGCCTGGCGCGGCGCCAAGTGGGAAAGGGTGGTTTTGAGGCTGAAGGCAGCAGGAAAGCCTGCAGCCCACAGGTCTGTGGGCTACGCAAGCGGTTCCCAAAGAGCTTTAGAACAAGGCATAGTTTTCCCTGCTGGCTCTTTGGGCGTGGGACCAATCTCCAGACATATGGCCATTTTTGTGCCTGGCGCGGCGCCAAGTGGGAAAGGGTGGTTTTGAGGTTGAAGGCAGCAGGAAAGCCTGCAGCTCCCAGGTGTGTGGGGCTACGCAAGCGGTTCCCAAAGAGCTTTAGAAGAAGGCACAGTTTTCCCTGCTGGCTCTTTGGGCGTGGGAGCCATCTCCAGACATATGGCCATTTTTGTGCCTGGCGCGGCGCCAAGTGGGAAAGGGTGGTTTTGAGGCTGAAGGCAGCAGGAAAGCCTGCAGCCCCCAGGTGTGTGGGGCTACGCAAGCGGTTCCCAAAGAGCTTTAGAAGAAGGCATAGTTTTCCCTGCTGGCTCTTTGGGCGTGGGACCAATCTCCAGACATATGGCCATTGTTGTGCCTGGCGTGGTGCCAAGTGGGAAAGGGTGGTTTTGAGGCTGAAGGCAGCAGGAAAGCCTGCAGCCCGCAGGTGTGTGGGGCTATGCAAGCGGTTCCCAAAGAGCTTTAGAACAAGGCATAGTTTTCCCTGCTGGCTCTTTGGGTGTGGGACCAAACTCCAGACATATGGCCGTTTTTGTGCCTGGCGTGGCGCCAAGTGGGAAAGGGTGGTTTTGAGGCTGAAGGCAGCAGGAAAGCCTGCAGCCCTCAGGTCTGGGAGCTATGCAAGCGGTTCCCAAAGAGCTTTAGAACAAGGCATAGTTTTCCCTGCTGGCTCTTTGGGCGTGGGACCAATCTCCAGACATATGGCCATTTTTGTGCCTGGCGCGGCGCCAAGTGGGAAAGGGTGGTTTTGAGGTTGAAGGCAGCAGGAAAGCCTGCAGCCCCCAGGTGTGTGGGGCTACGCAAGCGGTTCCCAAAGAGCTTTAGAAGAAGGCACAGTTTTCCCTGCTGGCTCTTTGGGTGTGGGAGCCATCTCTAGACATATGGCCAGTTTTGTGCCTGGCGCGTCGCCAAGTGGGAAAGGGTGGTTTTGAGGCTGAAGGCAGCAGGAAAGCCTGCAGCCCCCAGGTGTGTGGGGCTACGCAAGCGGTTCCCAAAGAGCTTTAGAACAAGGCATAGTTTTCCCTGCTGGCTCTTTGGGCGTGGTACCAATCTCCAGACATATGGCCATTGTTGTGCCTGGCGCGGCGCCAAGTGGGAAAGGGTGGTTTTGAGGCTGAAGGCAGCAGGAAAGCCTGCAGCCCCCAGGTGTGTGGGGCTATGCAAGCGGTTCCCAAAGAGCTTTAGAAGAAGACATAATTTTCCCTGCTGGCTCTTTGGGCATGGGACCAAACACCAGACATATGGCCGTTTTTGTGCCTGGGGCGGCGCCAAGTGGGAAAGGGTGGTTTTGAGGCTGAAGGCAGCAGGAAAGCCTGCAGCCCGCAGGTGTGTGGGGCTATGCAAGCGGTTCCCAAAGAGCTTTAGAAGAAGGCATAGTTTTCCCTGCTGGCTCTTTGGGCGTGGGACCAATCTCCAGACATATGGCCATTTTTGTGCCTGGCGCGGCGCCAAGTGGGAAAGGGTGGTTTTGAGGCTGAAGGCAGCAGGAAAGCCTGCAGCCCCCAGGTGTGTGGGGTTACGCAAGCGGTTCCCAAAGAGCTTTAGAAGAAGGCATAGTTTTCCCTGCTGGCTCTTTGGGCGTGGGACCAACCTCCAGACATATGGCCATTGTTGTGCCTAGCGTGGTGCCAATTGGGAAAGGGTGGTTTTGAGGCTGAAGGCAGCAGGAAAGCCTGCAGCCCCCAGGTGTGTGGGGCTATGCAAGCGGTTCCCAAAGAGCTTTAGAAGAAGGCATAGTTTTCCCTGCTGGCTCTTTGGGCGTGGGACCAAACTCCAGACATATTGCCGTTTTTGTGCCTGGGGCGGCGCCAAGTGGGAAAGGGTGGTTTTGAGGCTGAAGGCAGCAGGAAAGCCTGCAGCCCCCAGGTCTGGGAGCTATGCAAGCGGTTCCCAAAGAGCTTTAGAAGAAGGCATAGTTTTCCCTGCTGGCTCTTTGGGCGTGGGACCAATCTCCAGACATATGGCCATTTTTGTGCCTGGCGCGGCGCCAAGTGGGAAAGGGTGGTTTTGAGGTTGAAGGCAGCAGGAAAGCCTGCAGCCCCCAGGTGTGTGAGGCTACGCAAGCGGTTCCCAAAGAGCTTTAGAAGAAGGCACAGTTTTCCCTGCTGGCTCTTTGGGTGTGGGAGCCATCTCTAGACATATGGCCATTTTTGTGCCTGGCGCGTCGCCAAGTGGGAAAGGGTGGTTTTGCGGCTGAAGGCAGCAGGAAAGCCTGCAGCCCCCAGGTGTGTGGGGCTACGCAAGCGGTTCCCAAAGAGCTTTAGAACAAGGCATAGTTTTCCCTGCTGGCTCTTTGGGCGTGGGACCAATCTCCAGACATATGGCCATTGTTGTGCCTGGCGCGGCGCCAAGTGGGAAAGGGTGGTTTTGAGGCTGAAGGCAGCAGGAAAGCCTGCAGCCCCCAGGTGTGAGGGGCTATGCAAGCGGTTCCCAAAGAGCTTTAGAACAAGACATAATTTTCCCTGCTGGCTCTTTGGGCATGGGACCAAACACCAGACATATGGCCGTTTTTGTGCCTGGGGCGGCGCCAAGTGGGAAAGGGTGGTTTTGAGGCTGAAGGCAGCAGGAAAGCCTGCAGCCCGCAGGTGTGTGGGGCTACGCAAGCGGTTCCCAAAGATCTTTAGAACAAGGCACAGTTTTCCCTGCTGGCTCTTTGGGTGTGGGAGCCATCTCCAGACATATGGCCATTTTTGTGCCTGGCTTGGCGCCAAGTGGGAAAGGGTGGTTTTGAGGCTGAAGGCAGCAGGAAAGCCTGTAGCCCCCAGGTGTGTGGGGCTATGCAAGCGGTTCCCAAAGATCTTTAGAACAAGGCACCCTTTTCCCTGCTGGCTCTTTGGGCGTGGGACCAATCTAAAGACATATGGCCATTTTTGTGCCTGGCGTGGCGCCAAGTGGGAAAGGGTGGTTTTGAGGCTGAAGGCAGCAGGAAAGCCTGCAGCCCCCAGGTGTGTGGGGCTACGCAAGCGGTTCCCAAAGAGCTTTAGAACAAGGCATAGTTTTCCCTGCTGGCTCTTTGGGCGTGGGACCAATCTCCAGACATATGGCCATTGTTGTGCCTGGCGCGGCGCCAAGTGGGAAAGGGTGGTTTTGAGGCTGAAGGCAGCAGGAAAGCCTGCAGCCCCCAGGTGTGTGGGGCTATGCAAGCGGTTCCCAAAGAGCTTTAGAAGAAGGCATAATTTTCCCTGCTGGCTCTTTGGGCGTGGGACCAAACTCCAGACATATGGCCGTTTTTGTGCCTGGCGCGGCGCCAAGTGGGAAAGGGTGGTTTTGAGGCTGAAGGCAGCAGGAAAGCCTGCAGCCCCCAGGTCTGGGGGCTATGCAAGCGGTTCCCAAAGAGCTTTAGAAGAAGGCATAGTTTTCCCTGCTGGCTCTTTGGGCGTGGGACCAATCTCCAGACATATGGCCATTTTTGTGCCTGGCGCGGCGCCAAGTGGGAAAGGGTGGTTTTGAGGTTGAAGGCAGCAGGAAAGCCTGCAGCCCCCAGGTGTGTGGGGCTACGCAAGCGGTTCCCAAAGAGCTTTAGAAGAAGGCACAGTTTTCCCTGGTGGCTCTTTGGGCGTGGGAGCCATCTCCAGACATATGGCCATTTTTGTGCCTGGCGCGGCGCCAAGTGGGAAAGGGTGGTTTTGAGGCTGAAGGCAGCAGGAAAGCCTGCAGCCCCCAGGTGTGTGGGGCTATGCAAGCGGTTCCCAAAGAGCTTTAGAAGAAGGCATAGTTTTCCCTGCTGGCTCTTTGGGCGTGGGACCAAACTCCAGACATATTGCCGTTTTTGTGCCTGGGGCGGCGCCAAGTGGGAAAGGGTGGTTTTGAGGCTGAAGGCAGCAGGAAAGCCTGCAGCCCCCAGGTCTGGGAGCTATGCAAGCGGTTCCCAAAGAGCTTTAGAAGAAGGCATAGTTTTCCCTGCTGGCTCTTTGGGCGTGGGACCAATCTCCAGACATATGGCCATTTTTGTGCCTGGCGCGGCGCCAAGTGGGAAAGGGTGGTTTTGAGGTTGAAGGCAGCAGGAAAGCCTGCAGCCCCCAGGTGTGTGAGGCTACGCAAGCGGTTCCCAAAGAGCTTTAGAAGAAGGCACAGTTTTCCCTGCTGGCTCTTTGGGTGTGGGAGCCATCTCTAGACATATGGCCATTTTTGTGCCTGGCGCGTCGCCAAGTGGGAAAGGGTGGTTTTGCGGCTGAAGGCAGCAGGAAAGCCTGCAGCCCCCAGGTGTGTGGGGCTACGCAAGCGGTTCCCAAAGAGCTTTAGAACAAGGCATAGTTTTCCCTGCTGGCTCTTTGGGCGTGGGACCAATCTCCAGACATATGGCCATTGTTGTGCCTGGCGCGGCGCCAAGTGGGAAAGGGTGGTTTTGAGGCTGAAGGCAGCAGGAAAGCCTGCAGCCCCCAGGTGTGAGGGGCTATGCAAGCGGTTCCCAAAGAGCTTTAGAACAAGACATAATTTTCCCTGCTGGCTCTTTGGGCATGGGACCAAACACCAGACATATGGCCGTTTTTGTGCCTGGGGCGGCGCCAAGTGGGAAAGGGTGGTTTTGAGGCTGAAGGCAGCAGGAAAGCCTGCAGCCCGCAGGTGTGTGGGGCTACGCAAGCGGTTCCCAAAGATCTTTAGAACAAGGCACAGTTTTCCCTGCTGGCTCTTTGGGTGTGGGAGCCATCTCCAGACATATGGCCATTTTTGTGCCTGGCTTGGCGCCAAGTGGGAAAGGGTGGTTTTGAGGCTGAAGGCAGCAGGAAAGCCTGTAGCCCCCAGGTGTGTGGGGCTATGCAAGCGGTTCCCAAAGATCTTTAGAACAAGGCACCCTTTTCCCTGCTGGCTCTTTGGGCGTGGGACCAATCTAAAGACATATGGCCATTTTTGTGCCTGGCGTGGCGCCAAGTGGGAAAGGGTGGTTTTGAGGCTGAAGGCAGCAGGAAAGCCTGCAGCCCCCAGGTGTGTGGGGCTACGCAAGCGGTTCCCAAAGAGCTTTAGAACAAGGCATAGTTTTCCCTGCTGGCTCTTTGGGCGTGGGACCAATCTCCAGACATATGGCCATTGTTGTGCCTGGCGCGGCGCCAAGTGGGAAAGGGTGGTTTTGAGGCTGAAGGCAGCAGGAAAGCCTGCAGCCCCCAGGTGTGTGGGGCTATGCAAGCGGTTCCCAAAGAGCTTTAGAAGAAGGCATAATTTTCCCTGCTGGCTCTTTGGGCGTGGGACCAAACTCCAGACATACGGCCGTTTTTGTGCCTGGCGCGGCGCCAAGTGGGAAAGGGTGGTTTTGAGGCTGAAGGCAGCAGGAAAGCCTGCAGCCCCCAGGTCTGGGGGCTATGCAAGCGGTTCCCAAAGAGCTTTAGAAGAAGGCATAGTTTTCCCTGCTGGCTCTTTGGGCGTGGGACCAAACTCCAGACATATTGCCGTTTTTGTGCCTGGGGCGGCGCCAAGTGGGAAAGGGTGGTTTTGAGGCTGAAGGCAGCAGGAAAGCCTGCAGCCCCCAGGTCTGGGAGCTATGCAAGCGGTTCCCAAAGAGCTTTAGAAGAAGGCATAGTTTTCCCTGCTGGCTCTTTGGGCGTGGGACCAATCTCCAGACATATGGCCATTTTTGTGCCTGGCGCGGCGCCAAGTGGGAAAGGGTGGTTTTGAGGTTGAAGGCAGCAGGAAAGCCTGCAGCCCCCAGGTGTGTGAGGCTACGCAAGCGGTTCCCAAAGAGCTTTAGAAGAAGGCACAGTTTTCCCTGCTGGCTCTTTGGGTGTGGGAGCCATCTCTAGACATATGGCCATTTTTGTGCCTGGCGCGTCGCCAAGTGGGAAAGGGTGGTTTTGCGGCTGAAGGCAGCAGGAAAGCCTGCAGCCCCCAGGTGTGTGGGGCTACGCAAGCGGTTCCCAAAGAGCTTTAGAAGAAGGCATAGTTTTCCCTGCTGGCTCTTTGGGCGTGGGACCAATCTCCAGACATATGGCCATTGTTGTGCCTGGCGCGGCGCCAAGTGGGAAAGGGTGGTTTTGAGGCTGAAGGCAGCAGGAAAGCCTGCAGCCCCCAGGTGTGAGGGGCTATGCAAGCGGTTCCCAAAGAGCTTTAGAACAAGACATAATTTTCCCTGCTGGCTCTTTGGGCATGGGACCAAACACCAGACATATGGCCGTTTTTGTGCCTGGGGCGGCGCCAAGTGGGAAAGGGTGGTTTTGAGGCTGAAGGCAGCAGGAAAGCCTGCAGCCCGCAGGTGTGTGGGGCTACGCAAGCGGTTCCCAAAGATCTTTAGAACAAGGCACAGTTTTCCCTGCTGGCTCTTTGGGTGTGGGAGCCATCTCCAGACATATGGCCATTTTTGTGCCTGGCTTGGCGCCAAGTGGGAAAGGGTGGTTTTGAGGCTGAAGGCAGCAGGAAAGCCTGTAGCCCCCAGGTGTGTGGGGCTATGCAAGCGGTTCCCAAAGATCTTTAGAACAAGGCACCCTTTTCCCTGCTGGCTCTTTGGGCGTGGGACCAATCTAAAGACATATGGCCATTTTTGTGCCTGGCGTGGCGCCAAGTGGGAAAGGGTGGTTTTGAGGCTGAAGGCAGCAGGAAAGCCTGCAGCCCCCAGGTGTGTGGGGCTACGCAAGCGGTTCCCAAAGAGCTTTAGAAGAAGGCATAGTTTTCCCTGCTGGCTCTTTGGGCGTGGGACCAATCTCCAGACATATGGCCATTGTTGTGCCTGGCGCGGCGCCAAGTGGGAAAGGGTGGTTTTGAGGCTGAAGGCAGCAGGAAAGCCTGCAGCCCCCAGGTGTGTGGGGCTATGCAAGCGGTTCCCAAAGAGCTTTAGAAGAAGGCATAATTTTCCCTGCTGGCTCTTTGGGCGTGGGACCAAACTCCAGACATATGGCCGTTTTTGTGCCTGGCGCGGCGCCAAGTGGGAAAGGGTGGTTTTGAGGCTGAAGGCAGCAGGAAAGCCTGCAGCCCCCAGGTGTGTGGGGCTACGCAAGCGGTTCCCAAAGAGCTTTAGAAGAAGGCACAGTTTTCCCTGGTGGCTCTTTGGGCGTGGGAGCCATCTCCAGACATATGGCCATTTTTGTGCCTGGCGCGGCGCCAAGTGGGAAAGGGTGGTTTTGAGGCTGAAGGCAGCAGGAAAGCCTGCAGCCCCCAGGTGTGTGGGGCTACGCAAGCGGTTCCCAAAGAGCTTTAGAAGAAGGCATAGTTTTCCCTGCTGGCTCTTTGGGCGTGGGACCAATCTCCAGACATATGGCCATTTTTGTGCGTGGTGCGGCGCCAAGTGGGAAAGGGTGGTTTTGAGGCTGAAGGCAGCAGGAAAGCCTGCAGCCCGCAGGTCTGTGGGGCTACGCAAGCGGTTCCCAAAGAGCTTTAGAACAAGGCACAGTTTTCCCTGCTGGCTCTTTGGGTGTGGGAGCCATCTCCAGACATATGGCCATTTTTGTGCCTGGGGCGGCGCCAAGTGGGAAAGGGTGGTTTTGAGGCTGAAGGCAGCAGGAAGGCCTGCAGCCCCCAGGTGTGTGGGGCTACGCAAGCGGTTCCCAAAGAGCTTTAGAACAAGGCATAGTTTTCCCTGCTGGCTCTTTGGGCGTGGGACCAATCTCCAGACATATGGCCAGTTTTGTGCCTGGCGCGTCGCCAAGTGGGAAAGGGTGGTTTTGAGGCTGAAGGCAGCAGGAAAGCCTGCAGCCCCCAGGTGTGTGGGGCTATGCAAGCGGTTCCCAAAGAGCTTTAGAAGAAGGCATAGTTTTCCCTGCTGGCTCTTTGGGCGTGGGACCAATCTACAGACATATGGCCATTTTTGTGCCTGGCGCGGCGCCAAGTGGGAAAGGGTGGTTTTGAGGTTGAAGGCAGCAGGAAAGGCTGCAGCCCCCAGGTGTGTGGGGCTACGCAAGCGGTTCCCAAAGAGCTTTAGAAGAAGGCACAGTTTTCCCTGCTGGCTCTTTGGGTGTGGGAGCCATCTCTAGACATATGGCCATTTTTGTGCCTGGCGCGGCGCCAAGTGGGAAAGGGTGGTTTTCAGGCTGAAGGCAGCAGGAAAGACTGCAGCCCCCAGGTGTGTGGGGCTACGCAAGCGGTTCCCAAAGAGCTTTAGAAGAAGGCATAGTTTTCCCTGCTGGCTCTTTGGGCGTGGGACCAATCTCCAGACATATGGCCATTGTTGTGCCTGGCGCGGCGTCAAGTGGGAAAGGGTGGTTTTGAGGCTGAAGGCAGCAGGAAAGCCTGCAGCCCCCAGGTGTGTGGGGCTATGCAAGCGGTTCCCAAAGAGCTTTAGAACAAGGCATAATTTTCCCTGCTGGCTCTTTGGGCATGGGACCAAACACCAGACATATGGCCGTTTTTGTGCCTGGGGCGGCGCCAAGTGGGAAAGGGTGGTTTTGAGGCTGAAGGCAGCAGGAAAGCCTGCAGCCCGCAGGTCTGTGGGGCTACGCAAGCGGTTCCCAAAGATCTTTAGAACAAGGCACAGTTTTCCCTGCTGGCTCTTTGGGTGTGGGAGCCATCTCCAGACATATGGCCATTTTTGTGCCTGGCGCGGCGCCAAGTGGGAAAGGGTGGTTTTGAGGCTGAAGGCAGCAGGAAATCCTGCAGCCCCCAGGTGTGTGGGGCTACGCAAGCGGTTCCCAAAGAGCTTTAGAAGAAGGCATAGTTTTCCCTGCTGGCTCTTTGGGCGTGGGACCAATCTCCAGCCATATGGCCATTGTTGTGCCTGGCGCGGCGCCAAGTGGGAAAGGGTGGTTTTGAGGCTGAAGGCAGCAGGAAAGCCTGCAGCCCCCAGGTGTGTGGGGCTATGCAAGCGGTTCCCAAAGAGCTTTAGAAGAAGGCATAGTTTTCCCTGCTGGCTCTTTGGGCGTGGGACCAAACTCCAGACATATGGACGTTTTTGTGCCTGGGGCGGCGCCAAGTGGGAAAGGGTGGTTTTGAGGCTGAAGGCAGCAGGAAAGCCTGCAGCCCCCAGGTGTGTGGGGCTACGCAAGCGGTTCCCAAAGATCTTTAGAACAAGGCACAGTTTTCCCTGCTGGCTCTTTGGGCGTGGGACCAATCTCCAGACATATGGCCATTTTTGTGCCTGGCGTGGCGCCAAGTGGGAAAGGGTGGTTTTGAGGCTGAAGGCAGCAGGAAAGCCTGCAGCCCCCAGGTGTGTGGGGCTAGGCAAGCGGTTCCCAAAGAGCTTTAGAAGAAGGCATAGTTTTCCCTGCTGGCTCTTTGGGCGTGGGACCAACCTCCAGACATATGGCCATTTTTGTGCCTGGCGCGGCGCCAAGTGGGAAAGGGTGGTTTTGAGGCTGAAGGCAGCAGGAAGGCCTGCAGCCCCCAGGTGTGTGGGGCTATGCAAGCGGTTCCCAAAGAGCTTTAGAAGAAGGCATAGTTTTCCCTGCTGGCTCTTTGGGCGTGGGACCAATCTCCAGACATATGGCCAGTTTTGTGCCTGGCGCGTCGCCAAGTGGGAAAGGGTGGTTTTGAGGCTGAAGGCAGCAGGAAAGCCTGCAGCCCCCAGGTGTGTGGGGCTATGCAAGCGGTTCCCAAAGAGCTTTAGAAGAAGGCACAGTTTTCCCTGCTGGCTCTTTGGGCGTGGGACCAATCTCCAGACATATGGCCATTTTTGTGCCTGGCGCGGCGCCAAGTGGGAAAGGGTGGTTTTGAGGTTGAAGGCAGCAGGAAAGCCTGCAGCCCCCAGGTGTGTGGGGCTAGGCAAGCGGTTCCCAAAGAGCTTTAGAAGAAGGCATAGTTTTCCCTGCTGGCTCTTTGGGCGTGGGACCAATCTCCAGACATATGGCCATTGTTGTGCCTGGCGCGGCGCCAAGTGGGAAAGGGTGGTTTTGAGGCTGAAGGCAGCAGGAAAACCTGCAGCCCCCAGGTCTGTGGGGCTATGCAAGCGGTTCCCAAAGAGCTTTAGAAGAAGGCATAGTTTTCCCTGCTGGCTCTTTGGGCATGGGACCAAACACCCGACATATGGCCGTTTTTGTGCCTGGGGCGGCGCCAAGTGGGAAAGGGTGGTTTTGAGGCTGAAGGCAGCAGGAAAGCCTGCAGCCCCCAGGTGTGTGGGGCTACGCAAGCGGTTCCCAAAGAGCTTTAGAAGAAGGCATAGTATTCCCTGCTGGCTCTTTGGGCGTGGGACCAATCTCCAGCCATATGGCCATTGTTGTGCCTGGCGCGGCGCCAAGTGGGAAAGGGTGGTTTTGAGGCTGAAGGCAGCAGGAAAGCCTGCAGCCCACAGGTCTGTGGGCTACGCAAGCGGTTCCCAAAGAGCTTTAGAACAAGGCATAGTTTTCCCTGCTGGCTCTTTGGGCGTGGGACCAAACTCCAGACATATGGCCGTTTTTGTGCCTGGGGCGGCGCCAAGTGGGAAAGGGTGGTTTTGAGGCTGAAGGCAGCAGGAAAGCCTGCAGCCCCCAGGTGTGTGGGGCTATGCAAGCGGTTCCCAAAGAGCTTTAGAAGAAGGCATAGTTTTCCCTGCTGGCTCTTTGGGCGTGGAACCAACCTCCAGACATATGGCCATTTTTGTGCCTGGCGCGGCGCCAAGTGGGAAAGTGTGGTTTTGAGGCTGAAGGCAGCAGGAAAGCCTGCAGCCCCCAGGTGTGTGGGGCTACGCCAGCGGTTCCCAAAGATCTTTAGAAGAAGGCATAGTTTTCCCTGCTGGCTCTTTGGGCGTGGGACCAATCTCCAGACATATGGCCATTTTTGTGCCTGGCGCGGCGCCAAGTGGGAAAGGGTGGTTTTGAGGTTGAAGGCAGCAGGAAAGCCTGCAGCCCCCAGGTGTGTGGGGCTACGCAAGCGGTTCCCAAAGAGCTTTAGAACAAGGCGCAGTTTTCCCTGGTGGCTCTTTGGGCGTGGGAGCCATCTCCAGACATATGGCCATTTTTGTGCCTGGCGCGGCGCCAAGTGGGAAAGGGTGGTTTTGAGGCTGAAGGCAGCAGGAAAGCCTGCAGCCCCCAGGTGTGTGGGGCTACGCAAGCGGTTCCCAAAGAGCTTTAGAAGAAGGCACAGTATTCCCTGCTGGCTCTTTGGGCGTGGGACCAATCTCCAGCCATATGGCCATTGTTGTGCCTGGCGCGGCGCCAAGTGGGAAAGGGTGGTTTTGAGGCTGAAGGCAGCAGGAAAGCCTGCAGCCCACAGGTCTGTGGGCTACGCAAGCGGTTCCCAAAGAGCTTTAGAACAAGGCATAGTTTTCCCTGCTGGCTCTTTGGGCGTGGGACCAAACTCCAGACATATGGCCGTTTTTGTGCCTGGGGCGGCGCCAAGTGGGAAAGGGTGGTTTTGAGGCTGAAGGCAGCAGGAAAGCCTGCAGCCCCCAGGTGTGTGGGGCTACGCAAGCGGTTCCCAAAGATCTTTAGAACAAGGCACAGTTTTCCCTGCTGGCTCTTTGGGCGTGGGACCAATCTCCAGACATATGGCCATTTTTGTGCCTGGCGTGGCGCCAAGTGGGAAAGGGTGGTTTTGAGGCTGAAGGCAGCAGGAAAGCCTGCAGCCCCCAGGTGTGTGGGGCTATGCAAGCGGTTCCCAAAGAGCTTTAGAAGAAGGCATAGTTTTCCCTGCTGGCTCTTTGGGCGTGGGACCAACCTCCAGACATATGGCCATTTTTGTGCCTGGCGCGGCGCCAAGTGGGAAAGTGTGGTTTTGAGGCTGAAGGCAGCAGGAAAGCCTGCAGCCCCCAGGTGTGTGGGGCTATGCAAGCGGTTCCCAAAGATCTTTAGAAGAAGGCATAGTTTTCCCTGCTGGCTCTTTGGGCGTGGGACCAATCTCCAGACATATGGCCATTTTTGTGCCTAGCGCGGCGCCAAGTGGGAAAGGGTGGTTTTGAGGTTGAAGGCAGCAGGAAAGCCTGCAGCCCCCAGGTGTGTGGGGGTACGCAAGCGGTTCCCAAAGAGCTTTAGAACAAGGCGCAGTTTTCCCTGGTGGCTCTTTGGGCGTGGGAGCCATCTCCAGACATATGGCCATTTTTGTGCCTGGCGCGGCGCCAAGTGGGAAAGGGTGGTTTTGAGGCTGAAGGCAGCAGGAAAGCCTGCAGCCCCAAGGTGTGTGGGGCTACGCAAGCGGTTCCCAAAGAGCTTTAGAAGAAGGCATAGTTTTCCCTGCTGGCTCTTTGGGCGTGGGACCAATCTCCAGACATATGGCCATTGTTGTGCCCGGCGCGGCGCCAAGTGGGAAAGGGTGGTTTTGAGGCTGAAGGCAGCAGGAAAGCCTGCAGCCCCCAGGTGTGTGGGGCTATGCAAGCGGTTTCCAAAGAGCTTTAGAAGAAGGCATAGTTTTCCCTGCTGGCTCTTTGGGCGTGGGACTAAACTCCAGACATATGGCCATTTTTGTGCCTGGCGCGGCGCCAAGTGGGAAAGGGTGGTTTTGAGGCTGAAGGCAGCAGGAAAGCCTGCAGCCCCCAGGTCTGGGAGCTATGCAAGCGGTTCCCAAAGAGCTTTAGAAGAAGGCATAGTTTTCCCTGCTGGCTCTTTGGGCGTGGGACCAATCGCCAGACATATGGCCATTTTTGTGCCTGGCGCGGCGCCAAGTGGGAAAGGGTGGTTTTGAGGTTGAAGGCAGCAGGAAAGCCTGCAGCCCCCAGGTGTGTGGGGCTACGCAAGCGGTTCCCAAAGAGCTTTAGAAGAAGGCACAGTTTTCCCTGCTGGCTCTTTGGGCGTGGGACCAATCTCCAGACATATGGCCATTTTTGTGCCTGGCGCGGCGCCAAGTGGGAAAGGGTGGTTTTGCGGCTAAAGGCAGCAGGAAAGCCTGCAGCCCCCAGGTGTGTGGGGCTACGCCAGCGGTTCCCAAAGAGCTTTAGAAGAAGGCATAGTTTTCCCTGCTGGCTCTTTGGGCGTGGGACCAATCTAAAGACATATGGCCATTTTTGTGCCTGGCGTGGCGCCAATTGTGAAAGGGTGGTTTTGAGGCTGAAGGCAGCAGGAAGGCCTGCAGCCCCCAGGTGTGTGGGGCTACGCCAGCGGTTCCCAAAGATCTTTAGAAGAAGGCACAGCTTTCCCTGCTGGCTCTTTGGGCGTGGGACCAATCTCCAGACATATGGCCGTTTTTGTGCCTGGCGCGGCGCCAATTGTGAAAGGGTGGTTTTGAGGCTGAAGGCAGCAGGAAGGCCTGCAGCCCCCAGGTGTGTGGGGCCACACAAGCGGTTCCCAAAGAGCTTTAGAAGAAGGCATAGTTTTCCCTGCTGGCTCTTTGGGCGTGAGACCAATCTCCAGACATATGGCCAGTTTTGTGCCTGGCGCGTCGCCAAGTGGGAAAGGGTGGTTTTGAGGCTGAAGGCAGCAGGAAAGCCTGCAGCCCCAAGGTGTGTGGGGCTACGCAAGCGGTTCCCAAAGAGCTTTAGAAGAAGGCATAGTTTTCCCTGCTGGCTCTTTGGGCGTGGGACCAATCTCCAGACATATGGCCATTGTTGTGCCCGGCGCGGCGCCAAGTGGGAAAGGGTGGTTTTGAGGCTGAAGGCAGCAGGAAAGCCTGCAGCCCCCAGGTGTGTGGGGCTATGCAAGCGGTTTCCAAAGAGCTTTAGAAGAAGGCATAGTTTTCCCTGCTGGCTCTTTGGGCGTGGGACTAAACTCCAGACATATGGCCATTTTTGTGCCTGGCGCGGCGCCAAGTGGGAAAGGGTGGTTTTGAGGCTGAAGGCAGCAGGAAAGCCTGCAGCCCCCAGGTCTGGGAGCTATGCAAGCGGTTCCCAAAGAGCTTTAGAAGAAGGCATAGTTTTCCCTGCTGGCTCTTTGGGCGTGGGACCAATCGCCAGACATATGGCCATTTTTGTGCCTGGCGCGGCGCCAAGTGGGAAAGGGTGGTTTTGAGGTTGAAGGCAGCAGGAAAGCCTGCAGCCCCCAGGTGTGTGGGGCTACGCAAGCGGTTCCCAAAGAGCTTTAGAAGAAGGCACAGTTTTCCCTGCTGGCTCTTTGGGCGTGGGACCAATCTCCAGACATATGGCCATTTTTGTGCCTGGCGCGGCGCCAAGTGGGAAAGGGTGGTTTTGCGGCTAAAGGCAGCAGGAAAGCCTGCAGCCCCCAGGTGTGTGGGGCTACGCCAGCGGTTCCCAAAGAGCTTTAGAAGAAGGCATAGTTTTCCCTGCTGGCTCTTTGGGCGTGGGACCAATCTAAAGACATATGGCCATTTTTGTGCCTGGCGTGGCGCCAATTGTGAAAGGGTGGTTTTGAGGCTGAAGGCAGCAGGAAGGCCTGCAGCCCCCAGGTGTGTGGGGCTACGCCAGCGGTTCCCAAAGATCTTTAGAAGAAGGCACAGCTTTCCCTGCTGGCTCTTTGGGCGTGGGACCAATCTCCAGACATATGGCCGTTTTTGTGCCTGGCGCGGCGCCAATTGTGAAAGGGTGGTTTTGAGGCTGAAGGCAGCAGGAAGGCCTGCAGCCCCCAGGTGTGTGGGGCCACACAAGCGGTTCCCAAAGAGCTTTAGAAGAAGGCATAGTTTTCCCTGCTGGCTCTTTGGGCGTGAGACCAATCTCCAGACATATGGCCAGTTTTGTGCCTGGCGCGTCGCCAAGTGGGAAAGGGTGGTTTTGAGGCTGAAGGCAGCAGGAAAGCCTGCAGCCCCCAGGTGTGTGGGGCTATGCAAGCGGTTCCCAAAGAGCTTTAGAAGAAGGCATAGTTTTCCCTGCTGGCTCTTTGGGCGTGGGACCAATCTCTAGACATATGGCCATTTTTGTGCCTGGCGCGGCGCCAAGTGGGAAAGGGTGGTTTTGAGGTTGAAGGCAGCAGGAAAGCCTGCAGCCCCCAGGTGTGTGGGGCTACGCAAGCGGTTCCCAAAGAGCTTTAGAACAAGGCGCAGTTTTCCCTGGTGGCTCTTTGGGCGTGGGAGCCATCTCCAGACATATGGCCATTTTTGTGCCTGGCGCGGCGCCAAGTGGGAAAGGGTGGTTTTGAGGCTGAAGGCAGCAGGAAAGCCTGCAGCCCGCAGGTGTGTGGGGCTACGCAAGCGGTTCCCAAAGAGCTTTAGAACAAGGCATAGTTTTCCCTGCTGGCTCTTTGGGCGTGGGACCAATCTCCAGACATATGGCCATTGTTGTGCCTGGCGCGGCGCCAAGTGGGAAAGGGTGGTTTTGAGGCTGAAGGCAGCAGGAAAGCCTGCAGCCCCCAGGTCTGTGGGGCTATGGAAGCGGTTTCCAAAGAGCTTTAGAAGAAGGCATAGTTTTCCCTGCTGGCTCTTTGGGCGTCGACCAAACTCCAGACATATGGCCGTTTTTGTGCCTGGCGCGGCGCCAAGTGGGAAAGGGTGGTTTTGAGGCTGAAGGCAGCAGGAAAGCCTGCAGCCCCCAGGTCTGTGGGGCTACGCAAGCGGTTCCCAAAGATCTTTAGAACAAGGCACAGTTTTCCCTGCTGGCTCTTTGGGCGTGGGACCAATCTCCAGACATATGGCCATTTTTGTGCCTGGCGTGGCGCCAAGTGGGAAAGGGTGGTTTTGAGGCTGAAGGCAGCAGGAAAGCCTGCAGCCCGCAGGTGTGTGGGGCTAGGCAAGCGGTTCCCAAAGATCTTTAGAAGAAGGCATAGTTTTCCCTGCTGGCTCTTTGGGCGTGGGACCAACCTCCAGACATATGGCCAGTTTTGTGCCTGGGGCGGCGCCAAGTGGGAAAGTGTGATTTTGAGGCTGAAGGCAGCAGGAAAGCCTGCAGCCCCCAGGTGTGTGGGGCTACGCAAGCGGTTCCCAAAGAGCTTTAGAAGAAGGCACAGATTTCCCTGCTGGCTCTTTGGGCGTGGGACCAATCTCCAGACATATGGCCGTTTTTGTGCCTGGGGCGGCGCCAAGTGGGAAAGGGTGGTTTTGCGGCTGAAGGCAGCAGGAAAGCCTGCAGCCCCCAGGTGTGTGGGGCTACGCAAGCCGTTCCCAAAGAGCTTTAGAAGAAGGCATAGTTTTCCCTGCTGGCTCTTTGGGCGTGGGACCAATCTCCAGACATATGGCCATTTTTGTGCCTGGCGCAGCGCCAAGTGGGAAAGGGTGGTTTTGAGGCTGAAGGCAGCAGGAAAGCCTGCAGCCCCCAGGTGTGTGGGGCTATGCAAGCGGTTCCCAAAGAGCTTTAGAAGAAGGCATAGTTTTCCCTGCTGGCTCTTTGGGCGTGGGACCAATCTCCAGACATATGGCCATTTTTGTGCCTGGCGCGGCGCCAAGTGGGAAAGGGTGGTTTTGAGGTTGAAGGCAGCAGGAAAGCCTGCAGCCCCCAGGTGTGTGGGGCTACGCAAGCGGTTCCCAAAGAGCTTTAGAACAAGGCACAGTTTTCCCTGCTGGCTCTTTGGGCGTGGGAGCCATCTCCAGACATATGGCCATTTTTGTGCCTGGCGCGGCGCCAAGTGGGAAAGGGTGGTTTTGAGGCTGAAGGCAGCAGGAAAGCCTGCAGCCCCAAGGTTTGTGGGGCTACGCAAGCGGTTCCCAAAGAGCTTTAGAACAAGGCATAGTTTTCCCTGCTGGCTCTTTGGGCGTGGGACCAATCTCCAGCCATATGGCCATTGTTGTGCCTGGCGCGGCGCCAAGTGGGAAAGGGTGGTTTTGAGGCTGAAGGCAGCAGGAAAGCCTGCAGCCCCAAGGTTTGTGGGGCTACGCAAGCGGTTCCCAAAGAGCTTTAGAAGAAGGCACAGTTTTCCCTGCTGGCTCTTTGGGCGTGGGACCAATCTAAAGACATATGGCCATTTTTGTGCCTGGCGTGGCGCCAAGTGGGAATGGGTGGTTTTGAGGTTGAAGGCAGCAGGAAAGCCTGCAGCCCCCAGGTGTGTGGGGCTACGCAAGCGGTTCCCAAAGAGCTTTAGAAGAAGGCATAGTTTTCCCTGCTGGCTCTTTGGGCGTGGGACTAAACTCCAGACATATGGCCATTTTTGTGCCTGGCGCGGCGCCAAGTGGGAAAGGGTGGTTTTGAGGCTGAAGGCAGCAGGAAAGCCTGCAGCCCCCAGGTCTGGGAGCTATGCAAGCGGTTCCCAAAGAGCTTTAGAAGAAGGCATAGTTTTCCCTGCTGGCTCTTTGGGCGTGGGACCACTCTAAAGACATATGGCCATTTTTGTGCCTGGCGCGGCGCCAAGTGGGAAAGGGTGGTTTTGAGGCTGAAGGCAGCAGGAAAGCCTGCAGCCCCCAGGTCTGTGGGGCTACGCAAGCGGATCCCAAAGAGCTTTACAAGAAGGCATAGTTTTCCCTGCTGGCTCTTTGGGTGTGGGAGCCATCTCCAGACATATGGCCATTTTTGTGCCTGGGGCGGCGCCAAGTGGGAAAGGGTGGTTTTGAGGCTGAAGGCAGCAGGAAAGCCTGCAGCCCCCAGGTGTGTGGGGCTACGCAAGCGGTTCCCAAAGAGCTTTATAAGAAGGCATAGTTTTCCCTGCTGGCTCTTTGGGCGTGGGACCAATCTCCAGCCATATGGCCATTGTTGTGCCTGGCGCGGCGCCAAGTGGGAAAGGGTGGTTTTGAGGCTGAAGGCAGCAGGAAAGCCTGCAGCCCACAGGTCTGGGGGCTACGCAAGCGGTTCCCAAAGAGCTTTAGAACAAGGCATAGTTTTCCCTGCTGGCTCTTTGGGCGTGGGATCAAACTCCAGACATATGGCCGTTTTTGTGCCTGGCGCGGCGCCAAGTGGGAAAGGGTGGTTTTGAGGCTGAAGGCAGCAGGAAAGCCTGCAGCCCCCAGGTGTGTGGGGCTACGCAAGCGGTTCCCAAAGATCTTTAGAACAAGGCACAGTTTTCCCTGCTGGCTCTTTGGGCATGGGACCAATCTCCAGACATATGGCCATTTTTGTGCCTAGCGTGGCGCCAAGTGGGAAAGGGTGGTTTTGAGGCTGAAGGCAGCAGGAAAGCCTGCAGCCCGCAGGTGTGTGGGGCTAGGCAAGCGGTTCCCAAAGAGCTTTAGAAGTAGGCATAGTTTTCCCTGCTGGCTCTTTGGGCGTGGGACCAACCTCCAGACATATGGCCATTTTTGTGCCTGGCGCGGCGCCAAGTGGGAAAGTGTGGTTTTGAGGCTGAAGGCAGCAGGAAAGCCTGCAGCCCCCAGGTGTGTGGGGCTACGCAAGCAGTTCCCAAAGAGCTTTAGAAGAAGGCACAGATTTCCCTGCTGGCTCTTTGGGCGTGGGACCAATCTCCAGACATATGGCCGTTTTTGTGCCTGGCGCGGCACCAAGTGGGAAAGGGTGGTTTTGCGGCTGAAGGCAGCAGGAAAGCCTGCAGCCCCCAGGTGTGTGGGGCTATGCAAGCGGTTCCCAAAGAGCTTTAGAAGAAGGCATAGTTTTCCCTGCTGGCTCTTTGGGCGTGGGACCAATCTCCAGACATATGGCCATTTTTGTGCCTGGCGCGGCGCCAAGTGGGAAAGGGTGGTTTTGAGGTTGAAGGCAGCAGGAAAGCCTGCAGCCCCCAGGTGTGTGGGGCTACGCAAGCGGTTCCCAAAGAGCTTTAGAACAAGGCACAGTTTTCCCTGGTGGCTCTTTGGGCGTGGGAGCCATCTCCAGACATATGGCCATTTTTGTGCCTGGCGCGGCGCCAAGTGGGAAAGGGTGGTTTTGAGGTTGAAGGCAGCAGGAAAGCCTGCAGCCCCAAGGTTTGTGGGGCTACGCAAGCGGTTCCCAAAGAGCTTTAGAACAAGGCATAGTTTTCCCTGCTGGCTCTTTGGGCGTGGGACCAATCTCCAGACTTATGGCCATTGTTGTGCCTGGCGCGGCGCCAAGTGGGAAAGGGTGGTTTTGAGGCTGAAGGCAGCAGGAAAGCCTGCAGCCCCCAGGTGTGTGGGGCTAGGCAAGCGGTTCCCAAAGAGCTTTAGAAGAAGGCATAGTTTTCCCTGCTGGCTCTTTGGGCGTGGGACCAAACTCCAGACATATGGCCATTTTTGTGCCTGGGGCGGCGCCAAGTGGGAAAGGGTGGTTTTGAGGCTGAAGGCAGCAGGAAAGCCTGCAGCCCCAAGGTTTGTGGGGCTACGCAAGCGGTTCCCAAAGAGCTTTAGGACAAGGCATAATTTTCCCTCATGGCTCTTTGGGCGTGGGACCAATCTCCGGACATATGGCCATTGTTGTGCCTGGCGCGGCGCCAAGTGGGAAAGGGTGGTTTTGAGGTTGAAGGCAGCAGGAAAGCCTGCAGCCCCCAGGTGTGTGGGGCTACGCAAGCGGTTCCCAAAGAGCTTTAGAAGAAGGCACAGTTTTCCCTGCTGGCTCTTTGGGCGTGGGACCAATCTAAAGACATATGGCCATTTTTGTGCCTGGCGTGGCGCCAAGTGGGAAAGGGTGGTTTTGAGGCTGAAGGCAGCAGGAAAGCCTGCAGCCCCCAGGTGTGTGGGGCTACGCTAGCGGTTCCCAAAGAGCTTTAGAACAAGGCACAGTTTTCCCTCCTGGCTCTTTGGGCGTGGGACCAAGCTCCAGACATATGGCCGTTTTTGTGCCTGGCGCGGCGCCAAGTGGGAAAGGGTGGTTTTGAGGCTGAAGGCAGCAGGAAATCCTGCAGCCCCCAGGTGTGTGGGGCTACGCAAGCGGTTCCCAAAGAGCTTTAGAACAAGGCATAGTTTTCCCTGCTGGCTCTTTGGGCGTGG
Source organism: Larus michahellis (assembly GCF_964199755.1). Classification (NCBI taxonomy): domain Eukaryota; kingdom Metazoa; phylum Chordata; class Aves; order Charadriiformes; family Laridae; genus Larus; species Larus michahellis. The sequence goes on from NC_133902.1 coordinate 13,341,948, forward strand.
GTCCCATCTCCAGACATATGGCCATTTTTGTGCCTGGCGCGGCGCCAAGTGGGAAAGGGTGGTTTTGAGGTTGAAGGCAGCAGGAAAGCCTGCAGCCCGCAGGTCTGTGGGGCTATGCAAGCGGTTCCCAAAGGGCTTTAGAACAAGGCATAGTTTTCCCTGCTGGCTCTTTGGGCGTGGGACCAATCTCCAGACATATGGCCATTTTTGTGCCTGGCGCGGCGCCAAGTGGGAAAGGGTGGTTTTGAGGCTGAAGGCAGCAGGAAAGCCTGCAGCCCCCAGGTCTGTGGGGCTACGCAAGCGGTTCCCAAAGAGCTTTAGAAGAAGGCATAGTTTTCCCTGCTGGCTCTTTGGGCGTGGGACCAATCTCCAGACATATGGCCATTTTTGTGCCTGGCGCGGCGCCAAGTGGGAAAGGGTGGTTTTGAGGCTGAAGGCAGCAGGAAAGCCTGCAGCCCCCAGGTGTGTGGGGCTATGCAAGCGGTTCCCAAATATCTTTAGAAGAAGGCACAGTTTTCCCTGCTGGCTCTTTGGGCGTGGGACCAATCTCCAGACATATGGCCATTTTTGTGCCTGACGCGGCGCCAAGTGGGAAAGGGTGGTTTTGAGGCTGAAGGCAGCAGGAAAGCCTGCAGCCCCCAGGTGTGTGGGGCTACGCAAGCGGTTCCCAAAGAGCTTTAGAACAAGGCGCAGTTTTCCCTGCTGGCTCTTTGGGCGTGGGACCAATCTCCAGACATATGGCCATTTTTGTGCCTGGCGCGGCGCCAAGTGGGAAAGGGTGGTTTTGAGGCTGAAGGCAGCAGGAAAGCCTGCAGCCCCCAGGTGTGTGGGGCTATGCAAGCGGTTCCCAAAGATCTTTAGAAGAAGGCATAGTTTTCCCTGCTGGCTCTTTGGGCGTGGGATCAAACTCCAGACATATGGCCGTTTTTGTGCCTGGCGCGGCGCCAAGTGGGAAAGGGTGGTTTTGAGGCTGAAGGCAGCAGGAAAGCCTGCAGCCCCCAGGTGTGTGGGGCTACGCAAGCGGTTCCCAAATATCTTTAGAAGAAGGCACAGTTTTCCCTGGTGGCTCTTTGGGCGTGGGACCAATCTAAAGACATATGGCCATTTCTGTGCCTGGCGCGGCGCCAAGTGGGAAAGGGTGGTTTTGAGGCTGAAGGCAGCAGGAAAGCCTGCAGACCCCAGGTGTGTGGGGCTAGGCAAGCGGTTCCCAAAGAGCTTTAGAAGAAGGCATAGTTTTCCCTGCTGGCTCTTTGGGCGTGGGACCAACCTCCAGACATATGGCCATTTTTATGCCTGGCGCGGCGCCAAGTGGGAAAGGGTGGTTTTGAGGCTGAAGGCAGCAGGAAAGCCTGCAGCCCCCAGGTGTGTGGGGCTACGCTAGCGGTTCCCAAAGATCTTTAGAAGAAGGCACAGTTTTCCCTGCTGGCTCTTTGGGCGTGGGACCAATGTCCAGACATATGGCCATTTTTGTGCCTGGCGCGGCGCCAAGTGGGAAAGGGTGGTTTTGAGGCTGAAGGCAGCAGGAAAGCCTGCAGCCCCCAGGTCTGGGGGCTACGCAAGCGGTTCCCAAAGAGCTTTAGAACAAGGCATAGTTTTTCCTGCTGGCTCTTTGGGCGTGGGACCAATCTCCAGACATATGGCCATTTTTGTGCCTGGCGCGGCGCCAAGTGGGAAAGGGTGGTTTTGAGGCTGAAGGCAGCAGGAAAGCCTGCAGCCCCCAGGTGTGTGGGGCTACGCAAGCGGTTCCCAAAGAGCTTTAGAACAAGGCACAGTTTTCCCTGCTGGCTCTTTGGGCGTGGGAGCCATCTCCAGACATATGGCCATTTTTGTGCCTGGCGCGGTGCCAAGTGGGAAAGGGTGGTTTTGCGGCTGAAGGCAGCAGGAAAGCCTGCAGCCCCCAGGTGTGTGGGGCTACGCAAGCGGTTCCCAAAGAGCTTTAGAAGAAGGCATAGTTTTCCCTGCTGGCTCTTTGGGCGTGGGACCAATCTCCAGCCATATGGCCATTGTTGTGCCTGGCGCGGCGCCAAGTGGGAAAGGGTGGTTTTGAGGCTGAAGGCAGCAGGAAAGCCTGCAGCCCACAGGTCTGGGGGCTACGCAAGCGGTTCCCAAAGAGCTTTAGAAGAAGGCATAGTTTTCCCTGCTGGCTCTTTGGGCGTGTAACCAAACTTCAGACATATGGCCGTTTTTGTGCCTGGCGCGGCGCCAAGTGGGAAAGGGTGGTTTTGAGGCTGAAGGCAGCAGGAAAGCCTGCAGCCCGCAGGTCTGTGGGGCTATGCAAGCGGTTCCCAAAGAGCTTTAGAACAAGGCACAGTTTTCCCTGCTGGCTCTTTGGGCGTGGGACCAATCTAAAGACATATGGCCATTTTTGTGCCTGGCGTGGCGCCAAGTGGGAAAGGGTGGTTTTGAGGCTGAAGGCAGCAGGAAAGCCTGCAGCCCGCAGGTGTGTGGGGCTAGGCAAGCGGTTCCCAAAGATCTTTAGAAGAAGGCATAGTTTTCCCTGCTGGCTCTTTGGGCGTGGGACCAACCTCCAGACATATGGCCAGTTTTGTGCCTGGGGCGGCGCCAAGTGGGAAAGTGTGGTTTTGAGGCTGAAGGCAGCAGGAAAGCCTGCAGCCCCCAGGTGTGTGGGGCTACGCAAGCGGTTCCCAAAGAGCTTTAGAAGAAGGCACAGATTTCCCTGCTGGCTCTTTGGGCGTGGGACCAATCTCCAGACATATGGCCGTTTTTGTGCCTGGGGCGGCGCCAAGTGGGAAAGGGTGGTTTTGCGGCTGAAGGCAGCAGGAAAGCCTGCAGCCCCCAGGTGTGTGGGGCTACGCAAGCCGTTCCCAAAGAGCTTTAGAAGAAGGCATAGTTTTCCCTGCTGGCTCTTTGGGCGTGGGACCAATCTCCAGACATATGGCCATTTTTGTGCCTGGCGCAGCGCCAAGTGGGAAAGGGTGGTTTTGAGGCTGAAGGCAGCAGGAAAGCCTGCAGCCCCCAGGTGTGTGGGGCTATGCAAGCGGTTCCCAAAGAGCTTTAGAAGAAGGCATAGTTTTCCCTGCTGGCTCTTTGGGCGTGGGACCAATCTCCAGACATATGGCCATTTTTGTGCCTGGCGCGGCGCCAAGTGGGAAAGGGTGGTTTTGAGGTTGAAGGCAGCAGGAAAGCCTGCAGCCCCCAGGTGTGTGGGGCTACGCAAGCGGTTCCCAAAGAGCTTTAGAACAAGGCACAGTTTTCCCTGCTGGCTCTTTGGGCGTGGGAGCCATCTCCAGACATATGGCCATTTTTGTGCCTGGCGCGGCGCCAAGTGGGAAAGGGTGGTTTTGAGGCTGAAGGCAGCAGGAAAGCCTGCAGCCCCAAGGTTTGTGGGGCTACGCAAGCGGTTCCCAAAGAGCTTTAGAACAAGGCATAGTTTTCCCTGCTGGCTCTTTGGGCGTGGGACCAATCTCCAGCCATATGGCCATTGTTGTGCCTGGCGCGGCGCCAAGTGGGAAAGGGTGGTTTTGAGGCTGAAGGCAGCAGGAAAGCCTGCAGCCCCCAGGTGTGTGGGGCTACGCAAGCGGTTCCCAAAGAGCTTTAGAAGAAGGCACAGTTTTCCCTGCTGGCTCTTTGGGCGTGGGACCAATCTAAAGACATATGGCCATTTTTGTGCCTGGCGTGGCGCCAAGTGGGAAAGGGTGGTTTTGAGGTTGAAGGCAGCAGGAAAGCCTGCAGCCCCCAGGTGTGTGGGGCTACGCAAGCGGTTCCCAAAGAGCTTTAGAAGAAGGCATAGTTTTCCCTGCTGGCTCTTTGGGCGTGGGACTAAACTCCAGACATATGGCCATTTTTGTGCCTGGCGCGGCGCCAAGTGGGAAAGGGTGGTTTTGAGGCTGAAGGCAGCAGGAAAGCCTGCAGCCCCCAGGTCTGGGAGCTATGCAAGCGGTTCCCAAAGAGCTTTAGAAGAAGGCATAGTTTTCCCTGCTGGCTCTTTGGGCGTGGGACCACTCTAAAGACATATGGCCATTTTTGTGCCTGGCGCGGCGCCAAGTGGGAAAGGGTGGTTTTGAGGCTGAAGGCAGCAGGAAAGCCTGCAGCCCCCAGGTCTGTGGGGCTACGCAAGCGGATCCCAAAGAGCTTTACAAGAAGGCATAGTTTTCCCTGCTGGCTCTTTGGGTGTGGGAGCCATCTCCAGACATATGGCCATTTTTGTGCCTGGGGCGGCGCCAAGTGGGAAAGGGTGGTTTTGAGGCTGAAGGCAGCAGGAAAGCCTGCAGCCCCCAGGTGTGTGGGGCTACGCAAGCGGTTCCCAAAGAGCTTTAGAAGAAGGCATAGTTTTCCCTGCTGGCTCTTTGGGCGTGGGACCAATCTCCAGCCATATGGCCATTGTTGTGCCTGGCGCGGCGCCAAGTGGGAAAGGGTGGTTTTGAGGCTGAAGGCAGCAGGAAAGCCTGCAGCCCACAGGTCTGGGGGCTACGCAAGCGGTTCCCAAAGAGCTTTAGAACAAGGCATAGTTTTCCCTGCTGGCTCTTTGGGCGTGGGATCAAACTCCAGACATATGGCCGTTTTTGTGCCTGGCGCGGCGCCAAGTGGGAAAGGGTGGTTTTGAGGCTGAAGGCAGCAGGAAAGCCTGCAGCCCCCAGGTGTGTGGGGCTACGCAAGCGGTTCCCAAAGATCTTTAGAACAAGGCACAGTTTTCCCTGCTGGCTCTTTGGGCATGGGACCAATCTCCAGACATATGGCCATTTTTGTGCCTAGCGTGGCGCCAAGTGGGAAAGGGTGGTTTTGAGGCTGAAGGCAGCAGGAAAGCCTTCAGCCCGCACGTGTGTGGGGCTAGGCAAGCGGTTCCCAAAGAGCTTTAGAAGTAGGCATAGTTTTCCCTGCTGGCTCTTTGGGCGTGGGACCAACCTCCAGACATATGGCCATTTTTGTGCCTGGCGCGGCGCCAAGTGGGAAAGGGTGGTTTTGAGGCTGAAGGCAGCAGGAAAGCCTGCAGCCCCAAGGTTTGTGGGGCTACGCAAGCGGTTCCCAAAGAGCTTTAGAACAAGGCATAGTTTTCCCTGCTGGCTCTTTGGGCGTGGGACCAATCTCCAGACTTATGGCCATTGTTGTGCCTGGCGCGGCGCCAAGTGGGAAAGGGTGGTTTTGAGGCTGAAGGCAGCAGGAAAGCCTGCAGCCCCCAGGTGTGTGGGGCTAGGCAAGCGGTTCCCAAAGAGCTTTAGAAGAAGGCATAGTTTTCCCTGCTGGCTCTTTGGGCGTGGGAGCCATCTCCAGACATATGGCCATTTTTGTGCCTGGGGCGGCGCCAAGTGGGAAAGGGTGGTTTTGAGGCTGAAGGCAGCAGGAAAGCCTGCAGCCCCAAGGTTTGTGGGGCTACGCAAGCGGTTCCCAAAGAGCTTTAGAACAAGGCATAGTTTTCCCTGCTGGCTCTTTGGGCGTGGGACCAATCTCCGGACATATGGCCATTGTTGTGCCTGGCGCGGCGCCAAGTGGGAAAGGGTGGTTTTGAGGTTGAAGGCAGCAGGAAAGCCTGCAGCCCCCAGGTGTGTGGGGCTACGCAAGCGGTTCCCAAAGAGCTTTAGAACAAGGCACAGTTTTCCCTGCTGGCTCTTTGGGCGTGGGACCAATCTCCAGACATATGGCCGTTTTTGTGCCTGGCGCGGCGCCAAGTGGGAAAGGGTGGTTTTGAGGCTGAAGGCAGCAGGAAAGCCTGCAGCCCCCAGGTCCGTGGGGCTACGCAAGCGGTTCCCAAAGAGCTTTAGAACAAGGCATAGTTTTCCCTGCTGGCTCTTTGGGCGTGGGACCAATCTCCAGACATATGGCCATTGTTGTGCCTGGCGCGGCGCCAAGTGGGAAAGGGTGGTTTTGAGGCTGAAGGCAGCAGGAAAGCCTGCAGCCCCCAGGTGTGTGGGGCTATGCAAGCGGTTCCCAAAGATCTTTAGAAGAAGGCATAGTTTTCCCTGCTGGCTCTTTGGGCGTGGGAGCAAACTCCAGACATATGGCCGTTTTTGTGCCTGGCGCGGCGCCAAGTGGGAAAGGGTGGTTTTGAGGCTGAAGGCAGCAGGAAAGCCTGCAGCCCCCAGGTGTGTGGGGCTACGCAAGCGGTTCCCAAAGATCTTTAGAAGAAGGCACAGTTTTCCCTGGTGGCTCTTTGGGCGTGGGACCAATCTCCAGACATATGGCCATTTCTGTGCCTGGCGCGGCGCCAAGTGGGAAAGGGTGGTTTTGAGGCTGAAGGCAGCAGGAAAGCCTGCAGCCCCCAGGTGTGTGGGGCTAGGCAAGCGGTTCCCAAAGAGCTTTAGAAGAAGGCATAGTTTTCCCTGCTGGCTCTTTGGGCGTGGGACCAACCTCCAGACATATGGCCATTTTTATGCCTGGCGCGGCGCCAAGTGGGAAAGGGTGGTTTTGAGGCTGAAGGCAGCAGGAAAGCCTGCAGCCCCCAGGTGTGTGGGGCTACGCTAGCGGTTCCCAAAGATCTTTAGAAGAAGGCACAGTTTTCCCTGCTGGCTCTTTGGGCGTGGGACCAATCTCCAGACATATGGCCATTTTTGTGCCTGGCGCGGCGCCAAGTGGGAAAGGGTGGTTTTGAGGCTGAAGGCAGCAGGAAAGCCTGCAGCCCCCAGGTCTGGGGGCTACGCAAGCGGTTCCCAAAGAGCTTTAGAACAAGGCATAGTTTTTCCTGCTGGCTCTTTGGGCGTGGGACCAATCTCCAGACATATGGCCATTTTTGTGCCTGGCGCGGCGCCAAGTGGGAAAGGGTGGTTTTGAGGTTGAAGGCAGCAGGAAAGCCTGCAGCCCCCAGGTGTGTGGGGCTACGCAAGCGGTTCCCAAAGAGCTTTAGAACAAGGCACAGTTTTCCCTGCTGGCTCTTTGGGCGTGGGAGCCATCTCCAGACATATGGCCATTTTTGTGCCTGGCGCGGCGCCAAGTGGGAAAGGGTGGTTTTGAGGCTGAAGGCAGCAGGAAAGCCTGCAGCCCCAAGGTGTGTGGGGCTACGCAAGCGGTTCCCAAAGAGCTTTAGAAGAAGGCATAGTTTTCCCTGCTGGCTCTTTGGGCGTGGGACCAATCTCCAGACATATGGCCATTGTTGTGCCCGGCGCGGCGCCAAGTGGGAAAGGGTGGTTTTGAGGCTGAAGGCAGCAGGAAAGCCTGCAGCCCCCAGGTGTGTGGGGCTATGCAAGCGGTTTCCAAAGAGCTTTAGAAGAAGGCATAGTTTTCCCTGCTGGCTCTTTGGGCGTGGGACTAAACTCCAGACATATGGCCATTTTTGTGCCTGGCGCGGCGCCAAGTGGGAAAGGGTGGTTTTGAGGCTGAAGGCAGCAGGAAAGCCTGCAGCCCCCAGGTCTGGGAGCTATGCAAGCGGTTCCCAAAGAGCTTTAGAAGAAGGCATAGTTTTCCCTGCTGGCTCTTTGGGCGTGGGACCAATCGCCAGACATATGGCCATTTTTGTGCCTGGCGCGGCGCCAAGTGGGAAAGGGTGGTTTTGAGGTTGAAGGCAGCAGGAAAGCCTGCAGCCCCCAGGTGTGTGGGGCTACGCAAGCGGTTCCCAAAGAGCTTTAGAAGAAGGCACAGTTTTCCCTGCTGGCTCTTTGGGCGTGGGACCAATCTCCAGACATATGGCCATTTTTGTGCCTGGCGCGGCGCCAAGTGGGAAAGGGTGGTTTTGCGGCTAAAGGCAGCAGGAAAGCCTGCAGCCCCCAGGTGTGTGGGGCTACGCCAGCGGTTCCCAAAGAGCTTTAGAAGAAGGCATAGTTTTCCCTGCTGGCTCTTTGGGCGTGGGACCAATCTAAAGACATATGGCCATTTTTGTGCCTGGCGTGGCGCCAATTGTGAAAGGGTGGTTTTGAGGCTGAAGGCAGCAGGAAGGCCTGCAGCCCCCAGGTGTGTGGGGCTACGCCAGCGGTTCCCAAAGATCTTTAGAAGAAGGCACAGCTTTCCCTGCTGGCTCTTTGGGCGTGGGACCAATCTCCAGACATATGGCCGTTTTTGTGCCTGGCGCGGCGCCAATTGTGAAAGGGTGGTTTTGAGGCTGAAGGCAGCAGGAAGGCCTGCAGCCCCCAGGTGTGTGGGGCCACACAAGCGGTTCCCAAAGAGCTTTAGAAGAAGGCATAGTTTTCCCTGCTGGCTCTTTGGGCGTGAGACCAATCTCCAGACATATGGCCAGTTTTGTGCCTGGCGCGTCGCCAAGTGGGAAAGGGTGGTTTTGAGGCTGAAGGCAGCAGGAAAGCCTGCAGCCCCCAGGTGTGTGGGGCTATGCAAGCGGTTCCCAAAGAGCTTTAGAAGAAGGCATAGTTTTCCCTGCTGGCTCTTTGGGCGTGGGACCAATCTCTAGACATATGGCCATTTTTGTGCCTGGCGCGGCGCCAAGTGGGAAAGGGTGGTTTTGAGGTTGAAGGCAGCAGGAAAGCCTGCAGCCCCCAGGTGTGTGGGGCTACGCAAGCGGTTCCCAAAGAGCTTTAGAACAAGGCGCAGTTTTCCCTGGTGGCTCTTTGGGCGTGGGAGCCATCTCCAGACATATGGCCATTTTTGTGCCTGGCGCGGCGCCAAGTGGGAAAGGGTGGTTTTGAGGCTGAAGGCAGCAGGAAAGCCTGCAGCCCGCAGGTGTGTGGGGCTACGCAAGCGGTTCCCAAAGAGCTTTAGAACAAGGCATAGTTTTCCCTGCTGGCTCTTTGGGCGTGGGACCAATCTCCAGACATATGGCCATTGTTGTGCCTGGCGCGGCGCCAAGTGGGAAAGGGTGGTTTTGAGGCTGAAGGCAGCAGGAAAGCCTGCAGCCCCCAGGTCTGTGGGGCTATGGAAGCGGTTTCCAAAGAGCTTTAGAAGAAGGCATAGTTTTCCCTGTTGGCTCTTTGGGCGTCGACCAAACTCCAGACATATGGCCGTTTTTGTGCCTGGCGCGGCGCCAAGTGGGAAAGGGTGGTTTTGAGGCTGAAGGCAGCAGGAAAGCCTGCAGCCCCCAGGTCTGTGGGGCTACGCAAGCGGTTCCCAAAGATCTTTAGAACAAGGCACAGTTTTCCCTGCTGGCTCTTTGGGCGTGGGACCAATCTCCAGACATATGGCCATTTTTGTGCCTGGCGTGGCGCCAAGTGGGAAAGGGTGGTTTTGAGGCTGAAGGCAGCAGGAAAGCCTGCAGCCCGCAGGTGTGTGGGGCTAGGCAAGCGGTTCCCAAAGATCTTTAGAAGAAGGCATAGTTTTCCCTGCTGGCTCTTTGGGCGTGGGACCAACCTCCAGACATATGGCCAGTTTTGTGCCTGGGGCGGCGCCAAGTGGGAAAGTGTGATTTTGAGGCTGAAGGCAGCAGGAAAGCCTGCAGCCCCCAGGTGTGTGGGGCTACGCAAGCGGTTCCCAAAGAGCTTTAGAAGAAGGCACAGATTTCCCTGCTGGCTCTTTGGGCGTGGGACCAATCTCCAGACATATGGCCGTTTTTGTGCCTGGGGCGGCGCCAAGTGGGAAAGGGTGGTTTTGCGGCTGAAGGCAGCAGGAAAGCCTGCAGCCCCCAGGTGTGTGGGGCTACGCAAGCCGTTCCCAAAGAGCTTTAGAAGAAGGCATAGTTTTCCCTGCTGGCTCTTTGGGCGTGGGACCAATCTCCAGACATATGGCCATTTTTGTGCCTGGCGCAGCGCCAAGTGGGAAAGGGTGGTTTTGAGGCTGAAGGCAGCAGGAAAGCCTGCAGCCCCCAGGTGTGTGGGGCTATGCAAGCGGTTCCCAAAGAGCTTTAGAAGAAGGCATAGTTTTCCCTGCTGGCTCTTTGGGCGTGGGACCAATCTCCAGACATATGGCCATTTTTGTGCCTGGCGCGGCGCCAAGTGGGAAAGGGTGGTTTTGAGGTTGAAGGCAGCAGGAAAGCCTGCAGCCCCCAGGTGTGTGGGGCTACGCAAGCGGTTCCCAAAGAGCTTTAGAACAAGGCACAGTTTTCCCTGCTGGCTCTTTGGGCGTGGGAGCCATCTCCAGACATATGGCCATTTTTGTGCCTGGCGCGGCGCCAAGTGGGAAAGGGTGGTTTTGAGGCTGAAGGCAGCAGGAAAGCCTGCAGCCCCAAGGTTTGTGGGGCTACGCAAGCGGTTCCCAAAGAGCTTTAGAACAAGGCATAGTTTTCCCTGCTGGCTCTTTGGGCGTGGGACCAATCTCCAGCCATATGGCCATTGTTGTGCCTGGCGCGGCGCCAAGTGGGAAAGGGTGGTTTTGAGGCTGAAGGCAGCAGGAAAGCCTGCAGCCCCAAGGTTTGTGGGGCTACGCAAGCGGTTCCCAAAGAGCTTTAGAAGAAGGCACAGTTTTCCCTGCTGGCTCTTTGGGCGTGGGACCAATCTAAAGACATATGGCCATTTTTGTGCCTGGCGTGGCGCCAAGTGGGAAAGGGTGGTTTTGAGGTTGAAGGCAGCAGGAAAGCCTGCAGCCCCCAGGTGTGTGGGGCTACGCAAGCGGTTCCCAAAGAGCTTTAGAAGAAGGCATAGTTTTCCCTGCTGGCTCTTTGGGCGTGGGACTAAACTCCAGACATATGGCCATTTTTGTGCCTGGCGCGGCGCCAAGTGGGAAAGGGTGGTTTTGAGGCTGAAGGCAGCAGGAAAGCCTGCAGCCCCCAGGTCTGGGAGCTATGCAAGCGGTTCCCAAAGAGCTTTAGAAGAAGGCATAGTTTTCCCTGCTGGCTCTTTGGGCGTGGGACCACTCTAAAGACATATGGCCATTTTTGTGCCTGGCGCGGCGCCAAGTGGGAAAGGGTGGTTTTGAGGCTGAAGGCAGCAGGAAAGCCTGCAGCCCCCAGGTCTGTGGGGCTACGCAAGCGGATCCCAAAGAGCTTTACAAGAAGGCATAGTTTTCCCTGCTGGCTCTTTGGGTGTGGGAGCCATCTCCAGACATATGGCCATTTTTGTGCCTGGGGCGGCGCCAAGTGGGAAAGGGTGGTTTTGAGGCTGAAGGCAGCAGGAAAGCCTGCAGCCCCCAGGTGTGTGGGGCTACGCAAGCGGTTCCCAAAGAGCTTTATAAGAAGGCATAGTTTTCCCTGCTGGCTCTTTGGGCGTGGGACCAATCTCCAGCCATATGGCCATTGTTGTGCCTGGCGCGGCGCCAAGTGGGAAAGGGTGGTTTTGAGGCTGAAGGCAGCAGGAAAGCCTGCAGCCCACAGGTCTGGGGGCTACGCAAGCGGTTCCCAAAGAGCTTTAGAACAAGGCATAGTTTTCCCTGCTGGCTCTTTGGGCGTGGGATCAAACTCCAGACATATGGCCGTTTTTGTGCCTGGCGCGGCGCCAAGTGGGAAAGGGTGGTTTTGAGGCTGAAGGCAGCAGGAAAGCCTGCAGCCCCCAGGTGTGTGGGGCTACGCAAGCGGTTCCCAAAGATCTTTAGAACAAGGCACAGTTTTCCCTGCTGGCTCTTTGGGCATGGGACCAATCTCCAGACATATGGCCATTTTTGTGCCTAGCGTGGCGCCAAGTGGGAAAGGGTGGTTTTGAGGCTGAAGGCAGCAGGAAATCCTGCAGCCCGCAGGTGTGTGGGGCTAGGCAAGCGGTTCCCAAAGAGCTTTAGAAGTAGGCATAGTTTTCCCTGCTGGCTCTTTGGGCGTGGGACCAACCTCCAGACATATGGCCATTTTTGTGCCTGGCGCGGCGCCAAGTGGGAAAGTGTGGTTTTGAGGCTGAAGGCAGCAGGAAAGCCTGCAGCCCCCAGGTGTGTGGGGCTACGCAAGCAGTTCCCAAAGAGCTTTAGAAGAAGGCACAGATTTCCCTGCTGGCTCTTTGGGCGTGGGACCAATCTCCAGACATATGGCCGTTTTTGTGCCTGGCGCGGCACCAAGTGGGAAAGGGTGGTTTTGCGGCTGAAGGCAGCAGGAAAGCCTGCAGCCCCCAGGTGTGTGGGGCTATGCAAGCGGTTCCCAAAGAGCTTTAGAAGAAGGCATAGTTTTCCCTGCTGGCTCTTTGGGCGTGGGACCAATCTCCAGACATATGGCCATTTTTGTGCCTGGCGCGGCGCCAAGTGGGAAAGGGTGGTTTTGAGGTTGAAGGCAGCAGGAAAGCCTGCAGCCCCCAGGTGTGTGGGGCTACGCAAGCGGTTCCCAAAGAGCTTTAGAACAAGGCACAGTTTTCCCTGGTGGCTCTTTGGGCGTGGGAGCCATCTCCAGACATATGGCCATTTTTGTGCCTGGCGCGGCGCCAAGTGGGAAAGGGTGGTTTTGAGGTTGAAGGCAGCAGGAAAGCCTGCAGCCCCAAGGTTTGTGGGGCTACGCAAGCGGTTCCCAAAGAGCTTTAGAACAAGGCATAGTTTTCCCTGCTGGCTCTTTGGGCGTGGGACCAATCTCCAGACTTATGGCCATTGTTGTGCCTGGCGCGGCGCCAAGTGGGAAAGGGTGGTTTTGAGGCTGAAGGCAGCAGGAAAGCCTGCAGCCCCCAGGTGTGTGGGGCTAGGCAAGCGGTTCCCAAAGAGCTTTAGAAGAAGGCATAGTTTTCCCTGCTGGCTCTTTGGGCGTGGGACCAAACTCCAGACATATGGCCATTTTTGTGCCTGGGGCGGCGCCAAGTGGGAAAGGGTGGTTTTGAGGCTGAAGGCAGCAGGAAAGCCTGCAGCCCCAAGGTTTGTGGGGCTACGCAAGCGGTTCCCAAAGAGCTTTAGGACAAGGCATAATTTTCCCTCATGGCTCTTTGGGCGTGGGACCAATCTCCGGACATATGGCCATTGTTGTGCCTGGCGCGGCGCCAAGTGGGAAAGGGTGGTTTTGAGGTTGAAGGCAGCAGGAAAGCCTGCAGCCCCCAGGTGTGTGGGGCTACGCAAGCGGTTCCCAAAGAGCTTTAGAAGAAGGCACAGTTTTCCCTGCTGGCTCTTTGGGCGTGGGACCAATCTAAAGACATATGGCCATTTTTGTGCCTGGCGTGGCGCCAAGTGGGAAAGGGTGGTTTTGAGGCTGAAGGCAGCAGGAAAGCCTGCAGCCCCCAGGTGTGTGGGGCTACGCTAGCGGTTCCCAAAGAGCTTTAGAACAAGGCACAGTTTTCCCTCCTGGCTCTTTGGGCGTGGGACCAAGCTCCAGACATATGGCCGTTTTTGTGCCTGGCGCGGCGCCAAGTGGGAAAGGGTGGTTTTGAGGCTGAAGGCAGCAGGAAATCCTGCAGCCCCCAGGTGTGTGGGGCTACGCAAGCGGTTCCCAAAGAGCTTTAGAACAAGGCATAGTTTTCCCTGCTGGCTCTTTGGGCATGGGACCAATCTCCAGACATATGGCCATTTTTGTGCCTGGCGCGGCGCCAAGTGGGAAAGGGTGGTTTTGAGGTTGAAGGCAGCAGGAAAGCCTGCAGCCCGCAGGTCTGTGGGGCTATGCAAGCGGTTCCCAAAGGGCTTTAGAACAAGGCATAGTTTTCCCTGCTGGCTCTTTGGGCGTGGGACCAATCTCCAGACATATGGCCATTTTTGTGCCTGGCGCGGCGCCAAGTGGGAAAGGGTGGTTTTGAGGCTGAAGGCAGCAGGAAAGCCTGCAGCCCCCAGGTCTGTGGGGCTACGCAAGCGGATCCCAAAGAGCTTTACAAGAAGGCATAGTTTTCCCTGCTGGCTCTTTGGGTGTGGGAGCCATCTCCAGACATATGGCCATTTTTGTGCCTGGGGCGGCGCCAAGTGGGAAAGGGTGGTTTTGAGGCTGAAGGCAGCAGGAAAGCCTGCAGCCCCCAGGTGTGTGGGGCTACGCAAGCGGTTCCCAAAGAGCTTTATAAGAAGGCATAGTTTTCCCTGCTGGCTCTTTGGGCGTGGGACCAATCTCCAGCCATATGGCCATTGTTGTGCCTGGCGCGGCGCCAAGTGGGAAAGGGTGGTTTTGAGGCTGAAGGCAGCAGGAAAGCCTGCAGCCCACAGGTCTGGGGGCTACGCAAGCGGTTCCCAAAGAGCTTTAGAACAAGGCATAGTTTTCCCTGCTGGCTCTTTGGGCGTGGGATCAAACTCCAGACATATGGCCGTTTTTGTGCCTGGCGCGGCGCCAAGTGGGAAAGGGTGGTTTTGAGGCTGAAGGCAGCAGGAAAGCCTGCAGCCCCCAGGTGTGTGGGGCTACGCAAGCGGTTCCCAAAGATCTTTAGAACAAGGCACAGTTTTCCCTGCTGGCTCTTTGGGCATGGGACCAATCTCCAGACATATGGCCATTTTTGTGCCTAGCGTGGCGCCAAGTGGGAAAGGGTGGTTTTGAGGCTGAAGGCAGCAGGAAAGCCTGCAGCCCGCAGGTGTGTGGGGCTAGGCAAGCGGTTCCCAAAGAGCTTTAGAAGTAGGCATAGTTTTCCCTGCTGGCTCTTTGGGCGTGGGACCAACCTCCAGACATATGGCCATTTTTGTGCCTGGCGCGGCGCCAAGTGGGAAAGTGTGGTTTTGAGGCTGAAGGCAGCAGGAAAGCCTGCAGCCCCCAGGTGTGTGGGGCTACGCAAGCAGTTCCCAAAGAGCTTTAGAAGAAGGCACAGATTTCCCTGCTGGCTCTTTGGGCGTGGGACCAATCTCCAGACATATGGCCGTTTTTGTGCCTGGCGCGGCACCAAGTGGGAAAGGGTGGTTTTGCGGCTGAAGGCAGCAGGAAAGCCTGCAGCCCCCAGGTGTGTGGGGCTATGCAAGCGGTTCCCAAAGAGCTTTAGAAGAAGGCATAGTTTTCCCTGCTGGCTCTTTGGGCGTGGGACCAATCTCCAGACATATGGCCATTTTTGTGCCTGGCGCGGCGCCAAGTGGGAAAGGGTGGTTTTGAGGTTGAAGGCAGCAGGAAAGCCTGCAGCCCCCAGGTGTGTGGGGCTACGCAAGCGGTTCCCAAAGAGCTTTAGAACAAGGCACAGTTTTCCCTGGTGGCTCTTTGGGCGTGGGAGCCATCTCCAGACATATGGCCATTTTTGTGCCTGGCGCGGCGCCAAGTGGGAAAGGGTGGTTTTGAGGTTGAAGGCAGCAGGAAAGCCTGCAGCCCCAAGGTTTGTGGGGCTACGCAAGCGGTTCCCAAAGAGCTTTAGAACAAGGCATAGTTTTCCCTGCTGGCTCTTTGGGCGTGGGACCAATCTCCAGACTTATGGCCATTGTTGTGCCTGGCGCGGCGCCAAGTGGGAAAGGGTGGTTTTGAGGCTGAAGGCAGCAGGAAAGCCTGCAGCCCCCAGGTGTGTGGGGCTAGGCAAGCGGTTCCCAAAGAGCTTTAGAAGAAGGCATAGTTTTCCCTGCTGGCTCTTTGGGCGTGGGACCAAACTCCAGACATATGGCCATTTTTGTGCCTGGGGCGGCGCCAAGTGGGAAAGGGTGGTTTTGAGGCTGAAGGCAGCAGGAAAGCCTGCAGCCCCAAGGTTTGTGGGGCTACGCAAGCGGTTCCCAAAGAGCTTTAGGACAAGGCATAATTTTCCCTCATGGCTCTTTGGGCGTGGGACCAATCTCCGGACATATGGCCATTGTTGTGCCTGGCGCGGCGCCAAGTGGGAAAGGGTGGTTTTGAGGTTGAAGGCAGCAGGAAAGCCTGCAGCCCCCAGGTGTGTGGGGCTACGCAAGCGGTTCCCAAAGAGCTTTAGAAGAAGGCACAGTTTTCCCTGCTGGCTCTTTGGGCGTGGGACCAATCTAAAGACATATGGCCATTTTTGTGCCTGGCGTGGCGCCAAGTGGGAAAGGGTGGTTTTGAGGCTGAAGGCAGCAGGAAAGCCTGCAGCCCCCAGGTGTGTGGGGCTACGCTAGCGGTTCCCAAAGAGCTTTAGAACAAGGCACAGTTTTCCCTCCTGGCTCTTTGGGCGTGGGACCAAGCTCCAGACATATGGCCGTTTTTGTGCCTGGCGCGGCGCCAAGTGGGAAAGGGTGGTTTTGAGGCTGAAGGCAGCAGGAAATCCTGCAGCCCCCAGGTGTGTGGGGCTACGCAAGCGGTTCCCAAAGAGCTTTAGAACAAGGCATAGTTTTCCCTGCTGGCTCTTTGGGCATGGGACCAATCTCCAGACATATGGCCATTTTTGTGCCTGGCGCGGCGCCAAGTGGGAAAGGGTGGTTTTGAGGTTGAAGGCAGCAGGAAAGCCTGCAGCCCGCAGGTCTGTGGGGCTATGCAAGCGGTTCCCAAAGGGCTTTAGAACAAGGCATAGTTTTCCCTGCTGGCTCTTTGGGCGTGGGACCAATCTCCAGACATATGGCCATTTTTGTGCCTGGCGCGGCGCCAAGTGGGAAAGGGTGGTTTTGAGGCTGAAGGCAGCAGGAAAGCCTGCAGCCCCCAGGTCTGTGGGGCTACGCAAGCGGTTCCCAAAGAGCTTTAGAAGAAGGCATAGTTTTCCCTGCTGGCTCTTTGGGCGTGGGACCAATCTCCAGACATATGGCCATTTTTGTGCCTGGCGCGGCGCCAAGTGGGAAAGGGTGGTTTTGAGGCTGAAGGCAGCAGGAAAGCCTGCAGCCCCCAGGTGTGTGGGGCTATGCAAGCGGTTCCCAAATATCTTTAGAAGAAGGCACAGTTTTCCCTGCTGGCTCTTTGGGCGTGGGACCAATCTCCAGACATATGGCCATTTTTGTGCCTGACGCGGCGCCAAGTGGGAAAGGGTGGTTTTGAGGCTGAAGGCAGCAGGAAAGCCTGCAGCCCCCAGGTGTGTGGGGCTACGCAAGCGGTTCCCAAAGAGCTTTAGAACAAGGCATAGTTTTCCCTGCTGGCTCTTTGGGCGTGGGACCAATCTCCAGACATATGGCCATTGTTGTGCCTGGCGCGGCGCCAAGTGGGAAAGGGTGGTTTTGAGGCTGAAGGCAGCAGGAAAGCCTGCAGCCCCCAGGTGTGTGGGGCTATGCAAGCGGTTCCCAAAGATCTTTAGAAGAAGGCATAGTTTTCCCTGCTGGCTCTTTGGGCGTCGGATCAAACTCCAGACATATGGCCGTTTTTGTGCCTGGCGCGGCGCCAAGTGGGAAAGGGTGGTTTTGAGGCTGAAGGCAGCAGGAAAGCCTGCAGCCCCCAGGTGTGTGGGGCTACGCAAGCGGTTCCCAAAGATCTTTAGAAGAAGGCACAGTTTTCCCTGGTGGCTCTTTGGGCGTGGGACCAATCTCCAGACATATGGCCATTTCTGTGCCTGGCACGGCGCCAAGTGGGAAAGGGTGGTTTTGAGGCTGAAGGCAGCAGGAAAGCCTGCAGACCCCAGGTGTGTGGGGCTAGGCAAGCGGTTCCCAAAGAGCTTTAGAAGAAGGCATAGTTTTCCCTGCTGGCTCTTTGGGCGTGGGACCAACCTCCAGACATATGGCCATTTTTATGCCTGGCGCGGCGCCAAGTGGGAAAGGGTGGTTTTGAGGCTGAAGGCAGCAGGAAAGCCTGCAGCCCCCAGGTGTGTGGGGCTACGCTAGCGGTTCCCAAAGATCTTTAGAAGAAGGCACAGTTTTCCCTGCTGGCTCTTTGGGCGTGGGACCAATGTCCAGACATATGGCCATTTTTGTGCCTGGCGCGGCGCCAAGTGGGAAAGGGTGGTTTTGAGGCTGAAGGCAGCAGGAAAGCCTGCAGCCCCCAGGTCTGGGGGCTACGCAAGCGGTTCCCAAAGAGCTTTAGAACAAGGCATAGTTTTTCCTGCTGGCTCTTTGGGCGTGGGACCAATCTCCAGACATATGGCCATTTTTGTGCCTGGCGCGGCGCCAAGTGGGAAAGGGTGGTTTTGAGGCTGAAGGCAGCAGGAAAGCCTGCAGCCCCCAGGTGTGTGGGGCTACGCAAGCGGTTCCCAAAGAGCTTTAGAACAAGGCACAGTTTTCCCTGCTGGCTCTTTGGGCGTGGGAGCCATCTCCAGACATATGGCCATTTTTGTGCCTGGCGCGGTGCCAAGTGGGAAAGGGTGGTTTTGCGGCTGAAGGCAGCAGGAAAGCCTGCAGCCCCCAGGTGTGTGGGGCTACGCAAGCGGTTCCCAAAGAGCTTTAGAAGAAGGCATAGTTTTCCCTGCTGGCTCTTTGGGCGTGGGACCAATCTCCAGCCATATGGCCATTGTTGTGCCTGGCGCGGCGCCAAGTGGGAAAGGGTGGTTTTGAGGCTGAAGGCAGCAGGAAAGCCTGCAGCCCACAGGTCTGGGGGCTACGCAAGCGGTTCCCAAAGAGCTTTAGAAGAAGGCATAGTTTTCCCTGCTGGCTCTTTGGGCGTGTAACCAAACTTCAGACATATGGCCGTTTTTGTGCCTGGCGCGGCGCCAAGTGGGAAAGGGTGGTTTTGAGGCTGAAGGCAGCAGGAAAGCCTGCAGCCCGCAGGTCTGTGGGGCTATGCAAGCGGTTCCCAAAGAGCTTTAGAACAAGGCACAGTTTTCCCTGCTGGCTCTTTGGGCGTGGGACCAATCTCCAGACATATGGCCATTTTTGTGCCTGGCGTGGCGCCAAGTGGGAAAGGGTGGTTTTGAGGCTGAAGGCAGCAGGAAAGCCTGCAGCCCGCAGGTGTGTGGGGCTAGGCAAGCGGTTCCCAAAGATCTTTAGAAGAAGGCATAGTTTTCCCTGCTGGCTCTTTGGGCGTGGGACCAACCTCCAGACATATGGCCAGTTTTGTGCCTGGGGCGGCGCCAAGTGGGAAAGTGTGGTTTTGAGGCTGAAGGCAGCAGGAAAGCCTGCAGCCCCCAGGTGTGTGGGGCTACGCAAGCGGTTCCCAAAGAGCTTTAGAAGAAGGCACAGATTTCCCTGCTGGCTCTTTGGGCGTGGGACCAATCTCCAGACATATGGCCGTTTTTGTGCCTGGGGCGGCGCCAAGTGGGAAAGGGTGGTTTTGCGGCTGAAGGCAGCAGGAAAGCCTGCAGCCCCCAGGTGTGTGGGGCTACGCAAGCCGTTCCCAAAGAGCTTTAGAAGAAGGCATAGTTTTCCCTGCTGGCTCTTTGGGCGTGGGACCAATCTCCAGACATATGGCCATTTTTGTGCCTGGCGCAGCGCCAAGTGGGAAAGGGTGGTTTTGAGGCTGAAGGCAGCAGGAAAGCCTGCAGCCCCCAGGTGTGTGGGGCTATGCAAGCGGTTCCCAAAGAGCTTTAGAAGAAGGCATAGTTTTCCCTGCTGGCTCTTTGGGCGTGGGACCAATCTCCAGACATATGGCCATTTTTGTGCCTGGCGCGGCGCCAAGTGGGAAAGGGTGGTTTTGAGGTTGAAGGCAGCAGGAAAGCCTGCAGCCCCCAGGTGTGTGGGGCTACGCAAGCGGTTCCCAAAGAGCTTTAGAACAAGGCACAGTTTTCCCTGCTGGCTCTTTGGGCGTGGGAGCCATCTCCAGACATATGGCCATTTTTGTGCCTGGCGCGGCGCCAAGTGGGAAAGGGTGGTTTTGAGGCTGAAGGCAGCAGGAAAGCCTGCAGCCCCAAGGTTTGTGGGGCTACGCAAGCGGTTCCCAAAGAGCTTTAGAACAAGGCATAGTTTTCCCTGCTGGCTCTTTGGGCGTGGGACCAATCTCCAGCCATATGGCCATTGTTGTGCCTGGCGCGGCGCCAAGTGGGAAAGGGTGGTTTTGAGGCTGAAGGCAGCAGGAAAGCCTGCAGCCCCCAGGTGTGTGGGGCTACGCAAGCGGTTCCCAAAGAGCTTTAGAAGAAGGCACAGTTTTCCCTGCTGGCTCTTTGGGCGTGGGACCAATCTAAAGACATATGGCCATTTTTGTGCCTGGCGTGGCGCCAAGTGGGAAAGGGTGGTTTTGAGGTTGAAGGCAGCAGGAAAGCCTGCAGCCCCCAGGTGTGTGGGGCTACGCAAGCGGTTCCCAAAGAGCTTTAGAAGAAGGCATAGTTTTCCCTGCTGGCTCTTTGGGCGTGGGACTAAACTCCAGACATATGGCCATTTTTGTGCCTGGCGCGGCGCCAAGTGGGAAAGGGTGGTTTTGAGGCTGAAGGCAGCAGGAAAGCCTGCAGCCCCCAGGTCTGGGAGCTATGCAAGCGGTTCCCAAAGAGCTTTAGAAGAAGGCATAGTTTTCCCTGCTGGCTCTTTGGGCGTGGGACCACTCTAAAGACATATGGCCATTTTTGTGCCTGGCGCGGCGCCAAGTGGGAAAGGGTGGTTTTGAGGCTGAAGGCAGCAGGAAAGCCTGCAGCCCCCAGGTCTGTGGGGCTACGCAAGCGGATCCCAAAGAGCTTTACAAGAAGGCATAGTTTTCCCTGCTGGCTCTTTGGGTGTGGGAGCCATCTCCAGACATATGGCCATTTTTGTGCCTGGAGCGGCGCCAAGTGGGAAAGGGTGGTTTTGAGGCTGAAGGCAGCAGGAAAGCCTGCAGCCCCCAGGTGTGTGGGGCTACGCAAGCGGTTCCCAAAGAGCTTTAGAAGAAGGCATAGTTTTCCCTGCTGGCTCTTTGGGCGTGGGACCAATCTCCAGCCATATGGCCATTGTTGTGCCTGGCGCGGCGCCAAGTGGGAAAGGGTGGTTTTGAGGCTGAAGGCAGCAGGAAAGCCTGCAGCCCCCAGGTGTGTGGGGCTACGCAAGCGGTTCCCAAAGATCTTTAGAACAAGGCACAGTTTTCCCTGCTGGCTCTTTGGGCATGGGACCAATCTCCAGACATATGGCCATTTTTGTGCCTAGCGTGGCGCCAAGTGGGAAAGGGTGGTTTTGAGGCTGAAGGCAGCAGGAAAGCCTGCAGCCCGCAGGTGTGTGGGGCTAGGCAAGCGGTTCCCAAAGAGCTTTAGAAGTAGGCATAGTTTTCCCTGCTGGCTCTTTGGGCGTGGGACCAACCTCCAGACATATGGCCATTTTTGTGCCTGGCGCGGCGCCAAGTGGGAAAGGGTGGTTTTGAGGCTGAAGGCAGCAGGAAAGCCTGCAGCCCCAAGGTTTGTGGGGCTACGCAAGCGGTTCCCAAAGAGCTTTAGAACAAGGCATAGTTTTCCCTGCTGGCTCTTTGGGCGTGGGACCAATCTCCAGACTTATGGCCATTGTTGTGCCTGGCGCGGCGCCAAGTGGGAAAGGGTGGTTTTGAGGCTGAAGGCAGCAGGAAAGCCTGCAGCCCCCAGGTGTGTGGGGCTAGGCAAGCGGTTCCCAAAGAGCTTTAGAAGAAGGCATAGTTTTCCCTGCTGGCTCTTTGGGCGTGGGAGCCATCTCCAGACATATGGCCATTTTTGTGCCTGGCGCGGCGCCAAGTGGGAAAGGGTGGTTTTGAGGCTGAAGGCAGCAGGAAAGCCTGCAGCCCCAAGGTTTGTGGGGCTACGCAAGCGGTTCCCAAAGAGCTTTAGAACAAGGCATAGTTTTCCCTGCTGGCTCTTTGGGCGTGGGACCAATCTCCGGACATATGGCCATTGTTGTGCCTGGCGCGGCGCCAAGTGGGAAAGGGTGGTTTTGAGGTTGAAGGCAGCAGGAAAGCCTGCAGCCCCCAGGTGTGTGGGGCTACGCAAGCGGTTCCCAAAGAGCTTTAGAAGAAGGCACAGTTTTCCCTGCTGGCTCTTTGGGCGTGGGACCAATCTAAAGACATATGGCCATTTTTGTGCCTGGCGTGGCGCCAAGTGGGAAAGGGTGGTTTTGAGGCTGAAGGCAGCAGGAAAGCCTGCAGCCCCCAGGTGTGTGGGGCTACGCTAGCGGTTCCCAAAGAGCTTTAGAACAAGGCACAGTTTTCCCTCCTGGCTCTTTGGGCGTGGGACCAAGCTCCAGACATATGGCCGTTTTTGTGCCTGGCGCGGCGCCAAGTGGGAAAGGGTGGTTTTGAGGCTGAAGGCAGCAGGAAATCCTGCAGCCCCCAGGTGTGTGGGGCTACGCAAGCGGTTCCCAAAGAGCTTTAGAACAAGGCATAGTTTTCCCTGCTGGCTCTTTGGGCATGGGACCAATCTCCAGACATATGGCCATTTTTGTGCCTGGCGCGGCGCCAAGTGGGAAAGGGTCGTTTTGAGGTTGAAGGCAGCAGGAAAGCCTGCAGCCCGCAGGTCTGTGGGGCTATGCAAGCGGTTCCCAAAGGGCTTTAGAACAAGGCATAGTTTTCCCTGCTGGCTCTTTGGGCGTGGGACCAATCTCCAGACATATGGCCATTTTTGTGCCTGGCGCGGCGCCAAGTGGGAAAGGGTGGTTTTGAGGCTGAAGGCAGCAGGAAAGCCTGCAGCCCCCAGGTCTGTGGGGCTACGCAAGCGGTTCCCAAAGAGCTTTAGAAGAAGGCATAGTTTTCCCTGCTGGCTCTTTGGGCGTGGGACCAATCTCCAGACATATGGCCATTTTTGTGCCTGGCGCGGCGCCAAGTGGGAAAGGGTGGTTTTGAGGCTGAAGGCAGCAGGAAAGCCTGCAGCCCCCAGGTGTGTGGGGCTATGCAAGCGGTTCCCAAATATCTTTAGAAGAAGGCACAGTTTTCCCTGCTGGCTCTTTGGGCGTGGGACCAATCTCCAGACATATGGCCATTTTTGTGCCTGACGCGGCGCCAAGTGGGAAAGGGTGGTTTTGAGGCTGAAGGCAGCAGGAAAGCCTGCAGCCCCCAGGTGTGTGGGGCTACGCAAGCGGTTCCCAAAGAGCTTTAGAACAAGGCATAGTTTTCCCTGCTGGCTCTTTGGGCGTGGGACCAATCTCCAGACATATGGCCATTGTTGTGCCTGGCGCGGCGCCAAGTGGGAAAGGGTGGTTTTGAGGCTGAAGGCAGCAGGAAAGCCTGCAGCCCCCAGGTGTGTGGGGCTATGCAAGCGGTTCCCAAAGATCTTTAGAAGAAGGCATAGTTTTCCCTGCTGGCTCTTTGGGCGTGGGAGCAAACTCCAGACATATGGCCGTTTTTGTGCCTGGCGCGGCGCCAAGTGGGAAAGGGTGGTTTTGAGGCTGAAGGCAGCAGGAAAGCCTGCAGCCCCCAGGTGTGTGGGGCTACGCAAGCGGTTCCCAAAGATCTTTAGAAGAAGGCACAGTTTTCCCTGGTGGCTCTTTGGGCGTGGGACCAATCTCCAGACATATGGCCATTTCTGTGCCTGGCGCGGCGCCAAGTGGGAAAGGGTGGTTTTGAGGCTGAAGGCAGCAGGAAAGCCTGCAGACCCCAGGTGTGTGGGGCTAGGCAAGCGGTTCCCAAAGAGCTTTAGAAGAAGGCATAGTTTTCCCTGCTGGCTCTTTGGGCGTGGGACCAACCTCCAGACATATGGCCATTTTTATGCCTGGCGCGGCGCCAAGTGGGAAAGGGTGGTTTTGAGGCTGAAGGCAGCAGGAAAGCCTGCAGCCCCCAGGTGTGTGGGGCTACGCTAGCGGTTCCCAAAGATCTTTAGAAGAAGGCACAGTTTTCCCTGCTGGCTCTTTGGGCGTGGGACCAATCTCCAGACATATGGCCATTTTTGTGCCTGGCGCGGCGCCAAGTGGGAAAGGGTGGTTTTGAGGCTGAAGGCAGCAGGAAAGCCTGCAGCCCCCAGGTCTGGGGGCTACGCAAGCGGTTCCCAAAGAGCTTTAGAACAAGGCATAGTTTTTCCTGCTGGCTCTTTGGGCGTGGGACCAATCTCCAGACATATGGCCATTTTTGTGCCTGGCGCGGCGCCAAGTGGGAAAGGGTGGTTTTGAGGTTGAAGGCAGCAGGAAAGCCTGCAGCCCCCAGGTGTGTGGGGCTACGCAAGCGGTTCCCAAAGAGCTTTAGAACAAGGCACAGTTTTCCCTGCTGGCTCTTTGGGCGTGGGAGCCATCTCCAGACATATGGCCATTTTTGTGCCTGGCGCGGTGCCAAGTGGGAAAGGGTGGTTTTGCGGCTGAAGGCAGCAGGAAAGCCTGCAGCCCCCAGGTGTGTGGGGCTACGCAAGCGGTTCCCAAAGAGCTTTAGAAGAAGGCATAGTTTTCCCTGCTGGCTCTTTGGGCGTGGGACCAATCTCCAGCCATATGGCCATTGTTGTGCCTGGCGCGGCGCCAAGTGGGAAAGGGTGGTTTTGAGGCTGAAGGCAGCAGGAAAGCCTGCAGCCCACAGGTCTGGGGGCTACGCAAGCGGTTCCCAAAGAGCTTTAGAAGAAGGCATAGTTTTCCCTGCTGGCTCTTTGGGCGTGGGACCAAACTTCAGACATATGGCCGTTTTTGTGCCTGGCGCGGCGCCAAGTGGGAAAGGGTGGTTTTGAGGCTGAAGGCAGCAGGAAAGCCTGCAGCCCGCAGGTCTGTGGGGCTATGCAAGCGGTTCCCAAAGAGCTTTAGAACAAGGCACAGTTTTCCCTGCTGGCTCTTTGGGCGTGGGACCAATCTCCAGACATATGGCCATTTTTGTGCCTGGGGCGGCGCCAAGTGGGAAAGGGTGGTTTTGAGGCTGAAGGCAGCAGGAAAGCCTGCAGCCCCCGGGTCTGGGAGCTATGCAAGCGGTTCCCAAAGAGCTTTAGAACAAGGCATAGTTTTCCCTGCTGGCTCTTTGGGCATGGGACCAAACTCCAGACATATGGCCATTTTTGTGCCTGGCGCGGCGCCAAGTGGGAAAGGGTGGTTTTGAGGCTGAAGGCAGCAGGAAAGCCTGCAGCCCCCAGGTGTGTGGGGCTACGCAAGCGGTTCCCAAAGATCTTTAGAACAAGGCACAGTTTTCCCTGCTGGCTCTTTGGGCGTGGGACCAAACTCCAGACATATGGCCATTTTTGTCCCTGGCGCGGCGCCAAGTGGGAAAGGGTGGTTTTGAGGCTGAAGGCAGCAGGAAAGCCTGCAGCCCCCAGGTCTGTGGGGCTACGCCAGCGGTTCCCAAAGATCTTTATAAGAAGGCACAGCTTTCCCTGCTGGCTCTTTGGGCGTGGGACCAATCTCCAGACATATGGCCGTTTTTGTGCCTGGCGCGGCGCCAAGTGGGAAAGGGTGGTTTTGAGGCTGAAGGCAGCAGGAAAGCCTGCCGCCCCCGGGTCTGTGGGGCTACGCAAGCGGTTCCCAAAGAGCTTTAGAAGAAGGCATAGTTTTCCCTGCTGGCTCTTTGGGCGTGGGACCAAACTCCAGCCATATGGCCATTGTTGTGCCTGGCGCGGCGCCAAGTGGGAAAGGGTGGTTTTGAGGCTGAAGGCAGCAGGAAAGCCTGCAGCCCGCAGGTGTGTGGGGCTATGCAAGCGGTTCCCAAAGAGCTTTAGAAGAAGGCATAGTTTTCCCTGCTGGCTCTTTGGGCGTGGGACCAAGCTCCAGACATATGGCCGTTTTTGTGCCTGGCGCGGCGCCAAGTGGGAAAGGGTGGTTTTGAGGCTGAAGGCAGCAGGAAAGCCTGCAGCCCGCAGGTCTGTGGGGCTATGCAAGCGGTTCCCAAAGAGCTTTAGAAGAAGGCACAGTTTTCCCTGCTGGCTCTTTGGGCGTGGGACCAAGCTCCAGACATATGGCCGTTTTTGTTCCTGGGGCGGCGCCAAGTGGGAAAGGGTGGTTTTGAGGCTGAAGGCAGCAGGAAAGCCTGCAGCCCCCAGGTGTGTGGGGCTACGCAAGCGGTTCCCAAAGAGCTTTAGAAGAAGGCATAGTTTTCCCTGCTGGCTCTTTGGGCGTGGGACCAACCTCCAGCCATATGGCCATTTTTGTGCCTGGCGCGACGCCAAGTGGGAAAGGGTGGTTTTGAGGCTGAAGGCAGCAGGAAAGCCTGCAGCCCCCAGGTGTGTGGGGCTATGCTAGCGGTTCCCAAAGAGCTTTAGAAGAAGGCATAATTTTCCCTGCTGGCTCTTTGGGCGTGGGACCAAACTCCAGACATATGGCCATTTTTGTGCCTGGCGTGGCGCCAAGTGGGAAAGGTTGGTTTTGAGGCTGAAGGAAGCAGGAAAGCCTGCAGCCCCCAGGTGTGCGGGGCTACGCAAGCGGTTCCCAAAGATCTTTAGAAGAAGGCACAGTTTTCCCTGCTGGCTCTTTGGGCGTGGGACCAATCTCCAGACATATGGCCGTTTTTGTGCCTGGCGCGGCGCCAAGTGGGAAAGGGTGGTTTTGAGGCTGAAGGCAGCAGGAAAGCCTGCAGCCCCCAGGTGTGCGGGGCTACGCAAGCGGTTCCCAAAGATCTTTAGAAGAAGGCACAGTTTTCCCTGCTGGCTCTTTGGGCGTGGGACCAATCTCCAGACATATGGCCGTTTTTGTGCCTGGCGCGGCGCCAAGTGGGAAAGGGTGGTTTTGAGGCTGAAGGCAGCAGGAAAGCCTGCAGCCCCCAGGTCTGGGAGCTATGCAAGCGGTTCCCAAAGAGCTTTAGAACAAGGCACAGTTTTCCCTGCTGGCTCTTTGGGTGTGGGAGCCATCTCCAGACATATGGCCATTTTTGTGCCTGGGGCGGCGCCAAGTGGGAAAGGGTGGTTTTGAGGCTGAAGGCAGCAGGAAAGCCTGCAGCCCCCAGGTGTGTGGGGCTAGGCAAGCGGTTCCCAAAGAGCTTTAGAAGAAGGCATAGTTTTCCCTGCTGGCTCTTTGGGCGTGGGACCAATCTCCAGACATATGGCCATTGTTGTGCCTAGCGTGGTGCCAATTGGGAAAGGGTGGTTTTGAGGCTGAAGGCAGCAGGAAAGCCTGCAGCCCCCAGGTGTGTGGGGCTACGCAAGCGGTTCCCAAAGATCTTTAGAACAAGGCACAGTTTTCCCTGCTGGCTCTTTGGGCGTGGGACCAATCTCCAGACATATGGCCATTTTTGTGCCTGGCGTGGCGCCAAGTGGGAAAGGGTGGTTTTGAGGCTGAAGGCAGCAGGAAAGCCTGCAGCCCCCAGGTGTGTGGGGCTAGGCAAGCGGTTTCCAAAGAGCTTTAGAACAAGGCATAGTTTTCCCTGCTGGCTCTTTGGGCGTGGGACCAAACTCCAGACATATGGCCATTTTTGTCCCTGGCGCGGCGCCAAGTGGGAAAGGGTGGTTTTGAGGCTGAAGGCAGCAGGAAAGCCTGCAGCCCCCAGGTGTGTGGGGCTACGCCAGCGGTTCCCAAAGATCTTTAGAAGAAGGCACAGCTTTCCCTGCTGGCTCTTTGGGCGTGGGACCAATCTCCAGACATATGGCCGTTTTTGTGCCTGGCGCGGCGCCAAGTGGGAAAGGGTGGTTTTGAGGCTGAAGGCAGCAGGAAAGCCTGCAGCCCCCAGGTGTGTGGGGCTATGCAAGCGGTTCCCAAAGAGCTTTAGAACAAGGCATAGTTTTCCCTGCTGGCTCTTTGGGCGTGGGACCAACCTCCAGACATATGGCCATTTTTGTGCCTGGGGCGGCGCCAAGTGGGAAAGGGTGGTTTTGAGGCTGAAGGCAGCAGGAAAGCCTGCAGCCCCCAGGTGTGTGGGGCTACGCAAGCGGTTCCCAAAGAGCTTTAGAAGAAGGCACATTTTTCCCTGCTGGCTCTTTGGGCGTGGGACCAATCTCCAGACATATGGCCATATTTCTGCCTGGCGTGGCGCCAAGTGGGAAAGGGTGGTTTTGAGGCTGAAGGCAGCAGGAAAGCCTGCAACCCCCAGGTGTGTGGGGCTACGCAAGCGGTTCCCAAAGAGCTTTAGAACAAGGCATAGTTTTCCCTGCTGGCTCTTTGGGCATGGGACCCATCTCCAGACATATGGCCATTTTTGTGCCTGGCGCGGCGCCAAGTGGGAAAGGGTGGTTTTGAGGTTGAAGGCAGCAGGAAAGCCTGCAGCCCCCAGGTGTGTGGGGCTACGCAAGCGGTTCCCAAAGAGCTTTAGAAGAAGGCATAGTTTTCCCTGCTGGATCTTTGGGCGTGGGACCAATCTCCAGCCATATGGCCATTTTTGTGCCTGGCGCGGCGCCAAGTGGGAAAGGGTGGTTTTGAGGCTGAAGGCAGCAGGAAAGCCTGCAGCCCCCAGGTGTGTGGGGCTACGCAAGCGGTTCCCAAAGAGCTTTAGAACAAGGCATAGTTTTCCCTGCTGGCTCTTTGGGCGTGAGATCAATCTCCAGACATATGTAGATTTTTGTGCCTGGCACGGCGCCAAGTGGGAAAGGGTGGTTTTGAGGCTGAAGGCAGCAGGAAAGCCTGCAGCCCCCAGGTCTGTGGGGCTACGCTAGCGGTTCCCAAAGATCTTTAGAAGAAGGCATAGTTTTCCCTGCTGGCTCTTTGGGCGTGGGACCAATGTCCAGACATATGGCCATTTTTGTGCCTGGCGCGGCGCCAAGTGGGAAAGGGTGGTTTTGAGGTTGAAGGCAGCAGGAAAGCCTGCAGCCCCCATGTGTGTGGGGCTACGCAAGCGGTTCCCAAAGAGCTTTAGAACAAGGCACAGTTTTCCCTGCTGGCTCTTTGGGCGTGGGAGCCATCTCCAGACATATGGCCATTTTTGTGCCTGGCGCGGTGCCAAGTGGGAAAGGGTGGTTTTGCGGCTGAAGGCAGCAGGAAAGCCTGCAGCCCCCAGGTGTGTGGGGCTACGCAAGCGGTTCCCAAAGAGCTTTAGAAGAAGGCATAGTTTTCCCTGCTGGCTCTTTGGGCGTGGGACCAAACTTCAGACATATGGCCGTTTTTGTGCCTGGCGCGGCGCCAAGTGGGAAAGGGTGGTTTTGAGGCTGAAGGCAGCAGGAAAGCCTGCAGCCCGCAGGTCTGTGGGGCTATGCAAGCGGTTCCCAAAGAGCTTTAGAACAAGGCACAGTTTTCCCTGCTGGCTCTTTGGGCGTGGGACCAATCTCCAGACATATGGCCATTTTTGTGCCTGGGGCGGCGCCAAGTGGGAAAGGGTGGTTTTGAGGCTGAAGGCAGCAGGAAAGCCTGCAGCCCCCGGGTCTGGGAGCTATGCAAGCGGTTCCCAAAGAGCTTTAGAACAAGGCATAGTTTTCCCTGCTGGCTCTTTGGGCATGGGACCAAACTCCAGACATATGGCCATTTTTGTGCCTGGCGCGGCGCCAAGTGGGAAAGGGTGGTTTTGAGGCTGAAGGCAGCAGGAAAGCCTGCAGCCCCCAGGTGTGTGGGGCTACGCAAGCGGTTCCCAAAGATCTTTAGAACAAGGCACAGTTTTCCCTGCTGGCTCTTTGGGCGTGGGACCAAACTCCAGACATATGGCCATTTTTGTGCCTGGCGTGGCGCCAAGTGGGAAAGGGTGGTTTTGAGGCTGAAGGCAGCAGGAAAGCCTGCAGACCCCAGGTGTGTGGGGCTACGCAAGCGGTTCCCAGAGAGCTTTAGAAGAAGGCATAGTTTTCACTGCTGGCTCTTTGGGCGTGGGACCAAACTCCAGACATATGGCCATTTTTGTCCCTGGCGCGACGCCAAGTGGGAAAGGGTGGTTTTGAGGCTGAAGGCAGCAGGAAAGCCTGCAGCCCCCAGGTCTGTGGGGCTACGCCAGCGGTTCCCAAAGATCTTTATAAGAAGGCACAGCTTTCCCTGCTGGCTCTTTGGGCGTGGGACCAATCTCCAGACATATGGCCGTTTTTGTGCCTGGCGCGGCGCCAAGTGGGAAAGGGTGGTTTTGAGGCTGAAGGCAGCAGGAAAGCCTGCAGCCCCCGGGTCTGTGGGGCTACGCAAGCGGTTCCCAAAGAGCTTTAGAAGAAGGCATAGTTTTCCCTGCTGGCTCTTTGGGCGTGGGACCAAACTCCAGCCATATGGCCATTGTTGTGCCTGGCGCGGCGCCAAGTGGGAAAGGGTGGTTTTGAGGCTGAAGGCAGCAGGAAAGCCTGCAGCCCGCAGGTGTGTGGGGCTATGCAAGCGGTTCCCAAAGAGCTTTAGAAGAAGGCATAGTTTTCCCTGCTGGCTCTTTGGGCGTGGGACCAAGCTCCAGACATATGGCCGTTTTTGTGCCTGGCGCGGCGCCAAGTGGGAAAGGGTGGTTTTGAGGCTGAAGGCAGCAGGAAAGCCTGCAGCCCGCAGGTCTGTGGGGCTATGCAAGCGGTTCCCAAAGAGCTTTAGAAGAAGGCACAGTTTTCCCTGCTGGCTCTTTGGGCGTGGGACCAAGCTCCAGACATATGGCCGTTTTTGTTCCTGGGGCGGCGCCAAGTGGGAAAGGGTGGTTTTGAGGCTGAAGGCAGCAGGAAAGCCTGCAGCCCCCAGGTGTGTGGGGCTACGCAAGCGGTTCCCAAAGAGCTTTAGAAGAAGGCATAGTTTTCCCTGCTGGCTCTTTGGGCGTGGGACCAACCTCCAGCCATATGGCCATTTTTGTGCCTGGCGCGACGCCAAGTGGGAAAGGGTGGTTTTGAGGCTGAAGGCAGCAGGAAAGCCTGCAGCCCCCAGGTGTGTGGGGCTATGCTAGCGGTTCCCAAAGAGCTTTAGAAGAAGGCATAATTTTCCCTGCTGGCTCTTTGGGCGTGGGACCAAACTCCAGACATATGGCCATTTTTGTGCCTGGCGTGGCGCCAAGTGGGAAAGGGTGGTTTTGAGGCTGAAGGAAGCAGGAAAGCCTGCAGCCCCCAGGTGTGCGGGGCTACGCAAGCGGTTCCCAAAGATCTTTAGAAGAAGGCACAGTTTTCCCTGCTGGCTCTTTGGGCGTGGGACCAATCTCCAGACATATGGCCGTTTTTGTGCCTGGCGCGGCGCCAAGTGGGAAAGGGTGGTTTTGAGGCTGAAGGCAGCAGGAAAGCCTGCAGCCCCCAGGTGTGCGGGGCTACGCAAGCGGTTCCCAAAGATCTTTAGAAGAAGGCACAGTTTTCCCTGCTGGCTCTTTGGGCGTGGGACCAATCTCCAGACATATGGCCGTTTTTGTGCCTGGCGCGGCGCCAAGTGGGAAAGGGTGGTTTTGAGGCTGAAGGCAGCAGGAAAGCCTGCAGCCCCCAGGTCTGGGAGCTATGCAAGCGGTTCCCAAAGAGCTTTAGAACAAGGCACAGTTTTCCCTGCTGGCTCTTTGGGTGTGGGACCAATCTAAAGACATATGGCCATTTTTGTGCCTGGGGCGGCGCCAAGTGGGAAAGGGTGGTTTTGAGGCTGAAGGCAGCAGGAAAGCCTGCAGCCCCCAGGTGTGTGGGGCTAGGCAAGCGGTTCCCAAAGAGCTTTAGAAGAAGGCATAGTTTTCCCTGCTGGCTCTTTGGGCGTTGGACCAATCTCCAGACATATGGCCATTGTTGTGCCTGTCACGGCGCCAAGTGGGAAAGGGTGGTTTTGAGGCTGAAGGCAGCAGGAAAGCCTGCAGCCCCCAGGTGTGTGGGGCTACGCCAGCGGTTCCCAAAGATCTTTAGAACAAGGCACAGTTTTCCCTGCTGGCTCTTTGGGCGTGGGACCAATCTCCAGACATATGGCCATTTTTGTGCCTGGCGTGGCGCCAAGTGGGAAAGGGTGGTTTTGAGGCTGAAGGCAGCAGGAAAGCCTGCAGCCCCCAGGTGTGTGGGGCTAGGCAAGCGGTTCCCAAAGAGCTTTAGAAGTAGGCATAGTTTTCCCTGCTGGCTCTTTGGGCGTGGGACCAACCTCCAGACATATGGCCATTTTTGTGCCTGGCGCGGCGCCAAGTGGGAAAGTGTGGTTTTGAGGCTGAAGGCAGCAGGAAAGCCTGCAGCCCCCAGGTGTGTGGGGCTACGCAAGCAGTTCCCAAAGAGCTTTAGAAGAAGGCACAGATTTCCCTGCTGGCTCTTTGGGCGTGGGACCAATCTCCAGACATATGGCCGTTTTTGTGCCTGGCGCGGCACCAAGTGGGAAAGGGTGGTTTTGCGGCTGAAGGCAGCAGGAAAGCCTGCAGCCCCCAGGTGTGTGGGGCTATGCAAGCGCTTCCCAAAGAGCTTTAGAAGAAGGCATAGTTTTCCCTGCTGGCTCTTTGGGCGTGGGACCAATCTCCAGACATATGGCCATTTTTGTGCCTGGCGCGGCGCCAAGTGGGAAAGGGTGGTTTTGAGGTTGAAGGCAGCAGGAAAGCCTGCAGCCCCCAGGTGTGTGGGGCTACGCAAGCGGTTCCCAAAGAGCTTTAGAACAAGGCACAGTTTTCCCTGGTGGCTCTTTGGGCGTGGGAGCCATCTCCAGACATATGGCCATTTTTGTGCCTGGCGCGGCGCCAAGTGGGAAAGGGTGGTTTTGAGGTTGAAGGCAGCAGGAAAGCCTGCAGCCCCAAGGTTTGTGGGGCTACGCAAGCGGTTCCCAAAGAGCTTTAGAACAAGGCATAGTTTTCCCTGCTGGCTCTTTGGGCGTGGGACCAATCTCCAGACTTATGGCCATTGTTGTGCCTGGCGCGGCGCCAAGTGGGAAAGGGTGGTTTTGAGGCTGAAGGCAGCAGGAAAGCCTGCAGCCCCCAGGTGTGTGGGGCTAGGCAAGCGGTTCCCAAAGAGCTTTAGAAGAAGGCATAGTTTTCCCTGCTGGCTCTTTGGGCGTGGGACCAAACTCCAGACATATGGCCATTTTTGTGCCTGGGGCGGCGCCAAGTGGGAAAGGGTGGTTTTGAGGCTGAAGGCAGCAGGAAAGCCTGCAGCCCCAAGGTTTGTGGGGCTACGCAAGCGGTTCCCAAAGAGCTTTAGGACAAGGCATAATTTTCCCTCATGGCTCTTTGGGCGTGGGACCAATCTCCGGACATATGGCCATTGTTGTGCCTGGCGCGGCGCCAAGTGGGAAAGGGTGGTTTTGAGGTTGAAGGCAGCAGGAAAGCCTGCAGCCCCCAGGTGTGTGGGGCTACGCAAGCGGTTCCCAAAGAGCTTTAGAAGAAGGCACAGTTTTCCCTGCTGGCTCTTTGGGCGTGGGACCAATCTAAAGACATATGGCCATTTTTGTGCCTGGCGTGGCGCCAAGTGGGAAAGGGTGGTTTTGAGGCTGAAGGCAGCAGGAAAGCCTGCAGCCCCCAGGTGTGTGGGGCTACGCTAGCGGTTCCCAAAGAGCTTTAGAACAAGGCACAGTTTTCCCTCCTGGCTCTTTGGGCGTGGGACCAAGCTCCAGACATATGGCCGTTTTTGTGCCTGGCGCGGCGCCAAGTGGGAAAGGGTGGTTTTGAGGCTGAAGGCAGCAGGAAATCCTGCAGCCCCCAGGTGTGTGGGGCTACGCAAGCGGTTCCCAAAGAGCTTTAGAACAAGGCATAGTTTTCCCTGCTGGCTCTTTGGGCATGGGACCAATCTCCAGACATATGGCCATTTTTGTGCCTGGCGCGGCGCCAAGTGGGAAAGGGTGGTTTTGAGGTTGAAGGCAGCAGGAAAGCCTGCAGCCCGCAGGTCTGTGGGGCTATGCAAGCGGTTCCCAAAGGGCTTTAGAACAAGGCATAGTTTTCCCTGCTGGCTCTTTGGGCGTGGGACCAATCTCCAGACATATGGCCATTTTTGTGCCTGGCGCGGCGCCAAGTGGGAAAGGGTGGTTTTGAGGCTGAAGGCAGCAGGAAAGCCTGCAGCCCCCAGGTCTGTGGGGCTACGCAAGCGGATCCCAAAGAGCTTTACAAGAAGGCATAGTTTTCCCTGCTGGCTCTTTGGGTGTGGGAGCCATCTCCAGACATATGGCCATTTTTGTGCCTGGGGCGGCGCCAAGTGGGAAAGGGTGGTTTTGAGGCTGAAGGCAGCAGGAAAGCCTGCAGCCCCCAGGTGTGTGGGGCTACGCAAGCGGTTCCCAAAGAGCTTTATAAGAAGGCATAGTTTTCCCTGCTGGCTCTTTGGGCGTGGGACCAATCTCCAGCCATATGGCCATTGTTGTGCCTGGCGCGGCGCCAAGTGGGAAAGGGTGGTTTTGAGGCTGAAGGCAGCAGGAAAGCCTGCAGCCCACAGGTCTGGGGGCTACGCAAGCGGTTCCCAAAGAGCTTTAGAACAAGGCATAGTTTTCCCTGCTGGCTCTTTGGGCGTGGGATCAAACTCCAGACATATGGCCGTTTTTGTGCCTGGCGCGGCGCCAAGTGGGAAAGGGTGGTTTTGAGGCTGAAGGCAGCAGGAAAGCCTGCAGCCCCCAGGTGTGTGGGGCTACGCAAGCGGTTCCCAAAGATCTTTAGAACAAGGCACAGTTTTCCCTGCTGGCTCTTTGGGCATGGGACCAATCTCCAGACATATGGCCATTTTTGTGCCTAGCGTGGCGCCAAGTGGGAAAGGGTGGTTTTGAGGCTGAAGGCAGCAGGAAAGCCTGCAGCCCGCAGGTGTGTGGGGCTAGGCAAGCGGTTCCCAAAGAGCTTTAGAAGTAGGCATAGTTTTCCCTGCTGGCTCTTTGGGCGTGGGACCAACCTCCAGACATATGGCCATTTTTGTGCCTGGCGCGGCGCCAAGTGGGAAAGGGTGGTTTTGAGGCTGAAGGCAGCAGGAAAGCCTGCAGCCCCCAGGTGTGTGGGGCTACGCAAGCAGTTCCCAAAGAGCTTTAGAAGAAGGCACAGATTTCCCTGCTGGCTCTTTGGGCGTGGGACCAATCTCCAGACATATGGCCGTTTTTGTGCCTGGCGCGGCACCAAGTGGGAAAGGGTGGTTTTGCGGCTGAAGGCAGCAGGAAAGCCTGCAGCCCCCAGGTGTGTGGGGCTATGCAAGCGGTTCCCAAAGAGCTTTAGAAGAAGGCATAGTTTTCCCTGCTGGCTCTTTGGGCGTGGGACCAATCTCCAGACATATGGCCATTTTTGTGCCTGGCGCGGCGCCAAGTGGGAAAGGGTGGTTTTGAGGCTGAAGGCAGCAGGAAAGCCTGCAGCCCCCAGGTGTGTGGGGCTAGGCAAGCGGTTCCCAAAGAGCTTTAGAAGAAGGCATAGTTTTCCCTGCTGGCTCTTTGGGCGTGGGACCAAACTCCAGACATATGGCCATTTTTGTGCCTGGGGCGGCGCCAAGTGGGAAAGGGTGGTTTTGAGGCTGAAGGCAGCAGGAAAGCCTGCAGCCCCAAGGTTTGTGGGGCTACGCAAGCGGTTCCCAAAGAGCTTTAGGACAAGGCATAATTTTCCCTCATGGCTCTTTGGGCGTGGGACCAATCTCCGGACATATGGCCATTGTTGTGCCTGGCGCGGCGCCAAGTGGGAAAGGGTGGTTTTGAGGTTGAAGGCAGCAGGAAAGCCTGCAGCCCCCAGGTGTGTGGGGCTACGCAAGCGGTTCCCAAAGAGCTTTAGAAGAAGGCACAGTTTTCCCTGCTGGCTCTTTGGGCGTGGGACCAATCTAAAGACATATGGCCATTTTTGTGCCTGGCGTGGCGCCAAGTGGGAAAGGGTGGTTTTGAGGCTGAAGGCAGCAGGAAAGCCTGCAGCCCCCAGGTGTGTGGGGCTACGCTAGCGGTTCCCAAAGAGCTTTAGAACAAGGCACAGTTTTCCCTCCTGGCTCTTTGGGCGTGGGACCAAGCTCCAGACATATGGCCGTTTTTGTGCCTGGCGCGGCGCCAAGTGGGAAAGGGTGGTTTTGAGGCTGAAGGCAGCAGGAAATCCTGCAGCCCCCAGGTGTGTGGGGCTACGCAAGCGGTTCCCAAAGAGCTTTAGAACAAGGCATAGTTTTCCCTGCTGGCTCTTTGGGCATGGGACCAATCTCCAGACATATGGCCATTTTTGTGCCTGGCGCGGCGCCAAGTGGGAAAGGGTGGTTTTGAGGTTGAAGGCAGCAGGAAAGCCTGCAGCCCGCAGGTCTGTGGGGCTATGCAAGCGGTTCCCAAAGGGCTTTAGAACAAGGCATAGTTTTCCCTGCTGGCTCTTTGGGCGTGGGACCAATCTCCAGACATATGGCCATTTTTGTGCCTGGCGCGGCGCCAAGTGGGAAAGGGTGGTTTTGAGGCTGAAGGCAGCAGGAAAGCCTGCAGCCCCCAGGTCTGTGGGGCTACGCAAGCGGTTCCCAAAGAGCTTTAGAAGAAGGCATAGTTTTCCCTGCTGGCTCTTTGGGCGTGGGACCAATCTCCAGACATATGGCCATTTTTGTGCCTGGCGCGGCGCCAAGTGGGAAAGGGTGGTTTTGAGGCTGAAGGCAGCAGGAAAGCCTGCAGCCCCCAGGTGTGTGGGGCTATGCAAGCGGTTCCCAAATATCTTTAGAAGAAGGCACAGTTTTCCCTGCTGGCTCTTTGGGCGTGGGACCAATCTCCAGACATATGGCCATTTTTGTGCCTGACGCGGCGCCAAGTGGGAAAGGGTGGTTTTGAGGCTGAAGGCAGCAGGAAAGCCTGCAGCCCCCAGGTGTGTGGGGCTACGCAAGCGGTTCCCAAAGAGCTTTAGAACAAGGCATAGTTTTCCCTGCTGGCTCTTTGGGCGTGGGACCAATCTCCAGACATATGGCCATTGTTGTGCCTGGCGCGGCGCCAAGTGGGAAAGGGTGGTTTTGAGGCTGAAGGCAGCAGGAAAGCCTGCAGCCCCCAGGTGTGTGGGGCTATGCAAGCGGTTCCCAAAGATCTTTAGAAGAAGGCATAGTTTTCCCTGCTGGCTCTTTGGGCGTCGGATCAAACTCCAGACATATGGCCGTTTTTGTGCCTGGCGCGGCGCCAAGTGGGAAAGGGTGGTTTTGAGGCTGAAGGCAGCAGGAAAGCCTGCAGCCCCCAGGTGTGTGGGGCTACGCAAGCGGTTCCCAAAGATCTTTAGAAGAAGGCACAGTTTTCCCTGGTGGCTCTTTGGGCGTGGGACCAATCTCCAGACATATGGCCATTTCTGTGCCTGGCACGGCGCCAAGTGGGAAAGGGTGGTTTTGAGGCTGAAGGCAGCAGGAAAGCCTGCAGACCCCAGGTGTGTGGGGCTAGGCAAGCGGTTCCCAAAGAGCTTTAGAAGAAGGCATAGTTTTCCCTGCTGGCTCTTTGGGCGTGGGACCAACCTCCAGACATATGGCCATTTTTATGCCTGGCGCGGCGCCAAGTGGGAAAGGGTGGTTTTGAGGCTGAAGGCAGCAGGAAAGCCTGCAGCCCCCAGGTGTGTGGGGCTACGCTAGCGGTTCCCAAAGATCTTTAGAAGAAGGCACAGTTTTCCCTGCTGGCTCTTTGGGCGTGGGACCAATGTCCAGACATATGGCCATTTTTGTGCCTGGCGCGGCGCCAAGTGGGAAAGGGTGGTTTTGAGGCTGAAGGCAGCAGGAAAGCCTGCAGCCCCCAGGTCTGGGGGCTACGCAAGCGGTTCCCAAAGAGCTTTAGAACAAGGCATAGTTTTTCCTGCTGGCTCTTTGGGCGTGGGACCAATCTCCAGACATATGGCCATTTTTGTGCCTGGCGCGGCGCCAAGTGGGAAAGGGTGGTTTTGAGGCTGAAGGCAGCAGGAAAGCCTGCAGCCCCCAGGTGTGTGGGGCTACGCAAGCGGTTCCCAAAGAGCTTTAGAACAAGGCACAGTTTTCCCTGCTGGCTCTTTGGGCGTGGGAGCCATCTCCAGACATATGGCCATTTTTGTGCCTGGCGCGGTGCCAAGTGGGAAAGGGTGGTTTTGCGGCTGAAGGCAGCAGGAAAGCCTGCAGCCCCCAGGTGTGTGGGGCTACGCAAGCGGTTCCCAAAGAGCTTTAGAAGAAGGCATAGTTTTCCCTGCTGGCTCTTTGGGCGTGGGACCAATCTCCAGCCATATGGCCATTGTTGTGCCTGGCGCGGCGCCAAGTGGGAAAGGGTGGTTTTGAGGCTGAAGGCAGCAGGAAAGCCTGCAGCCCACAGGTCTGGGGGCTACGCAAGCGGTTCCCAAAGAGCTTTAGAAGAAGGCATAGTTTTCCCTGCTGGCTCTTTGGGCGTGTAACCAAACTTCAGACATATGGCCGTTTTTGTGCCTGGCGCGGCGCCAAGTGGGAAAGGGTGGTTTTGAGGCTGAAGGCAGCAGGAAAGCCTGCAGCCCGCAGGTCTGTGGGGCTATGCAAGCGGTTCCCAAAGAGCTTTAGAACAAGGCACAGTTTTCCCTGCTGGCTCTTTGGGCGTGGGACCAATCTCCAGACATATGGCCATTTTTGTGCCTGGCGTGGCGCCAAGTGGGAAAGGGTGGTTTTGAGGCTGAAGGCAGCAGGAAAGCCTGCAGCCCGCAGGTGTGTGGGGCTAGGCAAGCGGTTCCCAAAGATCTTTAGAAGAAGGCATAGTTTTCCCTGCTGGCTCTTTGGGCGTGGGACCAACCTCCAGACATATGGCCAGTTTTGTGCCTGGGGCGGCGCCAAGTGGGAAAGTGTGGTTTTGAGGCTGAAGGCAGCAGGAAAGCCTGCAGCCCCCAGGTGTGTGGGGCTACGCAAGCGGTTCCCAAAGAGCTTTAGAAGAAGGCACAGATTTCCCTGCTGGCTCTTTGGGCGTGGGACCAATCTCCAGACATATGGCCGTTTTTGTGCCTGGGGCGGCGCCAAGTGGGAAAGGGTGGTTTTGCGGCTGAAGGCAGCAGGAAAGCCTGCAGCCCCCAGGTGTGTGGGGCTACGCAAGCCGTTCCCAAAGAGCTTTAGAAGAAGGCATAGTTTTCCCTGCTGGCTCTTTGGGCGTGGGACCAATCTCCAGACATATGGCCATTTTTGTGCCTGGCGCAGCGCCAAGTGGGAAAGGGTGGTTTTGAGGCTGAAGGCAGCAGGAAAGCCTGCAGCCCCCAGGTGTGTGGGGCTATGCAAGCGGTTCCCAAAGAGCTTTAGAAGAAGGCATAGTTTTCCCTGCTGGCTCTTTGGGCGTGGGACCAATCTCCAGACATATGGCCATTTTTGTGCCTGGCGCGGCGCCAAGTGGGAAAGGGTGGTTTTGAGGTTGAAGGCAGCAGGAAAGCCTGCAGCCCCCAGGTGTGTGGGGCTACGCAAGCGGTTCCCAAAGAGCTTTAGAACAAGGCACAGTTTTCCCTGCTGGCTCTTTGGGCGTGGGAGCCATCTCCAGACATATGGCCATTTTTGTGCCTGGCGCGGCGCCAAGTGGGAAAGGGTGGTTTTGAGGCTGAAGGCAGCAGGAAAGCCTGCAGCCCCAAGGTTTGTGGGGCTACGCAAGCGGTTCCCAAAGAGCTTTAGAACAAGGCATAGTTTTCCCTGCTGGCTCTTTGGGCGTGGGACCAATCTCCAGCCATATGGCCATTGTTGTGCCTGGCGCGGCGCCAAGTGGGAAAGGGTGGTTTTGAGGCTGAAGGCAGCAGGAAAGCCTGCAGCCCCCAGGTGTGTGGGGCTACGCAAGCGGTTCCCAAAGAGCTTTAGAAGAAGGCACAGTTTTCCCTGCTGGCTCTTTGGGCGTGGGACCAATCTAAAGACATATGGCCATTTTTGTGCCTGGCGTGGCGCCAAGTGGGAAAGGGTGGTTTTGAGGTTGAAGGCAGCAGGAAAGCCTGCAGCCCCCAGGTGTGTGGGGCTACGCAAGCGGTTCCCAAAGAGCTTTAGAAGAAGGCATAGTTTTCCCTGCTGGCTCTTTGGGCGTGGGACTAAACTCCAGACATATGGCCATTTTTGTGCCTGGCGCGGCGCCAAGTGGGAAAGGGTGGTTTTGAGGCTGAAGGCAGCAGGAAAGCCTGCAGCCCCCAGGTCTGGGAGCTATGCAAGCGGTTCCCAAAGAGCTTTAGAAGAAGGCATAGTTTTCCCTGCTGGCTCTTTGGGCGTGGGACCACTCTAAAGACATATGGCCATTTTTGTGCCTGGCGCGGCGCCAAGTGGGAAAGGGTGGTTTTGAGGCTGAAGGCAGCAGGAAAGCCTGCAGCCCCCAGGTCTGTGGGGCTACGCAAGCGGATCCCAAAGAGCTTTACAAGAAGGCATAGTTTTCCCTGCTGGCTCTTTGGGTGTGGGAGCCATCTCCAGACATATGGCCATTTTTGTGCCTGGAGCGGCGCCAAGTGGGAAAGGGTGGTTTTGAGGCTGAAGGCAGCAGGAAAGCCTGCAGCCCCCAGGTGTGTGGGGCTACGCAAGCGGTTCCCAAAGAGCTTTAGAAGAAGGCATAGTTTTCCCTGCTGGCTCTTTGGGCGTGGGACCAATCTCCAGCCATATGGCCATTGTTGTGCCTGGCGCGGCGCCAAGTGGGAAAGGGTGGTTTTGAGGCTGAAGGCAGCAGGAAAGCCTGCAGCCCACAGGTCTGGGGGCTACGCAAGCGGTTCCCAAAGAGCTTTAGAACAAGGCATAGTTTTCCCTGCTGGCTCTTTGGGCGTGGGATCAAACTCCAGACATATGGCCGTTTTTGTGCCTGGCGCGGCGCCAAGTGGGAAAGGGTGGTTTTGAGGCTGAAGGCAGCAGGAAAGCCTGCAGCCCCCAGGTGTGTGGGGCTACGCAAGCGGTTCCCAAAGATCTTTAGAACAAGGCACAGTTTTCCCTGCTGGCTCTTTGGGCATGGGACCAATCTCCAGACATATGGCCATTTTTGTGCCTAGCGTGGCGCCAAGTGGGAAAGGGTGGTTTTGAGGCTGAAGGCAGCAGGAAAGCCTGCAGCCCGCAGGTGTGTGGGGCTAGGCAAGCGGTTCCCAAAGAGCTTTAGAAGTAGGCATAGTTTTCCCTGCTGGCTCTTTGGGCGTGGGACCAACCTCCAGACATATGGCCATTTTTGTGCCTGGCGCGGCGCCAAGTGGGAAAGGGTGGTTTTGAGGCTGAAGGCAGCAGGAAAGCCTGCAGCCCCAAGGTTTGTGGGGCTACGCAAGCGGTTCCCAAAGAGCTTTAGAACAAGGCATAGTTTTCCCTGCTGGCTCTTTGGGCGTGGGACCAATCTCCAGACTTATGGCCATTGTTGTGCCTGGCGCGGCGCCAAGTGGGAAAGGGTGGTTTTGAGGCTGAAGGCAGCAGGAAAGCCTGCAGCCCCCAGGTGTGTGGGGCTAGGCAAGCGGTTCCCAAAGAGCTTTAGAAGAAGGCATAGTTTTCCCTGCTGGCTCTTTGGGCGTGGGAGCCATCTCCAGACATATGGCCATTTTTGTGCCTGGCGCGGCGCCAAGTGGGAAAGGGTGGTTTTGAGGCTGAAGGCAGCAGGAAAGCCTGCAGCCCCAAGGTTTGTGGGGCTACGCAAGCGGTTCCCAAAGAGCTTTAGAACAAGGCATAGTTTTCCCTGCTGGCTCTTTGGGCGTGGGACCAATCTCCGGACATATGGCCATTGTTGTGCCTGGCGCGGCGCCAAGTGGGAAAGGGTGGTTTTGAGGTTGAAGGCAGCAGGAAAGCCTGCAGCCCCCAGGTGTGTGGGGCTACGCAAGCGGTTCCCAAAGAGCTTTAGAAGAAGGCACAGTTTTCCCTGCTGGCTCTTTGGGCGTGGGACCAATCTAAAGACATATGGCCATTTTTGTGCCTGGCGTGGCGCCAAGTGGGAAAGGGTGGTTTTGAGGCTGAAGGCAGCAGGAAAGCCTGCAGCCCCCAGGTGTGTGGGGCTACGCTAGCGGTTCCCAAAGAGCTTTAGAACAAGGCACAGTTTTCCCTCCTGGCTCTTTGGGCGTGGGACCAAGCTCCAGACATATGGCCGTTTTTGTGCCTGGCGCGGCGCCAAGTGGGAAAGGGTGGTTTTGAGGCTGAAGGCAGCAGGAAATCCTGCAGCCCCCAGGTGTGTGGGGCTACGCAAGCGGTTCCCAAAGAGCTTTAGAACAAGGCATAGTTTTCCCTGCTGGCTCTTTGGGCATGGGACCAATCTCCAGACATATGGCCATTTTTGTGCCTGGCGCGGCGCCAAGTGGGAAAGGGTCGTTTTGAGGTTGAAGGCAGCAGGAAAGCCTGCAGCCCGCAGGTCTGTGGGGCTATGCAAGCGGTTCCCAAAGGGCTTTAGAACAAGGCATAGTTTTCCCTGCTGGCTCTTTGGGCGTGGGACCAATCTCCAGACATATGGCCATTTTTGTGCCTGGCGCGGCGCCAAGTGGGAAAGGGTGGTTTTGAGGCTGAAGGCAGCAGGAAAGCCTGCAGCCCCCAGGTCTGTGGGGCTACGCAAGCGGTTCCCAAAGAGCTTTAGAAGAAGGCATAGTTTTCCCTGCTGGCTCTTTGGGCGTGGGACCAATCTCCAGACATATGGCCATTTTTGTGCCTGGCGCGGCGCCAAGTGGGAAAGGGTGGTTTTGAGGCTGAAGGCAGCAGGAAAGCCTGCAGCCCCCAGGTGTGTGGGGCTATGCAAGCGGTTCCCAAATATCTTTAGAAGAAGGCACAGTTTTCCCTGCTGGCTCTTTGGGCGTGGGACCAATCTCCAGACATATGGCCATTTTTGTGCCTGACGCGGCGCCAAGTGGGAAAGGGTGGTTTTGAGGCTGAAGGCAGCAGGAAAGCCTGCAGCCCCCAGGTGTGTGGGGCTACGCAAGCGGTTCCCAAAGAGCTTTAGAACAAGGCATAGTTTTCCCTGCTGGCTCTTTGGGCGTGGGACCAATCTCCAGACATATGGCCATTGTTGTGCCTGGCGCGGCGCCAAGTGGGAAAGGGTGGTTTTGAGGCTGAAGGCAGCAGGAAAGCCTGCAGCCCCCAGGTGTGTGGGGCTATGCAAGCGGTTCCCAAAGATCTTTAGAAGAAGGCATAGTTTTCCCTGCTGGCTCTTTGGGCGTGGGAGCAAACTCCAGACATATGGCCGTTTTTGTGCCTGGCGCGGCGCCAAGTGGGAAAGGGTGGTTTTGAGGCTGAAGGCAGCAGGAAAGCCTGCAGCCCCCAGGTGTGTGGGGCTACGCAAGCGGTTCCCAAAGATCTTTAGAAGAAGGCACAGTTTTCCCTGGTGGCTCTTTGGGCGTGGGACCAATCTCCAGACATATGGCCATTTCTGTGCCTGGCGCGGCGCCAAGTGGGAAAGGGTGGTTTTGAGGCTGAAGGCAGCAGGAAAGCCTGCAGACCCCAGGTGTGTGGGGCTAGGCAAGCGGTTCCCAAAGAGCTTTAGAAGAAGGCATAGTTTTCCCTGCTGGCTCTTTGGGCGTGGGACCAACCTCCAGACATATGGCCATTTTTATGCCTGGCGCGGCGCCAAGTGGGAAAGGGTGGTTTTGAGGCTGAAGGCAGCAGGAAAGCCTGCAGCCCCCAGGTGTGTGGGGCTACGCTAGCGGTTCCCAAAGATCTTTAGAAGAAGGCACAGTTTTCCCTGCTGGCTCTTTGGGCGTGGGACCAATCTCCAGACATATGGCCATTTTTGTGCCTGGCGCGGCGCCAAGTGGGAAAGGGTGGTTTTGAGGCTGAAGGCAGCAGGAAAGCCTGCAGCCCCCAGGTCTGGGGGCTACGCAAGCGGTTCCCAAAGAGCTTTAGAACAAGGCATAGTTTTTCCTGCTGGCTCTTTGGGCGTGGGACCAATCTCCAGACATATGGCCATTTTTGTGCCTGGCGCGGCGCCAAGTGGGAAAGGGTGGTTTTGAGGTTGAAGGCAGCAGGAAAGCCTGCAGCCCCCAGGTGTGTGGGGCTACGCAAGCGGTTCCCAAAGAGCTTTAGAACAAGGCACAGTTTTCCCTGCTGGCTCTTTGGGCGTGGGAGCCATCTCCAGACATATGGCCATTTTTGTGCCTGGCGCGGTGCCAAGTGGGAAAGGGTGGTTTTGCGGCTGAAGGCAGCAGGAAAGCCTGCAGCCCCCAGGTGTGTGGGGCTACGCAAGCGGTTCCCAAAGAGCTTTAGAAGAAGGCATAGTTTTCCCTGCTGGCTCTTTGGGCGTGGGACCAATCTCCAGCCATATGGCCATTGTTGTGCCTGGCGCGGCGCCAAGTGGGAAAGGGTGGTTTTGAGGCTGAAGGCAGCAGGAAAGCCTGCAGCCCACAGGTCTGGGGGCTACGCAAGCGGTTCCCAAAGAGCTTTAGAAGAAGGCATAGTTTTCCCTGCTGGCTCTTTGGGCGTGGGACCAAACTTCAGACATATGGCCGTTTTTGTGCCTGGCGCGGCGCCAAGTGGGAAAGGGTGGTTTTGAGGCTGAAGGCAGCAGGAAAGCCTGCAGCCCGCAGGTCTGTGGGGCTATGCAAGCGGTTCCCAAAGAGCTTTAGAACAAGGCACAGTTTTCCCTGCTGGCTCTTTGGGCGTGGGACCAATCTCCAGACATATGGCCATTTTTGTGCCTGGGGCGGCGCCAAGTGGGAAAGGGTGGTTTTGAGGCTGAAGGCAGCAGGAAAGCCTGCAGCCCCCGGGTCTGGGAGCTATGCAAGCGGTTCCCAAAGAGCTTTAGAACAAGGCATAGTTTTCCCTGCTGGCTCTTTGGGCATGGGACCAAACTCCAGACATATGGCCATTTTTGTGCCTGGCGCGGCGCCAAGTGGGAAAGGGTGGTTTTGAGGCTGAAGGCAGCAGGAAA
Source organism: Larus michahellis (assembly GCF_964199755.1). NCBI lineage: Eukaryota > Metazoa > Chordata > Aves > Charadriiformes > Laridae > Larus > Larus michahellis. The sequence continues at coordinate 13,385,388 of NC_133902.1, forward strand.
GCCTGCAGCCCCCAGGTGTGTGGGGCTACGCAAGCGGTTCCCAAAGATCTTTAGAACAAGGCACAGTTTTCCCTGCTGGCTCTTTGGGCGTGGGACCAAACTCCAGACATATGGCCATTTTTGTCCCTGGCGCGGCGCCAAGTGGGAAAGGGTGGTTTTGAGGCTGAAGGCAGCAGGAAAGCCTGCAGCCCCCAGGTCTGTGGGGCTACGCCAGCGGTTCCCAAAGATCTTTATAAGAAGGCACAGCTTTCCCTGCTGGCTCTTTGGGCGTGGGACCAATCTCCAGACATATGGCCGTTTTTGTGCCTGGCGCGGCGCCAAGTGGGAAAGGGTGGTTTTGAGGCTGAAGGCAGCAGGAAAGCCTGCCGCCCCCGGGTCTGTGGGGCTACGCAAGCGGTTCCCAAAGAGCTTTAGAAGAAGGCATAGTTTTCCCTGCTGGCTCTTTGGGCGTGGGACCAAACTCCAGCCATATGGCCATTGTTGTGCCTGGCGCGGCGCCAAGTGGGAAAGGGTGGTTTTGAGGCTGAAGGCAGCAGGAAAGCCTGCAGCCCGCAGGTGTGTGGGGCTATGCAAGCGGTTCCCAAAGAGCTTTAGAAGAAGGCATAGTTTTCCCTGCTGGCTCTTTGGGCGTGGGACCAAGCTCCAGACATATGGCCGTTTTTGTGCCTGGCGCGGCGCCAAGTGGGAAAGGGTGGTTTTGAGGCTGAAGGCAGCAGGAAAGCCTGCAGCCCGCAGGTCTGTGGGGCTATGCAAGCGGTTCCCAAAGAGCTTTAGAAGAAGGCACAGTTTTCCCTGCTGGCTCTTTGGGCGTGGGACCAAGCTCCAGACATATGGCCGTTTTTGTTCCTGGGGCGGCGCCAAGTGGGAAAGGGTGGTTTTGAGGCTGAAGGCAGCAGGAAAGCCTGCAGCCCCCAGGTGTGTGGGGCTACGCAAGCGGTTCCCAAAGAGCTTTAGAAGAAGGCATAGTTTTCCCTGCTGGCTCTTTGGGCGTGGGACCAACCTCCAGCCATATGGCCATTTTTGTGCCTGGCGCGACGCCAAGTGGGAAAGGGTGGTTTTGAGGCTGAAGGCAGCAGGAAAGCCTGCAGCCCCCAGGTGTGTGGGGCTATGCTAGCGGTTCCCAAAGAGCTTTAGAAGAAGGCATAATTTTCCCTGCTGGCTCTTTGGGCGTGGGACCAAACTCCAGACATATGGCCATTTTTGTGCCTGGCGTGGCGCCAAGTGGGAAAGGTTGGTTTTGAGGCTGAAGGAAGCAGGAAAGCCTGCAGCCCCCAGGTGTGCGGGGCTACGCAAGCGGTTCCCAAAGATCTTTAGAAGAAGGCACAGTTTTCCCTGCTGGCTCTTTGGGCGTGGGACCAATCTCCAGACATATGGCCGTTTTTGTGCCTGGCGCGGCGCCAAGTGGGAAAGGGTGGTTTTGAGGCTGAAGGCAGCAGGAAAGCCTGCAGCCCCCAGGTGTGCGGGGCTACGCAAGCGGTTCCCAAAGATCTTTAGAAGAAGGCACAGTTTTCCCTGCTGGCTCTTTGGGCGTGGGACCAATCTCCAGACATATGGCCGTTTTTGTGCCTGGCGCGGCGCCAAGTGGGAAAGGGTGGTTTTGAGGCTGAAGGCAGCAGGAAAGCCTGCAGCCCCCAGGTCTGGGAGCTATGCAAGCGGTTCCCAAAGAGCTTTAGAACAAGGCACAGTTTTCCCTGCTGGCTCTTTGGGTGTGGGAGCCATCTCCAGACATATGGCCATTTTTGTGCCTGGGGCGGCGCCAAGTGGGAAAGGGTGGTTTTGAGGCTGAAGGCAGCAGGAAAGCCTGCAGCCCCCAGGTGTGTGGGGCTAGGCAAGCGGTTCCCAAAGAGCTTTAGAAGAAGGCATAGTTTTCCCTGCTGGCTCTTTGGGCGTGGGACCAATCTCCAGACATATGGCCATTGTTGTGCCTAGCGTGGTGCCAATTGGGAAAGGGTGGTTTTGAGGCTGAAGGCAGCAGGAAAGCCTGCAGCCCCCAGGTGTGTGGGGCTACGCAAGCGGTTCCCAAAGAGCTTTAGAACAAGGCACAGTTTTCCCTGCTGGCTCTTTGGGCGTGGGACCAATCTCCAGACATATGGCCATTTTTGTGCCTGGCGTGGCGCCAAGTGGGAAAGGGTGGTTTTGAGGCTGAAGGCAGCAGGAAAGCCTGCAGCCCCCAGGTGTGTGGGGCTAGGCAAGCGGTTTCCAAAGAGCTTTAGAACAAGGCATAGTTTTCCCTGCTGGCTCTTTGGGCGTGGGACCAAACTCCAGACATATGGCCATTTTTGTCCCTGGCGCGGCGCCAAGTGGGAAAGGGTGGTTTTGAGGCTGAAGGCAGCAGGAAAGCCTGCAGCCCCCAGGTGTGTGGGGCTACGCCAGCGGTTCCCAAAGATCTTTAGAAGAAGGCACAGCTTTCCCTGCTGGCTCTTTGGGCGTGGGACCAATCTCCAGACATATGGCCGTTTTTGTGCCTGGCGCGGCGCCAAGTGGGAAAGGGTGGTTTTGAGGCTGAAGGCAGCAGGAAAGCCTGCAGCCCCCAGGTGTGTGGGGCTATGCAAGCGGTTCCCAAAGAGCTTTAGAACAAGGCATAGTTTTCCCTGCTGGCTCTTTGGGCGTGGGACCAACCTCCAGACATATGGCCATTTTTGTGCCTGGGGCGGCGCCAAGTGGGAAAGGGTGGTTTTGAGGCTGAAGGCAGCAGGAAAGCCTGCAGCCCCCAGGTGTGTGGGGCTACGCAAGCGGTTCCCAAAGAGCTTTAGAAGAAGGCACATTTTTCCCTGCTGGCTCTTTGGGCGTGGGACCAATCTCCAGACATATGGCCATATTTCTGCCTGGCGTGGCGCCAAGTGGGAAAGGGTGGTTTTGAGGCTGAAGGCAGCAGGAAAGCCTGCAACCCCCAGGTGTGTGGGGCTACGCAAGCGGTTCCCAAAGAGCTTTAGAACAAGGCATAGTTTTCCCTGCTGGCTCTTTGGGCATGGGACCCATCTCCAGACATATGGCCATTTTTGTGCCTGGCGCGGCGCCAAGTGGGAAAGGGTGGTTTTGAGGTTGAAGGCAGCAGGAAAGCCTGCAGCCCCCAGGTGTGTGGGGCTACGCAAGCGGTTCCCAAAGAGCTTTAGAAGAAGGCATAGTTTTCCCTGCTGGATCTTTGGGCGTGGGACCAATCTCCAGCCATATGGCCATTTTTGTGCCTGGCGCGGCGCCAAGTGGGAAAGGGTGGTTTTGAGGCTGAAGGCAGCAGGAAAGCCTGCAGCCCCCAGGTGTGTGGGGCTACGCAAGCGGTTCCCAAAGAGCTTTAGAACAAGGCATAGTTTTCCCTGCTGGCTCTTTGGGCGTGAGATCAATCTCCAGACATATGTAGATTTTTGTGCCTGGCACGGCGCCAAGTGGGAAAGGGTGGTTTTGAGGCTGAAGGCAGCAGGAAAGCCTGCAGCCCCCAGGTCTGTGGGGCTACGCTAGCGGTTCCCAAAGATCTTTAGAAGAAGGCATAGTTTTCCCTGCTGGCTCTTTGGGCGTGGGACCAATGTCCAGACATATGGCCATTTTTGTGCCTGGCGCGGCGCCAAGTGGGAAAGGGTGGTTTTGAGGTTGAAGGCAGCAGGAAAGCCTGCAGCCCCCATGTGTGTGGGGCTACGCAAGCGGTTCCCAAAGAGCTTTAGAACAAGGCACAGTTTTCCCTGCTGGCTCTTTGGGCGTGGGAGCCATCTCCAGACATATGGCCATTTTTGTGCCTGGCGCGGTGCCAAGTGGGAAAGGGTGGTTTTGCGGCTGAAGGCAGCAGGAAAGCCTGCAGCCCCCAGGTGTGTGGGGCTACGCAAGCGGTTCCCAAAGAGCTTTAGAAGAAGGCATAGTTTTCCCTGCTGGCTCTTTGGGCGTGGGACCAAACTTCAGACATATGGCCGTTTTTGTGCCTGGCGCGGCGCCAAGTGGGAAAGGGTGGTTTTGAGGCTGAAGGCAGCAGGAAAGCCTGCAGCCCGCAGGTCTGTGGGGCTATGCAAGCGGTTCCCAAAGAGCTTTAGAACAAGGCACAGTTTTCCCTGCTGGCTCTTTGGGCGTGGGACCAATCTCCAGACATATGGCCATTTTTGTGCCTGGGGCGGCGCCAAGTGGGAAAGGGTGGTTTTGAGGCTGAAGGCAGCAGGAAAGCCTGCAGCCCCCGGGTCTGGGAGCTATGCAAGCGGTTCCCAAAGAGCTTTAGAACAAGGCATAGTTTTCCCTGCTGGCTCTTTGGGCATGGGACCAAACTCCAGACATATGGCCATTTTTGTGCCTGGCGCGGCGCCAAGTGGGAAAGGGTGGTTTTGAGGCTGAAGGCAGCAGGAAAGCCTGCAGCCCCCAGGTGTGTGGGGCTACGCAAGCGGTTCCCAAAGATCTTTAGAACAAGGCACAGTTTTCCCTGCTGGCTCTTTGGGCGTGGGACCAAACTCCAGACATATGGCCATTTTTGTGCCTGGCGTGGCGCCAAGTGGGAAAGGGTGGTTTTGAGGCTGAAGGCAGCAGGAAAGCCTGCAGACCCCAGGTGTGTGGGGCTACGCAAGCGGTTCCCAGAGAGCTTTAGAAGAAGGCATAGTTTTCACTGCTGGCTCTTTGGGCGTGGGACCAAACTCCAGACATATGGCCATTTTTGTCCCTGGCGCGGCGCCAAGTGGGAAAGGGTGGTTTTGAGGCTGAAGGCAGCAGGAAAGCCTGCAGCCCCCAGGTCTGTGGGGCTACGCCAGCGGTTCCCAAAGATCTTTATAAGAAGGCACAGCTTTCCCTGCTGGCTCTTTGGGCGTGGGACCAATCTCCAGACATATGGCCGTTTTTGTGCCTGGCGCGGCGCCAAGTGGGAAAGGGTGGTTTTGAGGCTGAAGGCAGCAGGAAAGCCTGCAGCCCCCGGGTCTGTGGGGCTACGCAAGCGGTTCCCAAAGAGCTTTAGAAGAAGGCATAGTTTTCCCTGCTGGCTCTTTGGGCGTGGGACCAAACTCCAGCCATATGGCCATTGTTGTGCCTGGCGCGGCGCCAAGTGGGAAAGGGTGGTTTTGAGGCTGAAGGCAGCAGGAAAGCCTGCAGCCCGCAGGTGTGTGGGGCTATGCAAGCGGTTCCCAAAGAGCTTTAGAAGAAGGCATAGTTTTCCCTGCTGGCTCTTTGGGCGTGGGACCAAGCTCCAGACATATGGCCGTTTTTGTGCCTGGCGCGGCGCCAAGTGGGAAAGGGTGGTTTTGAGGCTGAAGGCAGCAGGAAAGCCTGCAGCCCGCAGGTCTGTGGGGCTATGCAAGCGGTTCCCAAAGAGCTTTAGAAGAAGGCACAGTTTTCCCTGCTGGCTCTTTGGGCGTGGGACCAAGCTCCAGACATATGGCCGTTTTTGTTCCTGGGGCGGCGCCAAGTGGGAAAGGGTGGTTTTGAGGCTGAAGGCAGCAGGAAAGCCTGCAGCCCCCAGGTGTGTGGGGCTACGCAAGCGGTTCCCAAAGAGCTTTAGAAGAAGGCATAGTTTTCCCTGCTGGCTCTTTGGGCGTGGGACCAACCTCCAGCCATATGGCCATTTTTGTGCCTGGCGCGACGCCAAGTGGGAAAGGGTGGTTTTGAGGCTGAAGGCAGCAGGAAAGCCTGCAGCCCCCAGGTGTGTGGGGCTATGCTAGCGGTTCCCAAAGAGCTTTAGAAGAAGGCATAATTTTCCCTGCTGGCTCTTTGGGCGTGGGACCAAACTCCAGACATATGGCCATTTTTGTGCCTGGCGTGGCGCCAAGTGGGAAAGGGTGGTTTTGAGGCTGAAGGAAGCAGGAAAGCCTGCAGCCCCCAGGTGTGCGGGGCTACGCAAGCGGTTCCCAAAGATCTTTAGAAGAAGGCACAGTTTTCCCTGCTGGCTCTTTGGGCGTGGGACCAATCTCCAGACATATGGCCGTTTTTGTGCCTGGCGCGGCGCCAAGTGGGAAAGGGTGGTTTTGAGGCTGAAGGCAGCAGGAAAGCCTGCAGCCCCCAGGTGTGCGGGGCTACGCAAGCGGTTCCCAAAGATCTTTAGAAGAAGGCACAGTTTTCCCTGCTGGCTCTTTGGGCGTGGGACCAATCTCCAGACATATGGCCGTTTTTGTGCCTGGCGCGGCGCCAAGTGGGAAAGGGTGGTTTTGAGGCTGAAGGCAGCAGGAAAGCCTGCAGCCCCCAGGTCTGGGAGCTATGCAAGCGGTTCCCAAAGAGCTTTAGAACAAGGCACAGTTTTCCCTGCTGGCTCTTTGGGTGTGGGACCAATCTAAAGACATATGGCCATTTTTGTGCCTGGGGCGGCGCCAAGTGGGAAAGGGTGGTTTTGAGGCTGAAGGCAGCAGGAAAGCCTGCAGCCCCCAGGTGTGTGGGGCTAGGCAAGCGGTTCCCAAAGAGCTTTAGAAGAAGGCATAGTTTTCCCTGCTGGCTCTTTGGGCGTTGGACCAATCTCCAGACATATGGCCATTGTTGTGCCTGTCACGGCGCCAAGTGGGAAAGGGTGGTTTTGAGGCTGAAGGCAGCAGGAAAGCCTGCAGCCCCCAGGTGTGTGGGGCTACGCCAGCGGTTCCCAAAGATCTTTAGAACAAGGCACAGTTTTCCCTGCTGGCTCTTTGGGCGTGGGACCAATCTCCAGACATATGGCCATTTTTGTGCCTGGCGTGGCGCCAAGTGGGAAAGGGTGGTTTTGAGGCTGAAGGCAGCAGGAAAGCCTGCAGCCCCCAGGTGTGTGGGGCTAGGCAAGCGGTTTCCAAAGAGCTTTAGAACAAGGCATAGTTTTCCCTGCTGGCTCTTTGGGCGTGGGACCAAACTCCAGACATATGGCCATTTTTGTCCCTGGCGCGGCGCCAAGTGGGAAAGGGTGGTTTTGAGGCTGAAGGCAGCAGGAAAGCCTGCAGCCCCCAGGTGTGTGGGGCTACGCCAGCGGTTCCCAAAGATCTTTAGAAGAAGGCACAGCTTTCCCTGCTGGCTCTTTGGGCGTGGGACCAATCTCCAGACATATGGCCGTTTTTGTGCCTGGCGCGGCGCCAAGTGGGAAAGGGTGGTTTTGAGGCTGAAGGCAGCAGGAAAGCCTGCAGCCCCCAGGTGTGTGGGGCTACGCAAGCGGTTCCCAAAGAGCTTTAGAAGAAGGCATAGTTTTCCCTGCTGGCTCTTTGGGCGTGGGACCAATCTCCAGCCATATGGCCATTTTTGTGCCTGGCGCGGCGCCAAGTGGGAAAGGGTGGTTTTGAGGCTGAAGGCAGCAGGAAAGCCTGCAGCCCCCAGGTGTGTGGGGCTATGCAAGCGGTTCCCAAAGAGCTTTAGAAGAAGGCATAGTTTTCCCTGCTGGCTCTTTGGGCGTGGGACCAACCTCCAGACATATGGCCATTTTTGTGCCTGGGGCGGCGCCAAGTGGGAAAGGGTGGTTTTGAGGCTGAAGGCAGCAGGAAAGCCTGCAGCCCCCAGGTGTGTGGGGCTACGCAAGCGGTTCCCAAAGAGCTTTAGAAGAAGGCACATTTTTTCCTGCTGGCTCTTTGGGCGTGGGACCAATCTCCAGACATATGGCCATATTTCTGCCTGGCGTGGCGCCAAGTGGGAAAGGGTGGTTTTGAGGCTGAAGGCAGCAGGAAAGCCTGCAACACCCAGGTGTGTGGGGCTACGCAAGCGGTTCCCAAAGAGCTTTAGAACAAGGCATAGTTTTCCCTGCTGGCTCTTTGGGCATGGGACCCATCTCCAGACATATGGCCATTTTTGTGCCTGGCGCGGCGCCAAGTGGGAAAGGGTGGTTTTGAGGTTGAAGGCAGCAGGAAAGCCTGCAGCCCCCAGGTGTGTGGGGCTACGCAAGCGGTTCCCAAAGAGCTTTAGAAGAAGGCATAGTTTTCCCTGCTGGCTCTTTGGGCGTGGGACCAATCTCCAGCCATATGGCCATTTTTGTGCCTGGCGCGGCGCCAAGTGGGAAACGGTGGTTTTGAGGCTGAAGGCAGCAGGAAAGCCTGCAGCCCCGAGGTCCGTGGGGCTACGCAAGCAGTTCCCAAACAGCTTTAGAAGAAGGCATAGTTTTCCCTGCTGGGTCTTTGGGCATGGGACCCTTCTCCAGACATATGGCCATTTTTGTGCCTGGCGTGGCGCCAAGTGGGAAAGGGTGGTTTTGAGGCTGAAGGCAGCAGGAAAGCCTGCAGCCCCCAGGTGTGTGGGGCTACGCAAGCGGTTCCCAAAGAGCTTTAGAACAAGGCATAGTTTTCCCTGCTGGCTCTTTGGGCGTGAGATCAATCTCCAGACATATGTAGATTTTTGTGCCTGGCACGGCGCCAAGTGGGAAAGGGTGGTTTTGAGGCTGAAGGCAGCAGGAAAGCCTGCAGCCCCCAGGTGTGTGGGGCTACGCAAGCGGTTCCCAAAGAGCTTTAGAAGAAGGCATAGTTTTCCCTGCTGGCTCTTTGGGCGTGGGACCAATCTCCAGACATATGGCCGTTTTTGTGCCTGGCGCGGCGCCAAGTGGGAAAGGGTGGTTTTGAGGCTGAAGGCAGCAGGAAAGCCTGCAGCCCCCAGGTCTGTGGGGCTACGCAAGCGGTTCCCAAAGAGCTTCAGAACAAGCCACAGTTTTCCCTGCTGGCTCTTTGGGCGTGGGACGAATCTCCAGCCATATGGCCATTTTTGTGCCTGGCGCGGCGCCAAGTGGGAAAGGGTGGTTTTGAGGCTGAAGGCAGCAGGAAAGCCTGCAGCCCCCAGGTGTGTGGGGCTACGCAAGCGGTTCCCAAAGAGCTTTAGAAGAAGGCATAGTTTTCCCTGCTGGCTCTTTGGGCGTGGGACCAATCTCCAGCCATATGGCCATTTTTGTGCCTGGCGCGGCGCCAAGTGGGAAACGGTGGTTTTGAGGCTGAAGGCAGCAGGAAAGCCTGCAGCCCCGAGGTCCGTGGGGCTACGCAAGCAGTTCCCAAACAGCTTTAGAAGAAGGCATAGTTTTCCCTGCTGGGTCTTTGGGCATGGGACCCTTCTCCAGACATATGGCCATTTTTGTGCCTGGCGTGGCGCCAAGTGGGAAAGGGTGGTTTTGAGGCTGAAGGCAGCAGGAAAGCCTGCAGCCCCCAGGTGTGTGGGGCTACGCAAGCGGTTCCCAA